>NW_026575122.1:8984820-9467320 GCF_905146905.1 Nyctereutes procyonoides | reverse complement strand
TTCTTTACCAAATTTAACTGTCCCTGATCACAAATTCCAAGATAATACAATATAATTTTAGTGCATTTCTCCTCATCAGGAATGTTGGAGGTGCACTTTAAGTTTTAATAATAAATGCTAGAATGACCAAATTGCAGACTAATTGTTTCCATATTGTACTTAAAATGAGTTTTTAAAAATGAAAAAGATGACTCTATACAATCAATGCTATTTATTGTACCTCTGGGCCTACTCTTCTAAAAATTGTAGCTTATCAATTTTTCTCTGTCAAGCTTGAACTAATGTAAATAATTGAAATAATGTAAAGTTATATTTTCATGTTTTTATAGATACAACATGACAAGAATACATTAATGTAAGAGTATTTCAACTATGGATAATGTTGATTGGATAATGCACATCTCAGTTACAAAGCAGTAATCATAGTCTAATATCCATGTAACGGTGCATCAATATATTGCTATATAAATATGTCTGTGTGCATATAAGTGAAAAGTGGTCAAACAAGAGTGATGACAGCTGTCTAAAGGTTTTTTTATTCATTTTATATAAAAACTGTTATGGAAAGACCAAAATGTTTATGAACTATTCTTATGTAAATTTACAACTGTCCTTTACTGTACTTTTTTGTTTACAGTATAGTACCTTATTTTCTGCTGTGTTAAGTGGGTGTCAAACTCCAAGGAGACATACACTTTCTACAACTTCTATTGAAGATATTGGAATTTCCAATTTTTCATGTGTACTATGTCGAAAAATGCTTTTGATTTTATTTTTAAATCTAACATCGGATGGCTTTTTCGGAGTGTTGTAAAAACTTCAATCATACATAAAACATGTTCTTACAAAAGGCAAAGATCTTTATTTTTTTTTTACTGAATAGTTCTTCAAACTAATAATAATGAGAAATCAAAAAGTATATTTAAGTGTATCCCCAAACCTATTTCTATCAAACAAGGACATCTTTGCTCAGTTTCTATGTCAACTAAGTATAAACGTAGTAGAGTAGAAATAACATTTTTTTTTAGCTAAAATAACATTTAGCCAGAGTAACATTTTTGATATTCCAAATCTACAATCATTAAGTGCTTTGGGCATATGAAGAAATAAGACTGAATTTATCACATTTCTTATTTTTTGGTAGATAGAAATGTCCTACATTGCTATCAGTAGCCATTGCACTGTGTGTTGGGAGGTCAGTTGCTTTTATAGACCTATTAAAGAGCCAGAATGGTGACTTGCTTTTAAAAGTCCATAAGGGAACACAATTTCCAGGCTTACATGCTCTAAAGTGTGCTCATTTACTGTTTTGCCAAGAGATCTAAAGAGAAACTAAAACTCTTGAAGTTCTGATTAAGACTTTTTATAAAGGTGATCATTTTAATATGTAGACAGTCTTTTGCAGGTAAATTCTAAAATTATTAAGATATTTTAGCTCTTCAAAAAGGCACATTAAAATTTCTTTTAAAAGTTTTGTGGGGTTTAATATATTTAACGTTTAATGAGTGAGTATGCAAATGCATCTGCTTAAAAATACAGTAATCTTGACTTTCCACTCTGCAAATACTCTAAATATTTTAGTGGTCATGGTAATAAATTAAGCAAATGCAGACAAGCATTAGTAGAATAACCCTACACGATGATTGCAATACAACACCTTGACCATACCATTTAAAAAGAACCCTTACTAAAACTAATTAGAATAGAATTCAATGTGTTTTCTCCCTTTCTTTCTATTCCCTATCTCATTACATCGCAGAATTATGAATCTAATAAATTTAAATAACTCAAGAACCACTTCTATCTTGAAATGTATCTGTGGGTTAATTTGTTTTTTAGCTGGATAGAATTTATTATCTCTTTCACTTTGAGAGCCCTCTAATCTGCCATGTAAAATGAATTGTAATTTAGGCAAATATTCCAGTTACCTCTAATTTGGATGAAGTAAGTAGGTGTTTTAAATTAGTTGTATAAATTCTCTGTCTTAGCAATTTTAGTTGACAATGTGGTTTATTAGTAATATACTATGAACTTTGGAGAGTTTATTAGTGAAGTCTCACAAATTTTATATGAACTCAAAGTAGGCTTATTAAAGGAAATAAAAGAATGAGGTAAATATACGTTTAAAAATAGAATAATTTTGTGCAAGGGGTTCTAATACTTAAAATTGGTTTAGTTTTCATCACCAACATGAAAGACGGGTAAGTATAAATGAATCATCATGACATTTTGAATAAAAATCAGGAGATGTATTAAATGGTTTGTGAAAGCTGTATCAAATTCCATTAAAAGGAGGGGTTCATTCTCTTAATGTATTGCTTTGGTTAGACTGTGATGCTGGAAATTCGATTAGGTTCTATCAATAAATTATATTTTCTCTATTTCTATGTTTTAAAATAACAGCAGCTCATAGACAGCATATGGCACTCTAAGTACATGAAGGTTCAAACATATTTATAAATATGGTATTCAGGCACGGGGACTAACACAAATGACAGGTTACTACCCAGTGCAAGCAAGGAAGTGCCTGGAGTGAATCTCGATCATAAGAATTTGTGTACTCATTGTACATCCTGTCTCTATCAATTTCCTTCTTGCTTTACCATTTTCCATTCTCTTCCTGCCCTTAAGTACAGCTGCCATTTTTCATATATGGTCCCTCATTTTTTAGTTTCATTCATCTTGCCTTTTTGCTTTTTCTCCGTGTTATCCCATCTATTTCTGGCCTGTCTTTCACGAGAGATCTTGCTTGGAGGGCACTTGGACTACCGTTCGCTCTGTCAAAGACACATCTGACAGTTTCAGAGTCTTCTCAATAACTGTAACAAATGACTAAGAATTTCTCCAATGAAATAAAAATTTTTCTGCGAAGCTCTAGTTCTGCGTGACTCACATATTCTGACCCAATAATCGCAAATGTGTGATACTCCTCCATGTACTTAAAGAGCCGCACAATTTATAGAATTTCTGTAGCAAGTGGGAGGTTCTTCAATGGAGAAGGAAGAGTGAGAACACTATTTTTAATATGTTTGCTCATCAGAATCTCTTTTTAAAGTCACTTTACAATGAGCACAAACCAATTCTCTAGTTGAATTCCATTTCAAGCGCTTCCTGACTATTCTTTAATTGCCTTTTTTCCCCAGTAGGTATAAGTCAGCTGTGCTATTATCACAACCGAATTCCTTTTCGGATAAGCATAGACTCACTGTTACTTCATTGGATATGCCTGAATTCGCTGAACGAATTTGGTCATTTTTCTTTCTTTTTTTTTTTCCTTTCAGGTTAATGTGCCAATTTCATTTTATTGTAAATTGGAGTGTGGGGGAGAGGATTAAGCACTTGGGAGGGAGTCAAAAACCAGGATTCTAGCTTTATCTCTCCTTGTTTCACGCCTCCCTTTGTCTCTGTCTTCTCAACTGGAGTATATGGATACTAGGACTATCTCATGGCAATGATGCAAGGAAACTTCATAGGATTATTTAAAACATAATGTAACATTGTGTCTTCTTTAAAAAAATGGTTTGAAGGAATGAGTTTGTGCACTGGAGTGCCACTTGATGCAGAAAAAGGTTTTGGCATTTAGTTCCAAACTTGTTTCCTCGTCTCAAAACATTAGAAAAGTAGTTCTGTCTTCTTTCCATCATTCAGTTACTCATTCATTCTATCTAAGAAAAAAACATTTATTGAATGTATCTTGGATAAACATAAACGGAAGGCAAGGGCTAAATTTGAAACCTCTATTCTGAGGATTAAGTATATTTTCTTTAAAGCATGCAGTTCTTTGATCTCATTCACTTAGAAATACTATTGTGAGGATATGGATAACAATGACATTCAAGAGTTCTATATTTCTGTCCCAACCGTTCTTAACTTAAGAGCACATATCTGATAACATTCATCAACACCCTCCGTAAATATGGACTCATGTTTTTCTCTCTCTCAAAATTTAGATTGTGTAAATTGTGCTTGTCTATATAAATTTATTTGGTATCTGATCAGTCTCTCTATCTGTATTGTCAGTGTCAAATCAAAACCATTAACAAATTGCAGTTTAGTAATATGAAATTGTTGCCATCTGCATGGCTTACATAAGTCTAGTATCTAATTCTTTAGATGAGCATTTAATTCAAATATCACTCAACATGTTTTGCTCAGCAGCTAAACGGTATCTTATGTTCAAACTACAACAAAAATTAAAGAAAAAAATATTTTTGAAACAAGCTCATAATTTTATAATGATGAGTCTGCCAACTGAGAATTTATTCATGAAAATTCTTAAAATGAAAGTCACTATCACTTGTAAAATTTTACTTAAACATTTACATTAAATCACACAAGTTAAATGAGGATATTTAATTTCAGATGGAAAGCATTTTGAAGGAATTTGCCCTTTTGTTGGGTTTCCTAAACCAAAGAAAAATACATTTACATTTAGGAATTCATATGTTATAGCCATGGAATTTAATTATCACCCATTACATTGCCAATATTAATAGCTAAGGAAGTCCATTTGGTAAGAATTGGAACCAAAATCAATTATAAGTCAACTTGTGCATATTTTCCATTTCTTTTTTTGGCTCATTGTAATGTAATTTAGAGAGTTTTTATGTAAAAATCACCCCCCCCAACACCAAGAATCTTATGTTCAAGAATTTTGTGTTACAAAAAAAAAATCCTTTGCCTGTTACAATTTTAAGCTATTGATATATTTGAACCATATCTAAAAACAACTTTGTGTAAGTCCTTACAGATTTAGCAGGAAATAGCCTCATAAAAATAATTTGCAAGGTTCTTAAAATACTTATGAAAATGGAAATCTGTAGTATTATAAACTGCCTTCATTCCCTCCCCAAATTAGATTTGGTTTGGCTTTGTTATCTCAACTGATCAAAGAGGAAAAGTATACTGAAGTCTAAGTCATGAGTTACAAGCATATGTAACCATAAATTTTTCATGATTCTGAAAATCATAGACAACATATCAGTCTTTACATATTCTTCTTACAAATATGTGCCTTCGTTCTCAGTGAGGGTTAATATGTATAAGCAGTGTGAAGCTGTCATATTTATTTGGGGTTCATTTTAGATTAAAATGCATTCTCAGTTTATAACTATATTTAGTCTGTATCTTAAAAACCTTCCAAGTCTGTTCTATGTGCATTATCTTGTCAGCTTTTGTGTTAAAGAGATAAACATGTCTTTGTTCATTTTTATTTAATGTTGTTTATGTTTCTGTGCGTGTGTATGTTCATGTGTGTATTAAAAAAATTCCACATCCTCTGTAGCATTTATTCTGCTAATTATTTATAACATTGCTGACATACCTTATGAATTTTTTAACTCAAAAAATCTTACATGGATTGCAGTAAATTATTATAGAGATTTTAAAGGGATTTTAAAAAATGAAGGAACTATTTAAGTAGGACATATAAGAATCAAAGTGACTAAACTCAAGCACGAAATTATACCTTCAAATATTTTTTATTTGAAATTTATTTTAAGGTATTTGATTCTCCAAAATTTAGTCTCCAAGATTTGTATTTCATAATTAGCTGTCAAATTATCTCTGCACAGGAGAGAAGCTGGTCACATTTATATCATGTGTCATCTTCATCATTTTCATCATAATACAACAACAACAATAATAATAACAAGAACAACACATGGGGAATAAAATTGTGCTTCAATATCTGGAAATGATTTTCTGGAGATGGGAAGAAAAGCATGTATCTCAACTATCTGAGTAACAGTTTCCAACATCAAAGGACAATTAGTTACTAATATAATTTTCAGTGTCACGATTATCGTCAGGACACCCATTTCCCTGATTATACTGACTGAGGCATAGAGGTTAAGTCATTGGCCAACCGAATATGGCTGGGAAAGGATAAGTCAAGATTATGACCAGGGTTGGTTCCCAATTCCAGCCCTATTCTCCACCCTTCACCTCCCTTTACCAGATAGGATCCCTTTAGTTCTCAAACAGCTATATATTAGAAGAGTAGGAGTGCTCTACCAAAAAAAGACATTTTTATTTCGAAAACTCATGCTGTAACTTTTGAATTAGGATACACTCTTTTTTTTAAGATTTTATTTATTTATTCATGAGAGAAACAGAGAGAGAGGCAGAGACACAGGCAGAGGGAGAAGCAGGCTCCATTGAGGGAGCCCAATGTGGGACTCAATCCCAGGTCTCCAGGATCACACCCTGGGCCGAAGGTGGCACTAAACCGCTGAGCCACCTGGGCTGCCCGAATTAGGATATACTCTTGTGATTGAATCTGTATCCAGAAACTTTTCATACTCCCTTTGGGATAGATGGCATAAATTGGCCAGAGAAACTGAATGACAATAGAAATACAATTTTAAATGTTATTACACATTTTTAAGTAAGTACTTACATTTATTTTTCTTGATGTCTTATTTTTTTGATGTCTTAAATATTTATGAGGAAAACATAATCATTCAATCTAGTAATTAGCAAAGAAATACACATGCCCATCTTTGTTTATTGGCTGTCCCAAGACCATTTTTGAAAAAAGTAGGATTAAAAATACAAACAACCTACCATTATTATACATTAACTTGCTTCCAGTCAATGTGAAAATACTTTGCAAGTAAAAATTTTAAGAAGTGGTTAAAGCCATAGATTGAGTATATAATGTCAAATATACATTTTATTTTTTTATTTTTATTTTTTTTAAGATTTTATTTATTTATTCATGATAGTCACAGAGAGAGAGAGAGGCAGAGACACAGGCAGAGGGAGAAGCAGGCTCCATGCAGGGAGCCCGACGTGGGATTCGATCCAGGGTCTCCAGGATCGCGCCCTGGGCCAAAGGCAGGCGCTAAACCGCTGCTGCCACCCAGGGATCCCTCAAATATACATTTTAACGTTTATTTTTAATATGTTTCTGAAGAGTGACTTTAGCTCTATTTGGTTATAAAAATAATATCTGGGTTTGTAGTTTATATAAAACTTCTGCGTATAAAAACAGTATTACTGCATAGCAATGTGTAAATTTCAAAACATTTTCAGATTTGGTTCTCAGGCTTATATTTATATTCTCACATTATCACATTATGCCTATTAACATGCTATCTTTCCAAATACAATGGCAAAACAAAATATTTTAAAGCATAGAATTTATCATTTATGCCTGAAAAACATCCATAATTTACTATTTTCACTTTTTCTGTTTTTTCTCTGTTTTTCATAATGTGCCCTATCCATTTGGCCAGCTCTCATTCACAGATATCCACATGATAATGATTCCCATTTAATTTCCCCTTCTCTATTAATAAGACATTACAAAAATACATAATTTGGCATAAGCCTAGTAATCTCTCAAGTAGCATGTGAAGATTGTCTTTTCTTGTCACATCTAACCTGGATCTCCCACACCCCCTGCACCCCAAGCAGAGCTGATCCAGTACTTTGTGTGTTCAAATGCTGTACCTAGTAAACATCTCCCTAATACAACAGTGATGCTATATTTTCTGTGATTTGCTTAAACATTTATTTCCATTATTATACTGTGAGCTTCCTGAAGGCGGGGAATAAATATGTCTTTTTCATCCTGGAGTATTTAATATTTCTTCAAAATAATCATAATAGGGCAGCCCGGGTGGCTCAGCGGTTTAGCGCTGCCTTCAGCCCAGGGCCTGATCCTGGAGACCTGGGATGGAGTCCCACGTTGAGCTCCCTGCATGGAGCTTGCTCCTGCCTCTGCCTGTGTCTCTGCCTCTCTCTCTCTCTCTCTCTCTCTCTCTCTCTCTCTCTCTCCCATGAATAAATAAATAAAATCTTTAAAAAACAAATAAACAAATAATCATAATAGGTTATACTTATAAAGCACATATTATGTGCAAGGCCTCATTCAATGAGGTTCATACTATTGTCATAACCCTCATTTTACAAATAAGGGATCTGAGGCACAAAGACACAGGTGAAATAATTTGTTCAAAGTCATGTGGCTGGTAAGAGGTAGAAGCAGGTTTCGTATCAGGGTGTGATGGTGTCAGCAATATGATTCTAAGTGATTAAAAATGTATTCTGAAAAAAAATTTTAATGAATTTAAAAAAAGATAATTAAGAACTGGACTCATCAAAGAGCCAGACAAATGCTGGGAGCTTAGATATATAATGAGTACTCAAACATCACTGGATATATAATAAATTGGAGAAAAAAAAGTATTCAGTAGAGTCCCCTTGGGACCATGGGATGTGTAATCGGAAAGGCTACTGTAATAAGTCACTTAGGCTAGAGATCCCTGATCCTGGATACTGGATACACTCCAGTAAGAATAGAGAATTGCTAAACTGCCATCTAAAGAGGGTGCACCACATTAGCTTTCGGTCTGCTGAGTTTGGAGCAAGAGCAGAGTTACTAAGCAAATGGAGGCAAAGTTCAACATAAATCAGCCCCTTTTCCAAAGGACCTTTTTATAGCACATTATTTTTATATAATGCTGTTTTTTTAAAGTCATATTTTATGACCAATCCTGCAAGTATCTTCTAGTTCAATAGACATGTATTTTGTTTAGCAATCTTTGTAATGACGTCCTTTTAAAAAGGATCACATTGTTCCAATTTCTTCTTAGCTCCTTCACTGGATAAACCCTACTATCCACAATGTGAATATAAGTATTCCTGGGAGACTTTTTCCCTTCTATCTCAATTTTTCTCCAATTATTCTCTCTCTGTAGGGAAATCCATTTTTCATTATAGATTTAATAATCATCTCTGTACTGAGTTTTCCCAAATGTGTGTGGATAACCCTGATCTCTCAGTTCTAGACCTATATATTCCACTCTCCAGTAGACTTTTTCATACTCATATCACCAACGTTATTAGAATAATGGCAAATATCCAGGGCACCTGGGTGGCGCAGTCAGTTAAGCATCTAACTCTTAGTTTCTGCTCAGATCATGATCTTAGGGTCTTGACATCAAGCCCCGCACTGGGCTCCGAATTCATAAGGCGTTCGCTATAGTTTCTCTCTCTCTCTCTCTTTCCCTCTGCCCCTCCCCTGCTTGCTTGCTCTCTCTTTCTTTCAAAGAAATACATAAATCTCAAAAAAAGGCTAATATCTATTGAATATCAGTTGCCAGTCACTATTTTAAATATTTTACATATATATCTGTCCTTTTAATACAGGGATTTAATGAGTCTGATACTGTTAGATTCACTGTGCCTTAATGAAATAGGACAGAAGAGATTTCAAATCTTGCCCTAAGCCTCAGCTACATTGGGAAATGCCCATAAACATTTCCATCTGAACATATTCGAAACTGAATTTATCTTTCCAGCAAAAATTGTTCCTGCCTCCAGTAAGTCTTTGTGGTTACATTTGACACTTTAAGTAACTATTATAAATGTGAGCCTTCTTATATGTAGAAAAAATACAAATAATATTTTTACCATTTTTGCACATTTAGAAAAAAAAACCGTTTGAGAGCCTCTCTTTGCCCCCTCACAATCACATTTATGAGCACATACAAATGCGCTAACCAAGGTATTTTGAACAAGTATAAACCTCATAGGAAAAAAATCCCCAAATAATCCTTTTATTTCCATTCTTGAAATTGTAATTCATTTCATTTTAACAGTTAAGTGTTGTTGCCTGTGTTATAGTCACACCTAAAATGTTTTCAATCAGAGGCCCGGAGGGTTTATGTTAACTGTCTATGCATTCATTTAATTGTACATTTATTTACTCAACCAATATTTATTGAACATATATTATGTGACAGGCTCTATACCATACAATAATACACGATACTTCTGGCACTTAATTTCGCCTATTGTACGTGAAAAAGCAAATTGTTCAAGATTTTCTCCAAATTCATTACTTGTCCTTTACATATGTCTCATTCCTCTTCTGTCTCCTTACTATATTCCCAATCACTCAGAGATGTGGATTAAAATTACTCATTAATTCACCCAAGAAAGACATATTGAGCATTTTGTATTGTACTGTGATGGTAAGTTTTGAATAAAACACAGAGAGTCCTCACCCTTTAGAACTTCTGGTGCGACCAATAAGAGATTTTGCACAAGCAGTCACAAGAAGAGCTGAATTATGAAAGAGATTGTGCCATGGGGACGAGGTGGCTCTAGTCTGAGCGGGCTCTGGTGAGCCTCCTAGGAGAAAATGCCATTCAAGCTGAGATTTACAGGACAGGTGGGAGTTATAACAAAGTCTCGAGTCTGTCGGTGGAAGAGCATTTCAGGCAGATGAGACAGCACAAATCTTGCAAACCAGATAATGACAGAGAAGTCTGGAGGATAGCACAGCAGGGGAGATGGACTAGAATGCCCTCTCTTGCTTACCTGCAGCATCAGCATCTTCTCTCTACCCTGCATTACTCTGTAGCTCCTGAAGTATTTTGTTTAGGAGCCAGCCCTCCCCAGCAAGGGCCATGCGGTCCCCTTCCCAGAGCGCGGTGGTTGCTTGAACCACGTAACAGCCACATGCTGCTTACTGCAATCTTGCTGGCTAGCATCCATGCTGACAAGTGTGACGAATGAAGAAGTCCTGAAAGTTGCCCATGTTCCAGAAGTTAGGAAAGGTCAGCAGCAGAACTACGGGAACCAGCTCTTTGGCTTCCAGCCCCAGTTTTTTTATGTGTATCCTGCTGCCCTCCTCTCCAGCTGGCACCTGAGTGTGGTTAGGCCTGTGCCCTCATGTTCCTGTTCAGGTCAGAAAGTGACGTGTGCGTGCACTTGTCCACTGCCATGTTTTCTTTACCCCAGAATAGATTCACGTACACTAGACTTGACTGAAATGACTCTCAGTGAATCCACTATTAAAGTCTCAATGAGTTTTTCCTCTTTGTTCTTAAAGAGATCAAATGAATCTGTGCACCTTCCCTTTGGGCAGGAAACACATCTCGATTAATGCTTGGAACAGACATGATGTCTGCTATCTCTTTCAAGCTGCTTTTAGCAAAGGGAATTTCAAACGAAATGTATTTCTGACAATACGAACTCCTGCGGGAGCTTCTAGAAAAATCTTGTGAAAGAAATATTTGGAAGCATAAGGACATTAAGAGGGTTTGACCGTTCAAGTGTTCTGCGGAGCCTCCAGTCTGTTTCTCAAACCTTCCACCAGGTACTGCAACACCACTCTTGTCTTCAGTCCCTTGCCCTCTCTTTTCTCCACTGGAAATTGTCTCTGCCACTGAAATTGGGATCTAGGCCATAATAACCCATGAAAAAGGCACAACCATGTTCAAAGTCAAGGGGAATCTCACTCATTGAAGTGAGACAACTAAATTTGTGTCAAGAACTGCTCAAACTATGTTCATTAGCTTTTAATAATTGGATCTGTTTTTAGGTGTCAAAGATACGGGCAGCTGTTTTTATGCAACCAGTTATGTCATATTTGCAGTAACTAACCTGCACCTTAATAACAAGGAACAAAATATTTATCAGAAATGATAACCAGGAAAGAAAAGAAGTAGTTCAGATTTTCTGTAAATAAAATATTTGGCTTTCCAGGTGTAAAGAGTTATATCTACATCACACCTTTCCTAATTATATCTTCCAAGGGCATGCTCTTTCTGATTGTATTATGTTCATTCATTCACTGAGTGCTTTTTACTCATCAAGCAATGAAAATAGGTTGCAGTCTACAGGGGAGAAAGACATGCGACAAGACAATCATAATACATTTTAGTCAATCCTTCATTCACCTAATATTTATTGCACACCTTTGGTACTAGGGACTATTCCAGATGCTGGAAACATGGAGGTGAACAAAAAAACTTGATGATACAGTCTATATTTTCATTGCGTTTACTTGCTTTTAAGAGGAACTTGAACAAATGGGCAAATAAATGTATATCAGGTTGTCATGAGTGATATGAAGCAAAATAAAGCAACGTAAAAAGAGAGTGTTAGGGGGTATTATTTTTTATAGCCAAGAATGGAATGTTACCCTGAAATTTGGGTAAAATCTGAGCAAAAACATAAATGAAATAGAGTGTTGCAAAGTTTTGGGTGAAGAGGTATAAGCAGAGGCATCTGGAAACATGAAATGAGTCTGGAAGAGCTTAGAAAATTCAGGAAACACTGGGAAAATGATGGGCGTGCACACAGTAAGCTGGGAGACAGTAGTTAGAAATGGGGTCAGATGTAATAATGGTCCAGATCTTTTAGAGTTTGGGAGTTATGTTAAGAACTTTGGATTTTGATCAAGTGTGATGGATGTCAGTGGAGACTTTGCAACAGAGAAGTGACGTGACCAAATTTATGTATTAAAATCGACTATTAGGGATCCCTGGGTGGCGCAGCGGTTTGGCGCCTGTCTTTGGCTCAGGGCGTGATCCTGGAGACCCGGGATCGAGTCCCGCGTCGGGCTCCCGGTGCATGGAGCCTGCTTCTCCCTCTGCCTATGTCTCTGCCTCTCTCTCTCTCTCTCTCTGTGACTATCATAAATAAAAAAAAATCGACTATTAACATTGACTCAAAAGTAATAACTAACTGCTAATGATGTGCCAACACTGTGGAAAACATTTTCTCTTGAATACCTTATGTCATGCATCAAATCTTTGAGACAGTTAATACCATTTTCCTTATTGAACAAATGAGGAAACAGATGCAGAAATGAAGTGAAAGGTCATAGAGCCTGCGATTGAGCTGGTGATTAAAACTAGCGAGTATGGCAGCAAACTCAAAAGTAGGCAGTCCGATTAGAAGCTGTGCTGAGAGTCCAGGTGAGCCATGACACTTTGCAGTCGTGTGAGATGTGAGTGAACTGGAGACACTTTAAAGATAAAACCTCAAGGTGTGATGATGGATTATAGGTGAGGGTGTAAGCTTAGCCCTTAGAGGTAAATGGTGTGGTGGTGTTAGTTATTAAGGCTGGAAATGAGAGAGAGCAGGAGCAGGGGTCTTTTGTGGTGTCTTGTTTGCTTCCTTGCTTATTTCATTGTTTAATATTGTTTATGGGATGGAGTGGAAAATCAAGAAGCTTATTTTGGTCATAAGAGTTTGAAATACTATTTAGACCTCCACATGAGACTGTCAAGTGGGCCTTTGGATATATTCATGTTGAGATGCACAATTTGAGAGTCATCAGTCAAGAGATTGCACTTACCGCCATAGGTATGGATGAAATAACCACGAGCAGTTTGAACTGTTGAGTCTTGGGCACTGCAATGCTTAGAAGTAGGAGTTGAAGGATGATCAGTGAAGAGGATTGGAAAGAAGCATTCAGTGAAGATGGAATAACATCAGAAAGTCTGGTGTCCTATAAGTAGTCATATTAATGGAGTATCAGAGAAAATGGTACTTCTGGAAGTTCTATGGCAGATGATGTCTAGGATGAATCTGATAATTGGAAGCTGGTCAGCAGAGAAAGAGGCAAAATTAGTATCCCCTTAGATGTCAACATGAGCAACATGTAAAATGAATACATATTAGATATCATGCTTTCATTATTCAGTGAAATGAAACAAGGACCAAGTGTAAAAGGTACAGTATAGGAATTCACAACTAAAAGGTTCAAGAAAACTTTTTTTTTTTTTAAGAAAACTTTGCTTACTGTGATGGCATCATGGTTATGGAAACAGAGGCGCTTTGCAAAACCCTGATTTCATATGTTAATGAGATACCAGGAGTGCACATTTTAAGCATGTCAGAATTATAGTGGGTGACTTGTTATTTAAGGTTCTGGATGGAATCACACTAGTTCTGAGTGTTTTGTTGGCTGCACATTAGCATGAGAGAAATAAACAATAAAAAAGAAATTCAAGGGACACCTGGGCAGCTCAGCCATTGAGTGTCTGCCTTTGGCTCAGGGCATGATCCCGGGATCGGGGATTGAGTCCCACATCAGGCTTCTTGCAAGGAACCTGCTTCTCCCTTGGCCTGTGTCTGTCTCTCTCCGTCTGTGCTTATCATGAATAAATAAATAAAATCTTTAAAAAAATGAAATTCAATCACCCTGACAATTAAGCTGAGTATTCGTAACAATTCTAAGGAAAAGAGGGCAAGTCCTGATGAAGAGCGTGAGCTTTGGAAGCAGATACACAAGGTTCAAATCAAATAGGTTGCTGTACCAACTGTTATGTGTCAGTTGGAAATTCATTTAATCTATCCACTCTTAACACATCAGGGAAATGGAGTTAGAAACAGTAGCTACTTTTTACAATGATGAAGATCACATGATATAAGGCTTTAACGT
This sequence comes from Nyctereutes procyonoides, assembly GCF_905146905.1. Lineage (NCBI taxonomy): Eukaryota > Metazoa > Chordata > Mammalia > Carnivora > Canidae > Nyctereutes > Nyctereutes procyonoides. Next base: position 9,453,126 of record NW_026575122.1, on the reverse strand, counting down.
ATACGACACAGAGCTTAGCCTAAGGTGGGAGCAACCTATGTGACCTTGCATCGTCCCATGTCAGTTTACAAGTGAGCATTTCTTTGACTCGCCAGTCTGCGAAAACATTATTGGAAGGGCTTACAAATGAATATGTTTCCAAAACTATTTTCCTACAATCATTAGGCATGAAGGCTATTTCTCAATTTAGATGTTATTAATAACATTTCTCCAGATATCATTTTATAAAATCATTGTCTGCATCTCTAATTGGCATTTCTTTATAAGTTTAATTTCCTTGCTTCTATCATAGACTATTATTTATAGTTCGTGACAACAAATTATGATTTCATAGTAATAACTATGGGCTTATCTCATTCATTTGCTGATTTTTTCTACCCAACATTTACCACAAGGAATCATAAATCCTTATAATGTTCCTTTGTGCTAAATTAACAGGGATAATGAAAGGGAAAATCAACTGTAGCCTGAAAACTTTTTCCGAAACAAGCATCCTGAAGACATCTTTATGAAGCTGTTTCAGCCTACACAAGAATTTACTTATGCCCGAGGAAATCTTCCCACTACACGTAGTGTGCTGTATCCTATATTCTGAATCTCTTTCCTTTGGGAAGACATCATATTATTTAGGGCATCTATTATGAAGAATATGTTTTTTTTTTCTAGCTAAATATTGTTGTTGTTTTAGAGGACCTATTGTCCAAAGAGCAGAGTGACTTCCTTTTTCTTGCTAAGCTAAAATTGAATGAATGGAATCTGAGGCGGCTATTAAAGAAGTTGAACTTTCAATAGGCAAAAGGGCATCAGTTATAAAAAGGTTTTTTTTTTTTTTAAAGATTTTATTTATTTATTCATGAGAGACACAGACAGAGAGGCAGAGACACAGGCAGAGGGAGAAGCAGGCTCCATGCAGGGAGCCCGATGCGGAACTCGATCCCAGGACTCCAGGATCACGCTCTGGGCCAAAGGCAGACGCTCAACCACTGAGCCACCCAGGTCCCCCCAAAAGGTTTTTTTTTTAATTATTTGTCTTCCTTCTCCTTCCTTCCTTCGTTCGTTCCTTCTTTCCTTCTTCTTTCCTTCCTCCCTCCTTTTTCTGTTTCTTTCTTTTTTTCTTCCTTCCTTCCTTCCCTCTTCTTTCTTTCTTTCTTTCTTTCTTTTCTTTCTTTCTTTCTTTTCTTTCTTTCTTTCTTTCTTTCTTTCTTTCTTTCTTTTCTTTTCTTTCTTTCTTTCTTTCTTTCTTTCTTTCTTTCTTTCTTTCTTTCTTCTTTCTTTTTTTCTTTCTTTCTTCTTTCTCCCTTCTTCCCCAGTCATAGCATTGTATATATATGATCTTCAGACTGGTCAGAGAGATATCTTAAAGATATAGATAAAATATCATATTTATCCCTTGCTTCAGTCTCTCTGGTGAATTTCCATCTTACTCAGAATAAATCCAAACTTCCTCTCAGGGCCTACAACAAGGTCCTGCACCCCCCTGACTTTCCCCCTCCCTCACTCTGATTCTGTCATAACTCATCCTTGCCTTTTCCCTTGAGGAGGCCACACTGTGCTCCTCTTGGGGCCTCTGCCCATGTTCTCCCCTTTGAAAAACTCTTGAAAATCTCTTTCCCATACATCTTCCTTCAAGTCTGCCCTTGTCATTTATGTTTTAGTCTTCCCTAACATCTAATTCAGAAAAGTTACCCCTCCAGTTGCTATTGAAGTACCCTGTTTTACCTTCTGCTAACATTTATCACTGACTACAAATATCTCATTTATTTACTTCTTTGTTTACTGCCTCTCTCTCCCTCACTGAAATATATCACTAAGAGGACTGATTTATCCTAGTCACCATCGTGTTTCCAGCACAAAGGACAGTGTCTAACTACTCAAAAAGTGTAGATTTAATAAATACATAAATTGTCTGCTATATTAGACACAGAATAAATGTTCAATGAAAGTCATTGTCATTTATCCTTCTACTCAATTTCCAGTGGGTGATGCTACCTCAGGTCTAAGAAACATAGGTGTCTCAATACTCTGTCTCCAGAAAATTGAAAAAAAATTCAGAATTAATATTATTACTTAGCACTTGTTGGATAGATGCTGTAATCTATGTGTTCATAAATCTATGTCATTATTGCTTCACATTATAAATTAAACATTTATCAGGGAAGAGAAAGTACAATAATGCATGATTGATTATCTTTAATCATTAATATATTCTGACTGGTATCTTATTAACAAGAATTATATATTCATGTGACCAAAATGAAGGTAGTTCAGTGCTATGGGGAAATCACTGGCTTGGAGTTGAGAGACAAATATTTATTAAATACCTATCTTATTATCGGTGTTAGGAATAAGTGGTGTAAAATGTGGTCCTTGCCCTCCAAATAGTTCTTTATATGATTCTGTTTCTAAATATAACAACCCTTTTTATTAAAAATTCCAATTATTGATACTGGAAAAAAATCCTCTCCAATCCAGAAATTCCCTAATATTCCCTTACTTGAAACAACTTCTCTCAAGTAGGCATTTATAACAGAAGAAAACAATATGCCATAAACTTTCTTGAATTTTCTCAGCTTCTGTTCTGGAGTCCGTACTATAAAGTATTACACAGCTGCTGATGTCACAGCGAGATTCTGTGCAACAGTAAGTTTATGAAATGCCAAGACGAATGGGCTACTTATAGAGTCTTTTGATGGCATATTCTACTTGACATAGGTCTGTCTTCTATCGAGCCATCACTGAAGACAATTCATAACAGCATAACAGAAGTTCTGGTCTTCCTGCAAGTCAGCTAAGGTTGGTACATAAGAGAAAATCGATAAAAACTTACTAAAAAGAGAAAAAAAGAAAGCAAACTGGAAAACTGTAATAGGAATACACCATCTTACATCCACCTTACATGTTTCTCTGGGAGACTTTTGTGCTACTCCTTCCTGTGTAGAATGCACAGATAGGAGAGAGGGCAAACACAGGATTTTAAAAATAGAGTGATGTGCTTTACACTGTTTTTATATTCCTGATCCATGTATAAATGCAAACTCTGACAGAATCTAGACTCTGCTGCATAACTGAGGTGGTAAAGCATTCAAAAACAAGCGTTGGAGTCAAGCGTATTAGAGTTTGAGGAAGTTCCCTTCTATTCCTCTCCTAGCGGAGAGGGTTTTTTTTGTTTTGTTTGTTTTTTCTTCCTGGATTGGATGTTGGTTTTTATAATTTTTTCTTCATCTGTTGAGATGAATATATATATATATATATATATATATATATATATATGTTATTATATATAAGTTCATAAGATGAATTACATTGATTATATATATAAATTATATATACACATATACATATGTTTGTCAGCTCATAAGATGAATTATATTGATTCATTTTGATGTTAAACTGTCCCTGTTACTAGAATAAATCCTGCTTGCTCATGATATATTGTCATTTTAATGGAATTTTCTTTTATTTTTATTTAAAATTTTTTTTTCCTGGAGCACCTGGGTGGCTCAGTTGGCTAAGCATCTGCCTTCAGCAGTCATAATCCTGGTGTCATGGGATGGAGCCCCATGGGCTCCCTACTCGGTAGAGAGCCTACTTCTCCCTCTCCCTCTGCTGCTCCCCCTGCTTTCTCTCTTTCTCTCAAATAAAAAAAATAATATCTTAAATTTTTTTTCTGTTACATTTATATATCATTGGATTTGTTTTGTCAAAATTTTTTGCATTTGTGTTCAAAAGGCCTATTGCTTCTGTAATTTTTAGTTTTAAAAATATCTCTTATTTTTGTATCAGAATAATGCTGACCTCAGAAAATGACTCAGGTAGTATTCTCAGCTCCTCAATTTTTTTAAAGGAATTGATATACAATTGATAATAGTTTTTTTTTTTTTGAAACTCATTAGTAGAATTCACCAGTGAAGCCAGCAATGCCTAGAATTTTCTTTGCCAGAAACTATAGATTCAATTTATTTAATATATAAAAGATTGTTTAGGTTATCTATTACTTAATAAGTAGATTTTGGCCATTTGACTCTTTCAAGAAATTTATCTATTCCATCTATTCCATTAGTTGAATTTATTAGCATAAGGGTGTTTCTTTATTAAATATTTAATACCTGTAAAATCTATAGAGTTAGTATCTATCTCCTTCCTGATGTTGGTAGGTTAATAGTTTGTCTCTTCCCTTTTATTTCCCATCAATCTGCTTAGAGGTTTATCAATTTCATTGATTTTCTAAAAACAAAATAACAACCAAAATTACCCTAGTTTTTAATTTTACTGATATTTGATACTATTTTTATGTTTTTTTTTCTTTAATTATTGTTCTGGCCTTTACTTTTTTTCTTCTGCTACCTTTGGCTTCATTTACTCTTCTTTTTGGTTTCTTCAGTAGGAATTAGAAATCATTAATTTTAGATCTCTCCTCATTTGTAATAGAGGTATTTTGTACTATAAATTTCCTTCTAAGTACCACTTTAACTCCATCTCACAAATTTTAACATGTTCTGTTTTGATTTTTATTCAATTAAAATACTTTCCAGGGATCCCTGGGTGGCGCAGAGGTTAGGTGCCTGCCTTTGGCCCAGGGCACGATCCTGGAGACCCGGGATCGAATCCCACATCGGGTTCCCAGCATGGAGCCTGCTTCTCCCTCTGCCTGTGTCTTTGCCTCTCTCTCTCTCTCTCTCTCTCTCTCTCTCTCTCTCTCTCTCTGTGACTACCATAAATAAATAAAAATTTATAAAAAAAAAATACTTTCCAATTCCCCTTTTAATTCTTTTTTCTTTTTTTTATTTTTTGGCCCACTGGTTACTTAGAAGTGTATTCATTCCCAAATTTTGGGGAGCTCTTCAGATACCTTTTTTGAAACAAATTTCAAATTTAATTTCTTTGTGATGAGTTCCTTGTCGGTATGACTTGAATACTTTTAAATGAATTGAGATTTGTCTTATGGCCCAGGATTTGGCCTGTCATGGCAAATGTTCCTGATGCACTCACAAAGAATGTTCATTCATCAGTTAATGAATAATCTATAAATGTCAACAAGGCTGAATTAGTTGACAGGATAGTTCATCTATATTTGCACTGATTGTCTATTTAGTTGTTCTATCAGGTATTAGAGGGAGAGGCTCAAATCCCTATCATTGTGAATTTTTCTAGTTCTTCTTGCAGATTTATAAGTTGTTGTCTCATGTCTTTTGAATTCCTACTATAGAGTATATACACATTTGTGGTCAGTATGTTTCTTGATGAACTGACCCTTTTCATTCGTGGCAATATTTTTTGCCCTGAAATCTATTGTGTCTGATATTAATATAGCCACTCTAATTTTTTTTGACTATAATAAACATGCAAGTTTTTTTCTATATTTATTTTTTTATTTACTTGTGCATTATATTTTGATGCATTAGCTGTAGGCAGCATTTAATTGGGTCTTGATTTTTTTAGCCAATTTGATATTTTCTACCTTTTAACTAAGATAATCAGACATCTAATAGATTTATTGATATGGTGGATTTAAATCTACAATCTTAATATAGAACTTATAAAATGGAATTTCCTTTTTTAACTTCTGAGATATAATCCTTTGTTGTGTTCCTTTAGTGATAGTTTTAGGGTTTATAGTTCACATTTATAATTTATCATAGTATACCCTTCAAGTGATAATATAGTTTTTCATGTATAAAATAAGAATCTTATTTATACTAGTATATTTACTTTTCTTTTTTCTAGACCTTGTGTTATTTATTGAAATATATTTTAGTGTAAAGCATTAAAGCATTATGTTATACTGTTATCTTGCTTTACCCAATGTGTTTTAAGGATGTTTTGATAATAAGAAAAAAGTCATCATATTTATCCATTGGTGATCATTTCCTGTATTTTTTGCTTTTTCGAAAATATATAGATTTCTAACTTGCATTGTTTTTCTTCTTTTTACAGTGCTTCTTTTAATGTTTATTATAGTAAAGTTCTACTGATGATGAATTATTTAAGCTTTTCTATGTTCAAAGCACCTTTATTTCACATTCCTTTTAGAAATATCTTTTATGAGTTTAAGTTCTAGGTTTTATTTGTATTTTGGTAGACTGAAGATAATATTCCAACCTGTCCTGTAACTTACATTGTTTCTGACCAGAAATCTGTCACCTTTTATCTTTGTTCCTCTACATGTAATTTGTCTTTCATTAACTACTTTAAAAGTTTTTCTATTAAATAAAATCTTTAAATTATTTTTTTATTTATTTTTTTATTTATGATAGTCACAGAGAGAGAGAGAGGCAGAGGGAGAAGCAGGCTCCATGCACCGGGAGCCCGATGTGGGATTCGATCCCGGGGTCTCCAGGATCGCGCCCTGGGCCAAAGGCAGGCGCCAAACCACTGCGCCACCCAGGGATCCCTAAATAAAATCTTTAAAAAAAAGTTTTTCTATTTATCATGGATTTTAAGCAGTTAATTATGATATGCCTTAGTATATAGTACTTCACATTTTTGTGTTTAGGTTTATTGAGATTCTTAGATCTGCTGATTTATAGTTTTTGCCAAATTTTGAAAAAAAATGGCCATTAATTGTAAACCATAGATTTTCTGTCACTCTCCCTTACTTTGGAGACATCAATTAAATGCGTCTTAGCCACTTGAAGTTTTGCTTAAGTTCACTTATTTTTTTTAGATTATTTTCTCTCTGTGTTTCACTTGGATGGTGTCTTTTGCTATGTGTTCAATTCACTGATATTTACTTCTGCAAAGTCTAATCTGGGGTAATCCCATCCAGTGTATTTTTTATCTCAGACATCATAGATTTCATCTAAAGATATTCAATTTTGATCTTGTTTAAAAATCTGTTCCATATCTCTACTTCACATGTTTAGTCTTCCTTGTAGCTTCTTGAACATGTGGAATACAGTCATAATAACATTTCTTATTGTCTTTGCTTATTAGTTAGTTCTATGACTTGTGTCATTTCTGGTTCAGTTTTAAGTGGTTGATACTTTTCCTAGAGTAATTTTTTTCTATGTTACTGAAGCCAGACTCAGAACTCTGACTGATAACACATAAATTATGTTGTATTTCACTCTGGGTATTGGGAGCAGGCACTATTCTTGGCCCTGTGTGATCTCCAGGCATTATTTTTTCTAATTCTTTGGGTAGTTCTTTCTGGTTTTGGGTGGTTTATTCACACACGTGCTAATTTGTACACAAATGAACACATAATGGAGTCTTTCTGCAGACATTTGGAATCCTCTTTCTATGTAACTCTTTCTATGTAACTCTCTCCCCTCCAGTGCTCTTTTATGTGAACTCTAGCATCATGGCCTCCCTGGACTTCTTTCCTTCCTTCCTGTTCTATATTGTCAACTCAGACACTCTGGACTCTGCTAACATCCTCTAGTCTCCTCCATGTCCTAGACTTTCTACACTCAGTAAGCTGGAGCTCATCTCATTTGTTTCCTCTTTTTCAGGAATAACTATCTTTCAGTCCTTGATGACAATTGTCTTATGAAATGATTTCTTATATTTTATCCATTTTAAAAAAATCTTTTCAGGCATCCAGATAAATCTGATCCCTATTTCTCCATCTTTGTCAGAAGGAACATTAATTGTAAGGCTCACCTGAAATAAGTTTTGTGAAAATTTAGCAGAACTGCTGATCACAAATACTTTGAATATTCAAGAAACCTAAATAACATGATAAATACCCACTCATACTATTTCCCAATATAAGCAACTAAAGAGATGGCACTAGAAGCAAAATAAATTCTAACCAGTGAGGGAGCAGCATAATGAATTATGGAAAAGAAAATAAGTTTTGGAAACACAACCACAGTTAAGAAAACAAGATGACTAAAAAATAGGCAAGAAAGGGTCATAGAATCAACTGAGTGAGAAGGAGACATCGGCGTTCCAATGGCCTTTATTTCACACATTAGTATTTTCCCTCAGCACACATAGGGGTGGCAGCTTCACCATGGTCACTTGGCTTCCACTGGCATATTTAGTCTTTTCCTACTCTGTATTGGCGTTCTTCCCTCACCTACAGAGCATGCTGGGAATCAGGCTACCACTGAACAGCTGGCTCAGACAGCTGCAGCCATAGTTAACAGGAAACTGAAGCAAGGAACTGTTAACATGGGCCCAGTAGTTTTTCTTTTCCTGATGACTTGACTGTCAAATGTACTTGGGGCATACTCACTACACTTGGTACACTGAGAACTGTGAATCTACATAGAACAAAAGATGTACTTGTTCTTCTATTATCAGTTTTGCTCTTCTTCACCAATCTACTACCATCTTGTGGAAACATCTTAATTCTTGTGAGAATCAGGCTGTTTTTTCTCATAATATAATACTTAACATATTAATCATTTATTCATTCTACAGATATTTATAGATAGAAGAACTTCAGGATATAGGGTTAGAAAGGGTTTAAGAATTCTTTTTTTTTTGTTTTGTTTTTGTTAGGGGGGGTTAAGAATTCCTAAACTTTGTACCAAAATATGGTCCATAAAATCATAAAAATGGAAAATTAGACTTCATCAAAATTTAAAACTTTACAAAGAAAATGAAAAGACAAGCTACAAAATGGTTGAAAATATATGTAAGCCACATATCTGACAAAGGACTAGTATCAAGAATATAGAAAGAGCTAACAAACCTAACAGTAAAAAGATAATCCAATTAGAAGATGGGCAAAATGTATAACGGGACATTTAAATGAATTTAAGGTAAGATGGGAGATAAGCACATACAAAATCCCCATATTGTTGACTGTTAGTAAGGAAATGCAAACTAAAACAGTAATGAAATACTACTACATGCCTCTCATAATGGCCAACATAAATGTCAATTTTTTTTATATATATATTTTTTAAAGATTTTATTCATTTATTCATGAGAGACACACACAGAGAAAGAGAGAGAGAGAGAGAGAGAGAGAGAGAGAGAGAGAGAGAGGTAGAGACACAGGCAGAGGGAGAAGAAGCAGGCTCCATGCAGGGAGCCCGACATGGGACTCGATCCCGTCTCCAGGATCAGGCCCTGGACTGAAGGAGGCGCTAAACTGCTGAGCCACCAGGGCTGCCCTAAATGTCAATGTTAAATACTGGCAGGGATGAAGGAAAGCTTGATCACTCATACATTGGGATGGCTGGAAATAACCGGGCTGGAAAACAGTTTGACAGTTGTCTTAAAAAACAAAATATGTAACTATCATGTGACCCAGCAATTGAACTCCTAGGATTTTATCCAGAGACATGAAGATTCATGTTCACTAAAAAACTGTGCATGTATTTTTATAGTAACCCTATTTGTAATAACCCAAAGCTGTAAACAATCTAAATGTTCACCATATTTTTTAGACTAATTGTAATATAGCCATACCATGTAATATTATTCAACATTGAAAAAGAATAAATTATGGATACCTTCAAGAGACTGGATGAATCTCAAGGAAATTATATAGAATAAAAAAAAGCCAATCCAGTTTTTACAAATTCTATTATTTCATTTATATAGTATTCTTATTAGTTGTTGCGCAGAGTTAAGGGCGAGGATGAGGCAGGAGGGAAGTGGCCAACATGAAGTATCCTTGTAGTGATGGAAAATTTCTTCATGTTGACCATATCAATGTCAATATTTTGGTTGTGATATTGTACCGTAATATTCAAGACATTATCACAAAAGAGAACTGGTTGAAGAGTATTATTTCTTATGACTAGCTTAGGAATCTACAATCATCAAAAAAAAGGTCACTAAAATAAATAGTTCACTTTTAAATGACTTTTTCTAAAATTTAGAAGAAAAGAAATAATCTAAATTAAAAATTAGGCCAATTGAGGAAGATATATAAAAATAGATCCTTTCTTTCAATTATAAAAGCAAATCAGTAGGAACCTAGACTTTGTTAGAAAGGCCCCAAAAAGAAAAAAACACACCCAGTGTATTTTTGTATGACTAACAAGAAAGCCTATAAATGTCATGAAATATTAGAATGGTGGCTTGTTCTTTACAAATAAATAAATAAATAAATGGAACAAATGGACAGCTACCTTTGGAATTAATTTGAAACCAGTGTTTAGTTTCCCTTAAGACTTGAGCTAAGGTGACCTCCTGAGACTTTTTTTGGGTCTGTGAATTTTATGTCTAATAGCTTTGAGTTTTGCTATAGAAGAAAAAAAGAATGGCTGGTATAATTAATCTTGGAACAATACCAAATAGCATTTCAGTGACAAAAATAATGATGATTTTTTGAAAGGTCTGACATGAAATACAAAAGAAGACCTTAAATCCATAACCATAAATATAACATTGAAATATAAAATATATAATGGCTTTTTTCCAGAAAATGAGATTACTACTCTTAAGATTTCCTGTAAAATATTCACTTTTACTGACAATACATTTCAAGAAATACTTTTAAAATTTTGACTATGCTATAGAGCATTTTACTAGAAACTGTGGTAGAGTGAATATAAGAATAATGAACAAAAAAACTGTCCTTGTTCTCAAGGACTTTACTATGGATAAGAATAACTCATTGCAAAAGGATATAGAAGACAAGTGTTAAACGCTGATCAAGAAAATATGCTCTTAAAGACAAAGAAGGAGCAAGACATTCGTATTATTTCTCTTACTCTGGTAGTTCGTTTCAGGCTGCTGTACCAAAAATATCATGGATTGGATAGCTTGTAAACAAAAGAAAGTTCTGGAGGCTGGGGAATCCAAAATCAAGGCTCTGGAGGATTTAGTGTCAGTGAGAGCCCACTTCTTGGTTTATAGATGGCTGTCTTCTCTGTCTTCATATGGTGGAAAAGGGAAGGATCATGAGAGCCCTCTGGGGGCTCTTGTAGAAGTGCATTAATCACCTTTGAAAGGCCTCACCTCCTAACACCATTACACTGGGGATTAGGTTTGAACATATGAATTTGGGGACATAAAACATTCAGTCTATAGCACTTCCTTTCTCCCAAGAAGACTCTCTCAATAAGTCACTTTTACAAGAATCTTAGTATTGGGCCTTATTTATAAGGCACTCAACGTAAAGCAGGAATGTAAAGTAGTGCACGAACACAATGTGTGTGTGTGTGAAGCGTAATAGTAGATGAATTTGAAAAAGCAGTTTATATTTCGATTTCAACTTCTTTGATGTTTATCTGAAAAATTTAGACTGTATTTTTAAGCACATTTTCAATGAAGGGGGTGTATTCAAGTCACCAGTAATTGAGAAAAATAAACATGAAAGCTATGTATTGATGAAATCAAAAAAAAAAAAAAAAAAAGAAAAGAAAAAGATTATGGGCCATGGCAATCACTTAGGGAATCTGTTTAGGTAATGTGAGTGGCAATGAAGAAGGAAAGACTTCTTCAGTTTATAAAGAATTGTTTAGTTATGGTAGTTTATTTAAAAGTGGCTTAAGGGGGATCCCTGGGTGGCGCAGCGGTTTGGCGCCTGCCTTTGGCCCAGGGCGCGATCCTGGAGACCCGGGATCGAGTCCCACGTCGGGCTCCCGGTGCATGGAGCCTGCTTCTCCCTCTGCCTATGTCTCTGCTTCTCTCTCTCTCTCTCTCTCTCTGTGACTATCATAAATAAAAAAAATAAATAAAAATAATAAAAATAAAATAAAAGTGGCTTAAGGTGAAGGAACCTGTACTATCAGGAGGATAGTACTGTCTTTAGAAATAAGAATAAGGAGGGCAAAAAAAAAAAAATTTAAAAAAAAGAATAAGGAGGGCATCTGGGTAACTCAGTGGTTGAGAATCTGCCTTTGGCTCAGGGTGTGATCCCGGGGTCCTGGGATGGAGTTCCAAATTGCGCTTGGGGAAGGGAGCCTGCTTCTCCCTATCTCTGTCTCTGCCTCTCTCTCTCTCTGTGTCTCTCATGAATAAATACAATAAAAAAAAAAAAAAAAACAAGAAATAAGAATAAGGAACTGAAGGAAAATACTGAAACCTGATTTGAACACAATTTGTTCATGGGCAGCAAGTTGGCAAATCTGTGGGCGTAAATGAGGAAGCCATAAAACAAAGGGGAAAAGCTATAGAATGGATAAAGCAGTGCTCAGTGAGAAAGCCGAGACTTAAGAAATTTGCACACACACACACACACACACACACACACACACAAAAAAAAAAAAACAGAATAAAAGAAGACAGAAAGTTTAGTATGTATAAGAGATGTAGAAAAATATAAAGAGATGAAGTGGTTTATGAACATAGACAAAGCTGTGGCATTTGGCAGTTAGGAAATAATAAATGAACTTTGATGATGGTTTTATCAGTAGTAGTAGGGAAGTAACTTGTTTTCATGATGGTAAGTAGTGAATTTAGGCTATTTTTTCCATAGAGTTGACATTGAAAGCAAATGAAATCTTATAAATAAGTGGAATAGAAAGTAATGGAAATTTTTAAACTAGCTGTTATTTAAAAATATTTGTGAGGAAATAGCACATTAATTTATGGCACCAAAACATCCATATTTTAAAAATCATTATCAATAAAATAATGTAATTGTATTTACTTTTTTAAAATGTCAAATGCTTCTGGATATCTGCATCTGTAGCAGACTGATCATTTTAATTTCAAATGTGAGTCTCATCAGGGAGTCTTCCATAGCTGCTTTCAGTATTCATTTCCAGAAGAATCTGAGAGACAAGATGAATATTAGACAACAAAAATATCTAACTAAAATCTCTTCTGAAAATGATCACTATGCACTGCTTTCCCAGATTGGTGTGAAATGTGTATCTGTGAATGATTTTCCTTTTGTTCCCCTTGCAGATATGAATACTGTTAGTTCATTTTGACTTTAGCTAAGTAGAAACCTCTTCCAAATGAAGAGAATCAGAAATAACACTTAATGCCAAAATCAAAATTGTCTTCAGCAAATAAGTTTCAATTGCCGAGTCTCTACATCCTACATCTGTAAAGGGTTACTTCTTTACTTCCACACCCTCCATTCACTTTAATCAATCACTACATTAGGTTGAAATTTTCTTAAAATATAAATCACACTGTCCTCCTCCTCTAAACTTCTCATGCCTTTCCATTACATTTAAGATAAAAATCCCCTTGGGAAGCCTGGGTGGCTCAGCGGTTAAGCATCTGCCTTCAGCTCAGGTCATGATCCTGGAGTTCTGGAATCGAGTCCCGCATCGGGCGTCTTCATGGAGCCTGCTTCTCCCTCTGCCTGTGTCTCTGCCTCGCTCTCTCTCTGTGTCTATCATTCTATCATGAATAAATTGAAAACATCTTAAAAAAAAAAAAGATAAAAATCCCCAATCCCAAATGCATCCTGAAAGCCCTGCAGGGTCTCTCAAGCCTTGTCTTAAGCATCATCTTTTGCCAACCTAACCAGCCCTCCCCCTGTGCTGTATTCCAGACCCAGAGTCCCTCACCCTGCTCCTGTGATATGCCATGCTCTTCCTCGCCTCGGGGGCTTCCAGAATCCTTTTACAGATGCTTCAACTACATTATGTTCCTTAGGTGTCAGCTTACTTGTTACTTCTTCAAAGAAGCCTCTCACTCTAATTCTCTCTCACACAACCCCTTAATTTATCTACTTAGCACACTTTAATACTTCTCAGATATATATATTTATTTCTGTAGTTACTTGATAAATATTACTCCCACCATTGTGAAGCAATAACAACTGTATCATTATCTCCTCAATGCATATCCTTGCTTGCTATATAGTAGACAATCAAAACTATCTGTAAAATAAATGGATCCTCAGAGGGAGAATCTTAAGTGGAATCAGCATTATTATGTATATCTACAGCTATGTTTGCATGCGCACACAAGTAAATATTGGGAGCGCCTGGGTGGCTCAGTAGGTTAAGCGTCTGTTTGCCTGGTGCTCAGGTCATGATCCCAGGAGCCCCACATCAGGATCCCTGCTCCGGGGGACACCTGCTTCTCCCTCTCCTTCTGCCTGCTGCTCCCCCTGCTTGTGCTCTCTCTCTCTCTGTCAAATAAATAAATAAATCAAATCTTTTTTAAAAAAGTGACAAATATCTATTTATCTTATGATTTGTATCTCGTGTTATTTGTGACGAGAACCATAGCTGAAGAAAAAAAAAACCATGAAAAATTTTAGAAACTGTAATTCTTATATGAATCAGTGTGGGTGAGCTGCTATGGGGACAACCACCGTGATTGCTTTAAAAGCAGTGTGAGGTGAGAGGGTTAGCACCTGTCTGGACTTATTAAAATGATTTCATCCTACTGGAGCAGAGAATATTTTTTCAAAAGAAAAACATTAAGAAAACCAGTCAAGGGGATTCCTGGGTGGCTCAGAGGTTGGCACCTGCCTTTGGCCCAGGGCCTGATCCTGGAGTCCCGGGACTGAGTCCCATGTCGGGCTCCCTGCATGGAGCCTGCTTCTCCCTCTGCCTGTGTCTCTGCCTCTCTCTCTCTCTCACTGTGTGCCTATCATAAATAAAAATAAAAATAAATAAATAAATAAAAAGAAAAAGAAAAGCAGTTTCCCTCTTAAAAAAAAAAAAAGAAGCTATCACACAGTATGTGAATACTTCACTGAGTAACCAAACTGCCATTTTAATCTCTTAGAGAGAAATGCATAATATTAATAAAAATCAAATAGATGTTCCAAAATTGAACTGAACTAAAATTCAAACAAGAAAAGAAAATTGTGTGGTTGCTTTCAATCTCTTCATTGCTTGGTTTTCTCACCTGCCTAAAGTACAAGGATGACAATAATTCTAATAATAAAAACAATCATATCTTTCATAGTCAATGTTGTTGAAAATGAGGAGGTATTATTTCCATGTCTAGCCTTTGTTAGGAAAGAATACAAACTACAATGACTTTTTTCAAGGTAGTACAGAAACTGAAACAATGCAGAACAGGGTTTTTAAAAACAAAGGAACAATAAGTGAGAGGCAAAAACAAAAAGAAAACAACAACAACAAACAAATGAAGATTTAGCACTCTTGCAGAGTCAGAAATCAAATTCTCAAGGGGAAAAAACTATGCAAGAAAAGAAGAATAATGCGAATTGATGGCAAATAGGAAAATCACTTGAAAATTAGGTTAAGAAGGATTATTGAAAATTCACTATGTCTTGCCTTCAAAGAGCTCAACTATCTCTAGGCAGAGATGTAAAATATATATATATATATATATTTAAAGCTGATGTCTGCAAGGACAGCACACAATGTCTGTATAACATACAGATACAAAATAGTGGAGTGAGCTTATTCTCCATAGAGGCATGAAAAGAGTTTAAGAAAGGAGGTCTTGATTTTATCTAGACAATTGGCAGAGATTTTTCAGGAAATGGTGCACTGTGCAGTAGGTAATCATATAAAAGAATAATTTGATGTGTGAGGGAATAAAGAATTTGGGCCTTCATGGTGCAGTGTTTTTGTTTTTTGTTTTTTTCAGATCCAAATCTTACACAACTTGTCAATAATCTACTGCCTAAAAGGGATACCTGAAAACATTATTTTCATTCACAGCACACCACTGTAAGATTGCCTCTTCCTGTGCATCATGGGTACAAGTGTTAACATCACACAGCTAAATGGTAGTAATAGTCTGTTTCAAATACATGAAGACTCATTAGATAAATAGAGTGGAACATCTGTTCTCTTTCTGCAGAAGATCATGAATAAGGAAGTGAAAAGTAATGGGAAATACAGTGGTATTTACCTGAGGTTTGACTCTCTAGTTTCTGTTACCCACCGTCAACCACAGCGTAGAAGCTGATGATCCTCCTTCCAGCATATTGTCAGATCAGTAGTAGCCTAACTATGTCATGGTGCCTGCAGCGTTCACCTCACTTCCTCTCATCACGTAGGCATTTTATCATCTCCCATCATCGCAAGAAGGCATGTGAGCAAATAGATTTTGTGTGTGAGAGGCATCATATTCATATCCCTTTTATTACTGTACAATTGCTCTGTTTTATTATCATTTTTTAACCTTTTACTGT
This sequence comes from Nyctereutes procyonoides, assembly GCF_905146905.1. Classification (NCBI taxonomy): domain Eukaryota; kingdom Metazoa; phylum Chordata; class Mammalia; order Carnivora; family Canidae; genus Nyctereutes; species Nyctereutes procyonoides. The sequence continues at coordinate 9,437,180 of NW_026575122.1, read as the reverse complement.
GCCTAATTCATAAATAAAACTTTATCATATTCATGCATAGGAGAAAACATAGTATATATAGGGTTTGGTACTAGTGGGGGATACAGGCATCCACTAGGGGTCTTGGAACATATTCCCCACAGATAAGGGAAGGGGAGGTCTCTGTATTTAAGTTTATAGTATAACATTGGTGCTGAATGACAACAGCAGTTATAAGATTTAATCCTCTAAGGATAACGTCAAGGAAAGAGATCAGTTTTCTCTTTTTTGGAACTAAGTCCCAGTCAGAGATAAAGTGAAAGGAAGTCTGAACTGCAGATTGTAAACTTGTTAGAAACAACAACAACAACAACAACAAAAACCTGGTCTAAGTTTACCTAATGTAGAATTATAATGACTATTGTTATGACAATTAATTGTCTTTAAGTCAGTTTTTAATATCTTGTACTTTATCAAGATGACCCAGGAGAAAAATATGTTAGTTTTAATGCAGGCTAACAGGATTTCTAATTAGCCAAGAGATATTTTCTTCATCAGCACCCTAGTTCTTACGCTAAAATTAGATTTACATACATAATATTGATTTATTAGTAATATGATCTGTGTGAATGTTAGACTGCTTGTAATTTGGCATCAGATACAAAGGAGTTTCATTTAATTGCCTTCTAGAAAGAGTTCTAAACAAGTTAAGATGTTCTAAATTGTGCTATAGAACAAGAGTAATTTTTAGATGAGAAAAATCATACGAGAGAAGATTTAAAAAATAACTTTATGGCAGTGGTCCAAGGAGATAATGAAAAAGAACATTTTCATGTAAAATTACTCCATGGGGTTGAAAAGTATTAATAGAAATTTCCTTAGTACCAGTACATTCTTTTTCAAATGTGCTGAGAAAAGTAAATCAAAACCGATGTAGGGTTAAGCTTTCGATGGCACAGCCTTTTTATTCTATAATATAATGTGATGCCTGCATTGCTTCAGGATGTCAAGATCATGGTCTATTAAGTATTGATATTACTCTCTTCAGTGTTTCTCAAAATGTGAATATTTTGAGGTTCCCTTGCTTTAGAACTGCTCAGGATGTTTTTTTTTTTTTTAATTTTTTTTAAATTTATTTATGATAGTCACAGAGAGAGGGAGAGAGAGAGAGAGAGGCAGAGACACAGGCAGAGGGAGAAGCAGGCTCCATGCACCAGGAGCCCGACGTGGGATTCGATCCTGGGTCTCCAGGATCGCGCCCTGGGCCAAAGGCAGGTGCCAAACCGCTGCGCCACCCAGGGATCCCTCAGGATGTTGTTTAAAGTTCAGACTCCTGGATCTCACCCAAAACAGAATAGAATATCTGTTGTTGAGCCCAGTACATTCCATTTTAACAAGAAGTATAGGTGATTGTTATAAAGCTAATAGTTTGAAACCTCTTGGGTTATTTTAATCAAACTCCTTTAAAGTAGATAATTTTTTATTTGATTTGTGATAACTCTCTCAAGTATTTGCTTAAAGATAAACTTTAATTCCCTGTCAGTGCTGGATAATTTAGTGCTCACTTTGAACTTGGATCCATTGTGTTATTTCTGTTACAAAAAGTAGCAGAAACCCAGGCCTCCTTATGGTGAGAGGAGATTGTTTAGGAAGCTCAAATGCCCTTTACTGTAATAGATACAGAGTGTTTCTTCCAAAGAAAGTCTATGCTCACATTTTTGCTCACCCTCTCCCTCTTTCAGCTTCCATCTACTTATATTACATATTTCCAAATTCCTATCGGTCAGATTAAAATAGTGTTCCATTTCTCTGAATTTACCCTGAAAATGTTTCTGAAGAATCCAGATCCCCCTAAAATCTTTTCCAAATAGTCTGGGATGCTAAGAAAGTCTCTCTTGTACTCTGATGACCAGAGCTCGTGGCCTCTTCGTGACATTCCTCATGCTCGTGCTCTGACTTACCATGAGAATATTTCTTCTGCTGCCATTGTCTGTTGATAACAGCATTCTAATGAGTGCCAGGTGGTGACAGTATTGCCTGCCGACAGCTCCCATCATGCAGTCCCAAGAGTGCTGCCTGATATTTCCATAGGAAGTTTTCTTTTACTGCTGGAGTTGTTGGCATTGATGCTGGGTTCATGGCACCTCATTATCCCACAGAAAAGAGGGTAAAGAAAAACCAGTGTGATTACCACTGACTCTTATTTTCGTCCTCTAATTTAGAGAAGTTGGGCTGGAAAAGTGTGATGGACACAACTTTCTATTGGAAATTAGTAGTTTCCTCTCATGTCATTGAATTAATCACCTGTACTGTCACTCTCCCTAATGACCTATTCTTTCTCAGAAGTAAAAAAAAAAAAAAAAAAAAAAAAAAGAAAGAAAGAAAAAGAAAAAAAGAAAAAGAAGAGGAAGTCAAGACACTATATCCCTGTGTAATAATAATCAACATTTCATGAATCGAATACATTTTTTCAAATTTGTATCACATTTATAGAGGTGTAACCTGCATACAGTAGAATTCAAGATTTTAAGTGCACAGTTTTATTAGCTGTATAATGAGCATAAGAATCATAAAGTAGAATATTTCCATCTTGTCACAAAGTTCCCTTGTGTGCTTCCTTATTTCACCCCTGGTCATGGCCACCTACTGATCAGTTTCCTGTCATTACAGATTTACCTTTTCTGGAACTTCATATAAATGGAATGGTACTGCACCATGGTTTTTAAATATGTCCAGAAAATTCTTTGACACTCTTCCTTTCAAAAGAGGATGGTTAATTCTTATTTCAGTGTGAGTTGAATTTACTAACTAGTTTTTAATGACTAGGAATGAGGTAGAATTATACTAATTGATTCTAAGGTTAGGTAGTAAAAATGTTAGTTTACACTCTGCTTTCCATCTCTTGTGGATCTTTCTTTCTGAGGGAAGGCACCTACCATGTTGTGAAAGCACTCAGGCAGCCTGTGAAAAGGCCCACTTATGAGAAACTAAGGCCTCACAATAAATAAATCCACAATTGCCAGTCATGTGACAACAGGGATCCTGTCAGAGACTGTGAAGGGTTTGAAATTTTTTTCTTCTTGTTATCCTGGGTTGTTGGTTTGTTTTTTGGTAAGATTTTATTTATTTATTTGAGAGAGCATGAGCAGGGCATGGGACAAATGGAGAGACAAAATCCCCACTGAGCCGGGAGTCCAAAACGGGACTCAATCCCAGGACCCCAAGATCATGACCTGCGACAAAGTCAGATGCTGAACTGATGAGCCACCCAGGTGCCCCCTTGTTATCCTGCTGTCTTTACATTTCTCATATTCTAACAGTCTGGCCTACCACAGTTTCCAGGTTGCCGGCAAAAGACATGAGACTCCTGGGTCAGAGACAGAAGGTAAAGTTTTCCTCATGTATTAACAGTCATCAGAATATCAGCATTTACTCTGGTTCTCTGGGCCTCACTTGTCATGAGGCCCTATGGTGGCTGAACGCACAGTAGGTTTTGTTCCAGGCAAGGAACAATATCAAGCTTGGGAAACTCCAATGTTCTATAATGATTTTTTTTCCCACCCACTGACTTTTACCCCATCTGCATAACAAAAGTAGAATGAGTTTCTTGCAGATAGTATAGAGTATATGACAATGTATTTTTATTGAATGTTGGGGCCAATTTTATTTATTATAATTATTGATATGGTTGAACTTAAAACTATCATTTCTGGGGCACCTGGGTCGCTCAGTTGGTTGTGTCTGACTCTTGATTTCTGCCTAGATCATGATCTCAGGGTCATGGAATTGAGTGCAATGTGAGGCTCTGTGCTCAGTGGGGAGTCAGCTTGAGAGTCTCTCTCCCTCTCCCTCTGCTTCTCCCACTTTCTCCCATTCTAAACAAAACAAAACAAAATTAAAAAAAATATTTCAATTTACTTTCCATTTGTCCCATCTGTTTTTTAGTCAAAATGTTCTTCACCACCATCATTTAGATTAATTAAGTTTTCAACTATTTATTCTTTTCTGCACTATTTGATTCTTTCTCTATCGTTGCCTATAACTCTCTCCTTTTGGCAAAAACACTCTATTTTAAAATAATGTTTTACCACTTCATGTATACTGTGTGATCCTTACAATGATATACTTCATCTTTTTTGGCTATTGGTGTCATACATTATAGTTCCATGAATATTATGAAGCTCAAAATACATCATTCCTTATTTTCTGCCTAAACAGTCATTTACCTTTTAAAGGGGTTAAAAACAAGAAAATGTCTTCTATATGTACTCAAATGTTAAGACCTTCAGTATTAATCCGATGAAATTGTAGAGCTCACCTTGTAAACTCCTTTTCTCTCAGGTATCAGTAGATATAGATATCGCCTATTTTCCAACATCTAAAAACCTTGATTTAATTTCTTTTGTGTCAAGTACTCTAGTCATTTAACATGGGAAGATATATTTTAGTACCCATTAGTACCCATCTTCCCTTGATGACTTAATTTTGCTACACATGAAAAATTTTAGTATAAGTAGAATAATTGTTCTGAATGAAAGAATAAAATCTCTGAGTGAATTTTATAAGAAAATCAATAGTGATATAATGCAAATGGTATCTGTTTAGAATATTGTGTTCATATTTTTTTTGTTTGCATACTTTTTTGTCTGTGTTTCACAGACATAATAATCATTAAACTTTTTTGGACACATTATACGGATTAAAATAGTTATTTAATAATTTTTTTAGCAAATATTTAATTAAAGTGGTACCAAGAAAGATATCCCAATATTTAAGTATAATACAAGGCATATCTACTTGGGTTAATACTAAATAAGCAAATATATAGGTAGAAACAGGTTGTGATTTCCATTTTCATAGGGAGAAAGAATATATGCATGTAATATGTATTAAAAATTGTATTGAATATCAAAATTTTGTGTTCATCAGTGAAGATACTGTTCACTATTGCATCATGCTTCTCTATATTTATGTGTTTTAGTCCTTTGGCTAAAGGTTACTTAACCAATAGCTACATGATAAGGTTCAATTGAACCATAAAATTTGCAATTATATAGTCAGTCTGCAAAGTTTGTATATTGTAATTCTGCTCTGAATGATAACTTATGACTTAGAATTTAAATAATCTGGGCCACCAAATTATGTTTCATTATGTAAAGGAATAATATGTTATTTGTCCTATGCATGGGGAGAAGCCTTAGCTCAATAGTGTTTCTGAATATTTTTTCACCAATGTATCCTAATAGCAGAGAATATCCTGATGTTAGGGAATTCAGCTCAAGCAAGTTATTGCATGAGCAAATACTTCGTATAATTTTGTATTCACTACAAAAATGTTTTGTGGCATAAAATTAATAATTTAAATTATATATTTTCCAAAAATATATTTCAATAAAATTAATAATGCTGGAAGGCCTCACCATTTTAGTTCAGCTTATACTTTGCAGACTTCTACATGTAGCCATTTCATGTAATTTGAGAAAGGTTATCTTCTATTCCAAGATCCAACCCTCAGCCACTGTGTGACATTGGGTCATTTATTTAACATCTATGAGCTTCACATTTTTCAATGGATGAACAAAGACAATATTATTTTTCAGTATAATTGTGAAATTGGAATAAGCACTAGATTACAGTGAATTCAAGTATTTATCTTTTCAAAAAGGTAAAATCATACCTCATGTAAGAAGAAAATAAACTCTTGTCAAAAAACATGTATTCAGGGACACCTGGGTAGCTCAGCAGTTAGTGTCTGCCTTCAACCCAGGGCATGATCCTGGAGACCCAGGATCGAGTCCCACATCTGGCTCCCTGCATGGAGCCTGCTTCTCCTCCCTCTGCCTGTGTCTCTGCCTCTCTCACTCTCTGCATCTCTCATGAATAAATAAAATCTTTAAAAAAATGTATTCAACATAAGAAAGATGTTATGAATAGTCCAGAGAATATTTGAGAAGAAGATATATGTAGACAACAAAGAAATGTTAGGAGTTCTTAATTAGGCACAAAACTGGTTAATGTCTGATAAAACCATAAATCTAATTTCTAGAATTATCAATTTCACCAGACAGCAATAATTGGAAATTTGAAAGGGCAAAAATCAACAAATTAACTTCTGCCCTGATAGATTTTTTAATTGTCCTATCAATAGAAAGTCAACATCAGCAGTGTGCTGGAAAACACCCAGAAATCTTTTTCATCTATTCCAATTTCCAGGTGGGTTGAGGAGTGAACGGGAGTCAAATAAATAACTGTATTGGTAAAATTAATGTTAATGCATTTTTTTCAATGATGAGAGGAAAGGTATATACAGTGTTTTAAAAATTAGATCCTTACTATTTTCAGGCAACTGACATAAACTTTATATTTAATTTTTACCATAACTCTGAGAGATATTTTTAAAATCTTTACCATTGTTCAGAGAGTGAAACTGGAGCCTAGAATACAACTTAAAAAAATTATTTCCCTCCCCATCAGTTTTGAAATATGTTTAAACAATCATTTTTAAAATTACCTTCTACAGATGCCTGGGTGGCTCAGCGGTTGAGCATCTGCCTTTGGCTCAGGGCGTGATTCCTGGGTCCAGAATCAAGTGCCGCATCAGGCTCCATGCATGGATCCTGCTTCTCTCTCTGCCCATGTCTCTGCTTCTCTCTTTCTCTCTCTGTATTTCTCATTAATAAATAAATAAAATCTTTTAAAAAAAATTACTTTCTTATGGCTCTACCTCCACTTTGACCTACTGCTCTGACTTGTGCCCTGGTATCATACACTGTAATTCTGACCTTGGAACAGAGTAGGTGAAGATTTGGATTCATGAGATCTGGCTCCTGAGCATGCAAGTTATGAGTGTCATAATGGAAGTGGGAGGGAGATAGGAGAAAGCTTGCTCTTGTGGAAAATTTAGAACTTCGATGTTTTTAGGCCTGAGTTGAAGTAAGCAAATGTTAATTAATCATTATTGTTTTAAAATTTTTAAATCAGGGATCCCTGGGTGGCGCAGTGGTTTGGCGCCTGTCTTTGGCCCGGGGCGCAATCCTGGAGACCCGGGATCGAATCCCACATCGGGGTCCCGGTGCATGGAGCCTGCTTCTCCCTCTGCCTGTGTCTCTGCCTCTCTCTCTCTCTCTCTCTCTGTGACTATCATAAGTAAATAAAAAATAAAAAATAATAATAATAAAATAAAATAAAATAAAATAAAAATTTTAAATCAAGTATAATTGGCATCTAACATTATATTAGTTTCAGGTGTACAACATAGTGATTTGACAGTATACATACATTATAAAATGTTCACCATGATAAATGTGGTCACCATCTATCACCACACAAAAAAATTAAAACATTATTGACTATATTCCCTATGCTATACTTTTCACCCCTGTGACTTATTTATTCCATAGCTTGAAGTTTGTACCTCTTAATCCTCTTCATCCATTTTGCCCGTCCCCCCAACCCCTTTGACAACCACCAGACTATTTTCTGTATTTATGAGTCTGTTCCTATTTTTGTTGTTATTTGTTTGCTTCTTGATGGAGTTTTGTTATTGGTGGTGTTTTATGTTGTTTCTTTTTATTTATTTTAAGTAACTTTCAGCAGTCTAGGAAATACCTTAACCAAGGCAAATAGTTGAAGTCTTCCTTTCTAACAGGAAAGGAAAGAAAATTTGTAAGAACATAGGTAAATTTGTGTGCTTAAATGTTGAGAGTCTATTGGCTTCAATTATTATTATTATTATTATTATTATTATTATTAGAAAATGGATTTTCTGCTAAGTGAGAAAACTCTGCTAGAGCTGGAAATTTAAGACAAAACTAAATTCTTTGAAATGTGAACCCCAAACAATCCTGCTCTTGGAAAACTCACTCTTTGTATGAGTATATTGAAACAAAAACATAGAACCAATGGAAGAACTCAGAGGGAATTTTCTTTTCAGGAGACCAAAGAAAGAAGAGCCTGAGAAGAAATGAATGTCCAAAACATTGAGGTAGAATTAGGGAAATCAAAGTAGAAAGGTTTTAAGGTATAGGCAAGGGGCAATAAGACTTCATACTGCAGACAGTTAAGATAGGAGTGAAATGTATTTTGACCATGAAGATGCCCTTAGCAAGAGGAGTTTTTGTAACAGTGGGAGAGAAAAGTAGATTCTTTAAATTTGAGAAGAAAAGAATGCAAATAAAATTTTACAGTGCTCTTACATTGTTCTTTCCAAAACATTGACAGTAAGCATTTATAACAGAAATAAAAAAGTTTCTTTTAATGCTTAAAGAGATTTTTGTTTATCAATAAAAAAATATGAACACATCATTTAAAACTGGGCAAAGTACTTGAATGAGAACTATAAATGGCCAATAATTCACTACAGTAATAACATAATTTTAATGGAACAGAAGCAACAATTTATTTACTCTGTAAAATCTTTAAAGATATAAAAGAAGTAACAATTTGTGTTTATTTTTAAGGATTTATTTATTTTAAAGAGAGAGAGAGAGAGAGCACATGGGCTCATGGGTGAGGGGAGAGGGAGAGAGAGAATCCTTAAACAGATTCCTTCCCAACTGCTGGACTCAGGATTCCACTGCAGGCTAGAGATGGGGCTCAAGCTCAGAACCCTGAGATCAGGACCTGAGCAGAAGGCAGATGCTTAACCGCCTGGGCCACACAGGTGCCTCAAGAAGTAATAGTTTAATATACTACTTGTTGGATATAAATATTATATATTTCTATATAATAGAAGGTATGAAAGGCAATTTGCAATATGTTACAAAATTCTAAATGTTTTAGGTTAATTTTTACTTTTTAGATTTATGCTAAAATATGATCAGAAACTGCTGGAAGATATTATTTATCTACTACAGGGATGTTTGTCATCACAGAATCAAAGATAATGATGAAGAGTTGGAAATGACCCAAAGATACAGAGGATTGGTAAATTGTGGCATGTCTATATAATGGAATATTAAATACCCATTGTAATTATGCCTTCAAAAGACTATTTGCTGAAATGGAAAATTACAAAATGTGTTTATTTTTTAAAAAGCTTCAAAGCAATTGTCACATCACAGCACTTTGGCTAACAAATGAGCATAAATACAATCTATGAAAACACATATTAATTAGAGATGTTTCAAGCAAAAACTTACACTTTATCTTTGATTTGTTTGGGGTTTCTGAGTTTTCAACTTTTAATCTGTATTAATTTAGCAGTTACCCAAAATTTGCAGTGAAGAAAATGATGAAGTCAGCACAGTAGATTAATGAAGATTTAGAGAAGTCAAATTCTTTTTAAGGTAGTGTTTGTTCATCTGGTTATTTTGATAGGCAAATGGGAAGTGATGAAGAGAGAATGACAATTGAAGACGGGGGAATGTATATATTTAATTTGCTTAAAGGCAACCAGAATTGTATCTTTTCACTGATCAGTGATCTTTTTTTCTAATATAAACACGAAAAAAATACATTGAAAGATACTCTTTTGATTACTTCTCTGAGGAATGACCCTTCTGTAATTTGTTTCTCTGCTTAATGTCTCTACGCTCCTTTCTCAAAAATCAAACAGAAAAATCTCCTGAATTCAGACTCAAATGAGGATTAGACTAAGGCAAAAACAAACTCATCTAATAATTCTAACTGATCCTCTCAGGACTAAAACTTAATCTTATGCTTAACACATCTTGTCATCATTAGCTGTCTAAATAATTATACAAAGTGATTTTAAGGATTAGGTTCAATTTTAGATTTGGTGTTGGTACTAAAATAATGCAGTATGCCCAAATTGCAGAGATATTTCAGATACAAAATGATTTTATTTTTTTACATTTACTTATTTTATGGCTTTAATTATGCTATGGGTCAGACTGTGTAACTACATTTTGGGTTCTTCACCTTCTTAGCTAACTCTATGACCTTATTGACCTCCCTTGATTTTAATGTTCTCCTTTGATGAAGAGAGAGCTAGGCTAGAGGAAACTTAATGCTTATCAGAATCACTAGGACGCTTATTAAATAGGAGTTTCTGGGCCCCACCCCTAGAGTGTTTGGTTCCGAGTATCTGAGTTGAGGCCTGAAAATGTGCATTTAAGAGTTTCCCAGGTGAACCCTCCTTTGAAAAACACTAAGTTATCTTTTAGAATTTTCTAGCTCAAAAACCTCAAGAAATCCACATGGCTTAATGCAGAGCACAGATATAATATAGCAAATTGGAACATTTTAGTCTCATTTATATAAATGGACCAGTCTTACTATTCCCACAGTTAAATAAGAAAAATTCAACCAAGTAATTTTAAAGATCTAATTAATTGGTTTTACTAATAGATTCATGAATCAGGCTGCATCCCATCTAGCAAACAGAAGCTTTAAAGGGCTATAGAATAGGAAAGATTTTTACCAGTAGAGAAATAATGGGAAAAAGGGAAATTATTAGCAAAGAATCCATTCTTTTAGGCAAGATCATCCTCCCAAGGGGAATAGAGAGGGGTCTATCAGTAAATTTCTGGTGCTGACCAGGAAATTACCATACTGAGTGGTGAAAAGTTCTATTCTCAGGAGTTGAAACTGCAGTCAGGTTAGGTATTAAGTCTTGATTTAACCCCTGTGACACCATTTTGGGCTTGTGGTTTTCTTTTTAATACTCCTTCTACTAGGTTTGCAGCATTTCTGTTGTATTTTTCTTACAGCAGGATAAAGAAATTATCTCACAGAGAAAAAGAAATAAATATCTTCAGTGACTATTTTGGGCAGTTTACTAAATAACTCTGTACCTAAACAAACCATAGAGTTTTAGATAATATACCTATATTTCTGGTTTTGTCAGACTTTACCACAATGCTTACCATATAGAAAAGGCTCCATATAGAAAAGGCTCCAAACGTTTTTTGTGATGTTAGGTTGAAAAAGGATTTCGGCGCTATTCAGTTTGACCTGAAATTTTCTAGTGTTTTTGTTGTTGTTGTTGTTTTTTGTTTTTTTGTTTTGTTTTGTTTTTTTGTTTTTTTTTTTAGATTTTATTTATTTGAGAGCGAGTTACAGGTGAGTGCAAGAGCACATGCAGGAAGTGGCAGAGGGAGAGGGAGAAGCAGCCTCCCCGCTGAGCAGAGAGCCTCATGTAGGGCTCCATGTAGGGCTCAATCCAGGGACCCTAGAATCATGACCTGAGCCAAAGGCAGATGCCCAACTGACTGAGCCACCCAGGCACCCTTCAAGTTAGGTTTTTTTTCCAGCCTGTCTTATGACTCATGTGGAAGACCCTGAGGGCAAAACCTCCCCTGATGGGAGCAGAAATTACCACCTCACGCATGAGGACTGCCCTGAGCCAGCAAGACATCACCCACCATTGACTCCAAGATTGAATCAGTTTGATCTCCATGTAGCCACCCACCTTTGCCCCACATTTTCCTTATATAAACCTGCAAGTATTTTCAGGACTGGCTTTGAGACAGTCTTTATGATCTAAGTCTGCTGTCTTCCCAGTGTTGGCATCACTGAAATAAATTCCTTTCTTATTTCACCAGCACTCATTTCTCTGTCTTTGGATTTTGTCAGCAAGAGTGGCCAAACTTGTCTGTTTGGGAATCTCCAGAGCCAGGTACTCTTGCATCCCTGTGCCCAGACAATAGGTAGATTTGGTATCTCTTAGTTTAGTTACATATTTTTGCATTAATTTTTTGTCACTTTAATAATGGGATAGTAAAAGTTGCTTCTGATATTTTTTGCCCAAAACCAGTTATCTATATCAACATAGCTCTCCATTAGGTTATAAACTTGTCCATTACAATCTTTTTCTTTAATTAATTATTTTTTAAGATTTTATTTATTCATGAGAGACACAGAGATAGAGAGGCAGAGACATAGGCAGAGGGAGAAGCAGGCTCCATGCAGGGAGCCCAATGTGGGACTCCATCCCAGGTCTCCAGGATCACTCCTTGGGCTGAAGGCAGGGCTAAACAGCTGAGCCACCTGGGCTGCCCCAGTACACTCTTTTAAATGACAAACTATTTTCACATGCAAAAAAAGTCTTTTCCTGTCTTCCTTTTCTCATTTTAGTATTTTTATTTGCATATTGGAATTTCTTGAAATCTACAAATAACAGAATAAACATCTAGGGTGTGGAGAAAGAACAATATGAAAGACAGTGGGAGTCTTTTCCATATTTACATACATTAAAATACAAATCAAAGACAATCCAAGAGCTGAAATAGTCAACAAGAAACAAAAGAAGCCAACCAGAGAATACATATAAGACCTTTGCCCCAGGGAGGAAGCAAAAATAAAAGGGAGGTGACAGATACATTTAAGTAGTTAAACGGTTGTTCCTGGCCTCAAAAACAGCTTTCTTTGTAACAACAGGGATTGAAAGGTCATTTTAATATATCTTTACCATAAAACAAATCACATTTCAGTAGGTGGGTAAGAAAGACAAAGTACCAGCCACAATGCATTGCAGGGAACCATTTTAGAAATGTTCAGTAAATGATACCCTTAGCTCTCCAGAGCACTTCGAAACCAAGTGGGATTTGAAATACCACACCTACAGGGTATATTTGTCATCTAGGTTTCCCACTCAAATGCCAATGCATAATAGAATATCCCAGCACAACCTGGCAGGAAAAAAGAAAGTGCAGCTTTGTCTTTACATGATTTTCAAAGAATCATAGGGGATCAAAACTGTGCCTCAGATTAGATTAGAAGAAACGAGAGTCCTGCCGCTTAAGCACGGAGCCACTGTTGAGAAATGAAAAAGCTGGTGTTTATCACACAACCCTTAGAGAAAGGATTTGTGTAGACTTCAATTCTACAGCACGAGTATGGGAAACACACAAAACCGAGGATAAAGAAAAAGAAAAACTATGCAGTGTTCACCTTTTTATATACCAGTCTTAACGTGAAAATCAGAGATTTGACAAGAACTGCCTACGCATTTTCTGTAGAGCAATTGCCCCTAATTGGCAGTTGACATTATATTTTACTATGAGTGTTTGTTAGCAAAAAGGACTGTATTTAAAATTGTTGGAAAATGATCAACTCAGCAATTGACATTTCCTTAAATTATTCCCCACTCTGGTTTTTAAATTAATGTCCTGCTCCTTTTGTTCACTAGCTGCCATGCAGAAGAGGTTAAGATCGACTTAGATTGACTATTATTTGCTCCAGACTATTTCTTTCTAAACTCGAATAAATATAGGGCTTATACATCAAGGCTGCTAGTTACACATTTCATCTTCCTAAACTACCAGTTTTACCTTTGTAAACACTGAGTTCAGCCAAATTTAGTGAGATCAAAAGGTCCTCTGTTTTGAAAAGAAAGGGTGCTGAACCAGTAGTGAGTTAGGACAATGGGGCTAGGCAGGGCTAGATAGGGGGCCATGGAATCAGGCTCACAAAAATCCAAAAAGTAGTGAGGTTAAGAAAACCAGAGAAAAAGGAACAAGCCAGACCACCCTGCCCTAGGTGTGTGTCGGGGCAGGGGCGGGGTGTGTCTTTTTTTATGACAGTCATTTGCAACCAACAAATGACCAGACCCCAAGAAGCCTTTAAGGATGTTATTGCTAGTCCTTATTCAATGGTGATATCAATAGATAATGTTAAAAGGATATAGGTTCCCTGGTTGGCTTTCAATAAGAGACCAACCCTACAAGCCCCCAGTGGCAACCCTGTTGGGACCCCTCTCATTTCTGAGAGCTTTCTCTGTAATTTTACTTAATAAACTTACATCGCTTTTCTCAGTCTCCTTTGTCCATGGAGATTCATTATTTGACTCCATGAGACAAGGACCAAGCTCTCCAGTATCAGTAGGATCAACCTCCACTGGGAATGTGTTAGGATAAGAATCTATGTTTTAAAAAGGTGCTGGGTGATCACACGCATATTACAGTTTGAGAAACATTGCTCTATATAAGCGACTTACAAACTAGGAAAAGATGGCCAAGGGTTAAGACTTTTTTTTTTTGGGGGGGGGGTTGTAACTTCTTGTGTTATTTATGTATGATTTTATTTTATTTTATTTTTATTTTTTTTAAAATTTTTATTTATTTATGATAGTCACACAGAGAGAGAGAGAGGCAGAGACACAGGCAGAGAGAGAAGCAGGCTCCATGCACCGGGAGCCCGACGTGGGATTCGATCCCAGGTCTCCAGGATCGCTCCCTGGGCCAAAGGCAGGCGCCAAACCGCTGTGCCACCCAGGGATCCCCTATGTATGATTTTGTATAAATTCACTGATATGTTATGTGTATGTTGAAGCATTGCAGCTCTAAAGTACATATACTTTATGTATGGGTTAAATATCAAGGTTTAAATGTTTACAAAGCTTTTGATTTTTCAAACAAAGCATAAGAAATATTACTATAAAGTACTATTACTAATCTCTATATTTTGAGAAAAATAATTAAATTGTTAAAAATGATCACTTAGTGGTTTAATCAACAGTGATACAGTACTTTCTAAAAATGCAAGCTATATTATGCTTATGAATCAAAGATTAGTTTTAATTATTGAAGTATAAACACACTGTCCTGAGTGTATTATCATTTTTCTTTTACTACATTGGTCTTTAGTTTTCAACAAGTGTTTATATTATAATATTGTCTGGGAGCTTGGGTGGCTCTGTCTGCTAAGCTATCTACTCTTGACTCAGGTTATGATCTCAGGGCTGTGGGATAGGGCCCCAAGTTTGGCTCCCACTCCCAGCTCGGTAGGGAGTCCGGTTGTTCCTCTCCCTCTGCTCCTGACCCACTGCCTTGTGGGGGTGGTTTCTCTCTCAAATTACTAAATAAAATCTTTAAAAATATATTCTAGTATTGTCTCAATACTGAAAATTGGAGCATATGTAGCTTAATCCTAGGTTCATTTTCAGGATTTCTGTTTTATGAAGAAATTACTGAACCCTTTTGTAAAATTTAAACAACTAGAGGGTCGTCTATGTTTCCAAACCATTATGCCATACAGAGTAAAATGAATAATAAGAGGCAAATACTGATATCTGTTATACAGCCATCTCTGTTTTTAGAATGCTATAGCATTGTTACTGTCTCTGACATATGTACTGACTGAAAGGATTTTTTTCATTATTTTGTTTTTAAACGATAGTGAAATGAATGATTCTTATTTTAGTAAGGACATAGAACAATTAGCACATTTTAAGTCTATTCTGTTTATGAGGCATAATACTAATTTTACTATGAAACTTAAGAATTCCATTTGAATGTATTAGACTAGTTTAAAGAAACAATACTAGCCGTGTTAAGCCAAATCCTGAATATGTTTCTCTATGTAGCATATGTTTTCCTGTAATATTACTATTATTGCAACGATAACAATAAAAACATCACATCTTTTTCCCCCCTTATAACAAAGGTGTAAGGGATCATTTTAATACATAAAGAAAGAGTCTGGAAGGGTATTTACTTGAATGTGAGTTCATTGCTCTCCTTATCCAATTCCATTGGTGCCACCGCCATGCCCCCACCCCATCTCTAACAAGTGAAGTCATTTCTGGAGCAGCCTAACAGGGCTGTGAGGTTTGAGAACAGGGTCCTGATAGAGAAAAAAGCACTGACTGGTCTTACTCCTTTTTGGACCTAAGGGAGCTTGATGATCAGCAGTGAAGAAATTAGCAGCAACAATGAGATTTTTATAGTGTGTAGAGAGCTTGGTACTCTGACTTTCAGGGATCCCCAGAAGAAACAGCTTTCTAGCCTGTGTCAGTGTTCCTGGGAGGACCTGAGATCTCTGGGCTCAGAGTGGGGGCTGAGGATGTGCCCCCTGGGTCTGAATCTTCTCTGTTTCCCAGGCTGATAGGGAAGCTTTATGTGCATCTGGAGAGAATGGGAAGGTCCATTGTCAGATTACAGAATAAACTCGGACTTGCTGTGATTTTTGACAAAGCCAAACATAAATCTGAATTTGACTTCTTAAACAGGTAAGGAAAAAATAAATGAATGAGGAATACTCAGCAACTAGACAGAGGACCAACCAGCAAAACGTTCCCTTTCCTAATGATTTAGATTTGCTGGAGATGGTGGGCGAGAACCTAATAAATAAGCAAATAAACTATCTTAGAGGATTTGATTATAGCAACCAAGACTGTTGGAAAACAAAATATTCTATGACTTTTGAATATTACAACTTCAGAAATTACTTAAAGGAATGGTTTCACAGTTGAGACCTGGGAAAAGTAATTGATAAGATAAAATAGAAGAAATATCTCAAATGGAAAAAAATGCAAAGAAATGGAATTCATGAGAGAAAAGATATGGACTTGTAAAAATGGATCCATAATGATTCAGAAGAAAAACATTAGAAAACTGGAGGAGAAAAGCTAAAAAATTGGAAAAGAGGAAAATTTCATCTTAAGCAGGATTGATGTTTATTCTGATAAAATTCAAGAATCCATGACTCAAACAACAATGTTACTAGCTTTCAGACAAAGGAAGCTAGTGAAAAAGGAAGCAAGGAATTAGCTTGGCATCAGACTTCTCTTTGGCAACCCTGGAAGCTAGAAGAATGCTGTGGGAGAGAATTAGAGGCTACTGATAGATAAAGGGAACCACCCAGAGATTAGGATCTATTTCCAGCCAAGATATCATTTACCAGCCACAGGGGAGGAAAGAGAGATTTACTTGTACAGAGACTTACAGACTGCCTCACCTCCAGAAGGAAATATCCAAATAAGGATTATAGTGATTTAATCAAGACTTCAAGATGGTCCAGATGATATCAGAAGTAATGAGCGGTGACTATACAGATCCTCATAGGAACTGGAGTGTTGTGACAATATGTTACATAAAGAGATATTCATGCAGATGGAGCATAACACAAAGTAAAATAGTAATCAAAAGTAAAAGTATAAAGTCATCTTGGTAAAAGCATAATTTAGTGGATGACAAAAATGGCAAAATAAGTCCATTCCAGAAGAGAATGAAGAGAATAGAGCTTTTTGGGGAAGCAAGATAGTTATTATTTTGCAATTATTTATTAACAGTGATATATTAATTAATTCGAAACATGTTTATTGAGTGTCTACTATGCCAATCACTTGGATTATATTATTTATAGGAAGATGATGATGCTTATGTTTGGTGTATTTTCATTTGGTGATGAAGCATAGAAAAGCAAAGAAACCACTAATGGATCTGCAAAAGTTGGAAAAAAATTCCTCAGGAAAAACAAGCAAACAGTAATTTGATTAACTAGCAAAATTAAGAAAACAAGAAAAAAAAGAGAACTTTACAAAATTAGACAGGAAAAAGAAAATCTGCATTACAAATTGTACACTACATATAAAAACGGTGAATTTTTATATTAAAAATACTGATTCATAATCAAGTTTTTCCTAAATTGTGGTTATAGGAATGTATTTTGTGATAATTCGTAAGAAGTATACTTACAACTTTCTACCTTTGTGTGTGTGTGTATATATATATAATACATCAATAAAAGTTAATTTAGAACCACATAGATACAATTTATAAAAAACTTGAAGAATTTTCTATTTTACTTTTCCAATCTTTTATTTACTGTTAGATATTTATGTTATTTTGTGTGCATATACATGCATGCACACATGCACACCAATGACATCTTTGTCCAGAAATCTTTGGTTATTTTCTAAAGTACAAATTGACTTAACTTGACTTTAAGATGAACATTTAGTTGAGTAGATCAAATAAAAACAAGACTTCTGATAAATATATCAAGGGTTATTCCAAGAGAATTTTCTGAGACTTTTATAAGAAATGGCTCTGATTTCCTTCTATCTTTCCTCCCCCCTCCCCCTAAAAAAGAGCTATTTCTAGAAGAGCATGAGGCCCAGGATGAGGCAGCATCAGGATGGCACACATCTCTCTCAGGGACTTTTTTTTTTTTTTTTCAGAAGTGTTTGAGGTTCCAAAAGGCAACAAACATGTCTATTTTCACACAGTGGGGTGAGCAAAGTAATGAGGACAACAAAGTCTTGAAGGAGCTGTTTATTGTTGTACATGTGAGAAAACAATCACCCACATGCCGGAACCCTCTGAGCAGAGAACACCTGATGGGAATGACAAAATACATTTTCACTAGGGAAAACCTGCAGAAATCTACATAAAGTCTGACTTCCAACAGGAGCATTATGTGAAATGAATTAGATGAATGTGTTGCGTCTCTACATTCTCTTTTTGGCTAGCTCTTGAAGACTCAAATCAAATTATTTTACCGTGAATGAGCATCATGTACAAAGGGAATCATGATTGCATGTTGACAGGAATATTCCTTTAAAGCATTTACAAGTATTTCCCCTCTTCTGATTGAATAGAAAATAGAATGTGGTGCAAATGATAACAATTTCTCTCAGGAAGAATAGATTTTTTGATGCCAGGACCAAAATAATCATATACTTGCAAAAATCATTCACTTAAATGCTCAATAATTATACCTTGTATTGCACTATCAATTTTCACAATTTTATGTAGTCTCTCTCAGAGCTCTTTGAAGAACTGTCATTTGCTGCTATTTCAAAACAAACCTAAAGGGAAATATATTTGAAGAGCAGAATATTTCTTCAAAACCCATCCATCAGTTGAGTGATTTCACAATCTAGATAGGGCACAGAATTGCCAATAAACATTTACAAATTATTACATGAAAATAAGGAAGGGCTCCATTACTGTAGGAGCCTTTCTAACAATTCCACAGATACAGTTTCTTACCAGTCCTTTCCTTTGTGGGCCATCTGGGTAGCTCAATGGTTGAGTGTCTGCCTTTGGCTCAGGTTGTGATCCCAGGGCCCTGGGACTGATCCCTGCATCAGGCTCCTCACAGGGAGCCTGCTTCTCTATCTGCCTCTGTCTCTGCCCCTCTCTCTGTGTGTCTCTCATGAATAAATAAATAAAATGTTAAAAAAAGTCTCTCCTTGATCAGATATCATACTGGACTCCTCCAGTTACCTCAGAATAAACCAGTGTTTCTAAATCTTGGCACTCTTGGCATTTTGATAATTTTTCTGATGAGAGGAGGTTGTCCTATGCCTTGCAGGATGCTTAGCAGTGTATCTGTCCTCCACACACTAGATGCCAGTAGTATACCTCTCAGTTGTTACAACCAAAAATGTTTCCAGACATTGTTGAGTGGCTCCTGACGGGGAAAAAAATCACTCTCATCGGTTGAGAATCACTGAATTAATGCCCCAAACTAACTCCATTGTTTTTGTCTAAGCATGCTTCTTGTCCTATCCTCCCTGTATTCATGCATACGAATGTCCAAATCAGTTACGTGGGAGTCATTATTCATACTCCATGAGTTTTTTCCACCTAAGCCTGCTCTTTGTGTGTATATTTGTGTTTCTAGGAACTTCATTATTTATAGAAGAAAATATTCAAGTAAGAATTATAATAAATGTCAGAAGACACTTTAAGATGGGACAGGTAAGCAGAGAAGAAAGACTGGTGAACGTAAGTATGTATGGATCATGACAAAGGACTGAAGGGTTTAATTAAATGTTCCATGTGAGGGTGCCTGGCTGGCTCAGTCAGTTGAGCACCTGACCTGTTGGCAGCTCAGGTTGTGATCTCCCCACGTTGCGCTCTGTGCAGAGACTACTTGGGACTCTCTCCTTCTCTCTCCCCCACTTTCTCTATCTCTCTCTTAAATAAATACATATTTAGAAATGTTCAGTGTGGATGTTTGATGGGATATAATGCAAAAGATTACATAGTATTGAAGTTAAAATATAAAGTTACCCCAGAAAAACATCATTTGGTTGGAGGCAGAAGTGCATAATTAAAAGTGCTCAAAAAGAGGATGAGGGTTTGGATAAGGCAAATTTTTATTTTTTATTTTGTCTTTAAACAAGTAAACTATTATACTCTTTTTTAAAGCCCATAACAAGACATGGTAAAATGCTTAATTATGTTTTTGTTTTTCACATCCAGCTTTAGCTCTCTGTTCTCATTGAACAGACCAATATCTACCTCCCTGGACTGGGTCACTGTGTTGCCCAGTTCTAAGGCAACCAAGCACATCCAGGTCCAAGATGATGACCCCTGTTGGAGAGGTATGGCCTGTGTGAGCATCCGCAAAAGCCTCGCCTCTGATTACAACCTGAGAGTTCTCTCTGAATCAGTGTAAAACTCTCCCAAATAATGTGTACGCTTCTAGTTGTGCATCACTCACATCGATGTTACGCAGTAGGGCCAGAACAAATTTTTTCTGCTGAGATATTTCATATGTGCATTAGCTGAAACACACACACACGCACACACACACACACACACACACACATATAATAAAGAATAATGGGAATCCCTGGGTGTCTCAGCAGCTTAGCACCTGCCTTTGGCCCGGGGCATGGTCCTGGAGTCCCAGGATCGATTCCCACGTTGGGCTCCTTGCGTTGAGCCTGCTTCTCTCTCTCTGCCTCTGTGTGTGTGTGTGTGTGTGTGTGTGTCTCATGAATGAATAAATAAATCTAAAAAAAAAAGAATAATTATGAAGAAAACACCATCAAAATCATCACCCATGTCAAGAAACAGAACCTTGCCAGCTCTTCATATAACATATGGTGCTTCTTCCTCATGATTCAATTCCTCTTCTTCTCAAGATCATTGTTATCCTAACTTTTGAAATAATAATAATGTTCGTGTTAGACATGTTTATGGCTTCATCCCCTAAACCTTCATTTCTAAGCAATATGAATGCATCTTCAATATATACCTACATTCTAAGTGACCTTCTTTGGTTTTGCTTATTTTTGAACTTTTTAATGTTACCTGTAGGAGTGACATAAAGTTATACACACGATGTTAAATGTAGTGTCATGGTATTATTCATGGGATTCTTTTATCATTTATTAAAATATCAGTATCACTGCCCTCTTTTACCTTCCTAATATATTTTGTGTTTCCATGCTTTTTATGATTCATTCCAGCCAAATATTTTTTTCAGTTTGTGTATTGTTTCTTAAAGCTACATTTTAAATTTGGTCTCTATTTTATGTTTCATTTCTGTTTCATTCACTTTCAAATAAATTTTATTTTAGACTAGATTTAGATGTACAGAATTATTGTGAAGATAGTATAGAGAACTAAAATATAGTTGTCTAATATTCCACACCTAGTCTTCCCTATTACTTATATCTTATGTTAGTTCCATATATTTGTCACAGTTAATAAATGTGTATTGATACATTATTAGTTAAAATCCATACTTTATTCAGATTTCCTTAGTTTTTCCTAATGTTCTCTTTTTCTTCCTTCTTCTTCTTTTTTTTTTTTTTTTTTTTTTGTTCCAGGATCCCAATTCAGGTTATCACTTGCATTTAGTCGTCAAGTGTCCTTAGGCTCGCTCCTCTTGGTTGTGACTATTTCTCATAATCCTTGAATTGATGAACCATCCTTGATGGTTTTGAAGATTACTGGCCAAATATTTTATAGAATGCCATTCGAATGAAATTTTCCTCATATTTTCTTCATGATTTGACTGGGGTAATGTGTTATTGGGAAGAAGGCCACACAGAGAGGTAAAGTGTCCATTCTTATCACAACATGTCAAGAGTCGATAGTTAATGGGACATTACTCTTGGGTGCCCGCGTGGCTCCATCGGTTAAGTTGGTCTTGATTTTGGTTCAGGTCATGATCCGAGGGTCATGAGATGGAGCTCTACATTAGGCTCTGCACTGCGCATGGAGCCTGCGTGAGATTCTCTCTTTCCTTCCCTTCCCCTCCCTACTCACATATATCTGGTTTCTCTCTGTCTCAATAAATAAATAAATAAATAAATAAATAAATAAATAAATAAATAAATAAATAAGACATTACTCTTGATGTTGACCTAGATCATCTGGCTTGGGATCATATTCTCAGGTTTCCTCTCTGTGAAGCTACTTTTTTTTTTTTTTTCTTCTTCCTTTCCATATTGTAGTCTTTGGAAGAAGGTCACTATGTATATTCTCCACTCAAAAAGTGGGAGTTGCATTGCACCTCTTAACAGCAGAATATCTACTAATCTGGAATTCTTTCTCACATAAATCTCCTTCATTTATTTATTATTATTAGAATCTTCTCCTCTCCCTCATTTATGTACATCGATATGGGCTCATGCACATTTATTTTATACTCTAGGTTTTAGACAAATATTACTTCATGTTTTCCCCTTCAAACTGTCCCACCTTTGGCCATTAGGAGTTTTCAACTGGCTCCCATGTTCTTGTGATGTACTCCCATCATAGTGTGTGTATGTGTTTTAGTAGTTTATTACTTTATGGCACTACCTTATACTCCAGGCTTAACTTGTGCCCCAGTTCTAGAATTGGTCATCTGTCTGAAGCCGTTATTCCTTGATTTGGAGAATGATATTAGAACCCAAGATCTGGGTGCTATGTAAGCTCCCCCTTCAACAATGAGAAACCTGATTCCCATCATCTGTCATCAATTCACATTCAACACCAGTATACATATGTATTGATTTTATAATTAATTTGCAGCCCCACAGGAAACAGCTTTATCAATAGAGTACAGTGCTATGTACAGGTTTTTGTTTGTTTTTTCCTTTAGGGTTACAGACTGTATTCACTTTCAGATGTTAGGCCAGCACCTTATTCACCCACCTGCTTCAGTGAGGTTGTTTCATATATTTGTAACACATTTAGGTTCTTTGGGTCACATTCTACATTCCATCCTAAGATCCTCAAATTTCCTAAATGATTTTATTAAGAATTTGCATATATATATCAAACTAAAAGCCTGCACAGCAAAGGAAATCATGTATAGATAAAAAAAGCAACCTATGGAATGGGGCAAAATATTTGCAAACCTTAACACATTAAGACTTACTCTTTGTGCTCTAAGTTCAATGGGTTTTGACAAATATTTAATGTCTTTTATTCACCAATATAGTATTGTTAAAAATAGTTTTATTGTCCTTAAAATTCTATATATTTCACCCCTTTATCTTTCTGTCTTTTGTGAGAACACTTAAATTCTACTCTCTTAGCAAATTTAAATTATGCAATACAATGTTATCAACTAAAGTACCACATTCTACATTGCATCCTTAGACTTTACTCATCTTATCACTGATAATTTGTGCCCTTTCACCAAATTTTTCCTATATCCATGCTCTCCAGGTCCTGATGATGATTTTTCTCCTGTTTCTAAGTTCACTTTTATTTCAGATTCCACATATAAGTGTTACCATATAGTACTTGTCTTTCTGTTTGGCTGATTGTAGTTAGCATAATGTCTTCCAATTTCATCCATGTTGCCACAGATGACAAGATTTCCTTTTTCTTAAAGACTGAATATGATTCCATCATATATATGTATAAGTATTTTCTTGCTCCATTCATCCACTGATGGACACTTACATTATTTCCATACCTTGGCTATCATCAATGAAAACAGAACCACAGATATCTTCAATATACCTATTGCATTTGCTGTTACTTCTGGGCTTTTTGTTTTTCTTCTAGGCAACACTTTAAAATTTGCTACATAGACAATCATATCATCCTTGAGCAAAAACTTTTATTTTCTCTTGGTTGTTCTTCACTAAGAGTGCAGGAACAAAATTGGTAGGAATGAAAATAAAATTTCATTGTGAAAGGTATATTTTCTTTCTCCTTTTACCACTTCCTACTCACCTATTTTTCTCTTATTTCTTTCTCATACAGATATTTATAGTGACCTGTAATATACCATTTTTCCCCATGAAGATTTCAGAATATTTTTTTCCTATATAGGTAGTTTTAGAACTCATTCAAAATCATCGAGGATACTTTCTAAGAATTGGAGCAAATGTAAATATTGAAGAACATTTACCCTCTAGCTTGAACAAAAAATATTGCTCTTGCATCTGAATTTCCTCCTTTTTTCTAATTCTTCCATTATATCTTTTCTATTAGCTTTACTATTGACTAATAGACCCATTAGCACCATTCAGTATCATGTGTCCTTATTCTACAGGAATGAGAATAGACTGTGAAATTCTAACAAGGTGACACAGATGGGAGCAGGTCTTATGTAGGAGAGAATTTTTTTCCCCAGGGGGTGAACTTCCAAGATTGTATTTAAATTCAAGTTAGTCAGCATACAATGTAGTATTAGTTTCCTGAGTAGAATTTAGTGATTCGTCACTTACATATACACCCGGTGCTCATCACAGCAAGTGCCCTCCTTAATGCCCATCATACATTTAGCCCATCCCTCACACATCTCCTTTCCAACAACCCTTAGTTTGTTCCCTAGTTAAGAGTCTTTTATGGTTTGCTTCCTTCTCTGTTTTTATCTAATTTTATTTTTCCTTTCCTTTCCCTATGTTCATCTGTTTTATTTCTTAAATTTCACATATGAGTGAAATCATATGGTATTTGCCTTTCTCTGACTGACTTATTTCATTTAGCATAATACACTCTGGTTCCATCCATTCATTGCAAATGGCAAGATTTCATTGTTTTTGATGGCAGAGTAATACCCCATTTATATATATATATATATATATATATATATATATATATATATATATATCACCTCTTCTTTATCCAATTATTAGGCGATGAACATTTGGGCTCCTTCCATAATTTGGCTCTTGTTATAGTGCTGCTATAAATACTGGGGTCCATGTGCCTCTTTGAATCACAATTTTTATATCCTTGGATAAATACCTAGTAGCGCAATTGCTGGGTTGTATGGTAGTTCTGTTTTTAACTTTTGAAGGAATCTCCTTACTGTTTTCTAGAGTAGCTGCACCAGTTTGCACAGTTTGCATTCCCACTAACAGTGTAAGAGGGCTCCTCTTTCTCTGCATCCTTGCCAACATCTGTTGTTTCCTGATGTGTTAATTTTAGCCATTCTGATGGGTATGAGGTGATTGAATTTTAATTTAAATTCTAATAATAAGAATGTTCTGTGTAACAGAAATAAGTCATGCAATAATACTGAAAGCCTACTTCCTAATCATATTTTTCTATGGTGAAATGTTTGCTTTCTCTCTCTCTTTCTCCTCTTTCTCTTCTCTGAAGACTTGTAATATGGTGTCCTTGTGTCCAGTGCTTTGAAATTTTATGACAATATGCTCTAATATATGTGTATTTTTATATACTGTGCTAGATAAGCAGTGATTTTTTTTCAATTTGGTTACTCTTGTCTTTCAAATTTGATTTTCTCTTTATTTTTTTTTAAAGATTTTATTTATGTATTCATGAGAGACACAAAGAGAGAGGCAGAGACATAGGCAGAGGGAGGAGAAGTAGGCTCCGTGCAAGGAACCCGATGTGGGACTCAAACCTGGGACTCCAGGATCATGCCCTGAGCCAAAGGCAGACTCTCAACCGCTGAGCCACCCAGGCATCCTGATTTTTTCTTTAATGTACTGTATTAATGATTTTTGGTTTCTGCACAACTATGATTCAGATTTTGTTCTTCCACTAACTCATCTTCTTCTTTTTTTTAAAAAAAAGATTTAATTTATTTATTCATGAGAGACACAGAGAGGCAGAGACAAAGGCAGAGAGAGAATCAGGCTCCATGCAGGGAGTCTATTGTGGGGACTCAATCCTGTGTCTTTAGGACCACACTGTGGACCAAAGGCAGGCGCCAAACTGCTGAGCCACCCAGGCATCCCACTAACTCATCTTCTAATTGTATTTTCCCCATTTAACAACTAAAAATTAATTTGCCTTTGCTTTATTTTATGGAAGATTTTTCAAAGTAATCTTCTTTCTCATTTATTTGAATTTATTTCTATTTTCATATTTTTCATTGCCAAGAGCATTTTTCAATTCCAAATAGTCTTTTTATTGTGTTCTGTTCTTATTTCATGGATAGAATACTTTGATTCTCTCTCTTTTTCTCTCTCTATTAATTGGTGACAGTTTTTTTTCTTAAGTTTTCTTCAAACTTCTTAACTGTTTCCTCAAGTTGCTTTTTTTTAATAAATTAATTTTTTATTGGTGTTCAATTTACCAACATACAGAATAACACCCAGTGCTCATCCCATCAAGTGCCCCCCTCAGTGCCCATCACCCATTCACCCCCAACCCCTGCCCTCCTCCCCTTCCACCAC
Organism: Nyctereutes procyonoides; assembly: GCF_905146905.1. Classification (NCBI taxonomy): domain Eukaryota; kingdom Metazoa; phylum Chordata; class Mammalia; order Carnivora; family Canidae; genus Nyctereutes; species Nyctereutes procyonoides. The sequence continues at coordinate 9,411,193 of NW_026575122.1, read as the reverse complement.
CCCTAGTTTGTTTCCCAGAGTTAGGAGTCCTTATGTTCTGTCTCCCTTTCTGATATTTCCCACACATTTCTTCTCCTTTCCCTTATATTCCCTTTCACTATTGTTTATATTCCCCAAATGAATGAGAACATACACTGTTTGTCCTTCTCCGATTGACTTACTTCACTCAGCGTAATACCCTCCAGTTCCATCCACGTTGAAGCAAATGGTGGGTATTTGTCGTTTCTAATGGCTGAGTAATATTCCATTGTATACATAAACCACATCTTCTTTATCCATTCATCTTTCGATGGGCACCGAGGTTCCTTTCCACAGTTTGGCTATTGTGGACATGGCTGCTAGAAACATCGGGGTGCAGGTGTCCCGGCGTTTCATTGCATCTGAATCTTTGGGGTAAATCCCCAACAGTGCAATTGCTGGGTCGTAGGGCAGGTCTATTTTTAACTCTTTGAGGAACCTCCACACAGTTTTCCAGAGTGGCTGCACCAGTTCACATTCCCACCAACAGTGCAAGAGGGTTCCCTTTTCTCCGCATCCTCTCCAACATTTGTGGTTTCCTGCCTTGTTAATTTTCCCCTTCTCACTGGTGTGAGGTGGGATCTCATTGTAGTTTTGATTTGTATTTCCCTGATGGCAAGTGATGCAGAGCATTTTCTCATGTGCATGTTGGCCATGTCTATGTCTTCCTCTGTGAGATTTCTCTTCATGTCTTTTGCCCATTTCATGATTGGATTGTTTGTTTCTTTGGTGTTGAGTTTAATAAGTTCTTTATAGATCTTGGAAACTAGCCCTTTATCTGATACGTCATTTGCAAATATCTTCTCCCATTCTGTAGGTTGTCTTTTAGTTTTGTTGACTGTGTCCTTTGCTGTGCAAAAGCTTCTTATCTTGATGAAGTCCCAATAGTTCATTTTTGCTTTTGTTTCTTTTGCTTTCGTGGATGTATCTTGCAAGAAGTTACTGTGGCCAAGTTCAAAAAGGGTGTTGCCTGTGTTCTCCTCTAGGCTTTGATGGAATCTTGTCTCACATTTAGATCTTTCCTCCATTTTGAGTTAGAAAACCCAAAAGCCTCCACCCCAATATTGCTAGAACTCATACAGCAATTTGGTAGCGTGGCAGGATACAAAATCAATGCCCAGAAATCAATGGCATTTCTATTCACTAATAATGAGACTGAAGAAAGAGAAATTACGGAGTCAATCCCATTTACAATTGCACCCAAAAGCATAAGATACCTAGGAATAAACCTAACCAAAGAGGTAAAGGATCTATACCCTAAAAACTACAGAACCCTTTTGAAAGAAATTGAGGAAGACACAAAGAGATGGAAAAATATTCCATGCTCATGGATTGGCAGAATTAATATTGTGAAAATGCCAATTTTACCCAGGGCAATCTACACATTTAATGCAATCCCTATCAAAATACCATGGACTTTCTTCAGAGAGTTAGAACAAATTATTTTAAGATTTGTGTGGAATCAGAAAAGACCCCGAATAGCCAGGGAAATTTTAAAAAAGAAAACCATATCAGGGGGCATCACAATGCCAGATTTCAGGTTGTACTACAAAGCTGTGGTCATCAAGACAGTGTGGTACTGGCACAAAAACAGACACATAGATCAATGGAACAGAACAGAGACCCAGAAGTGGACCCTGAACTTTATGGTCAACTAATATTCGATAAAGGTGGAAAGACTATCCACTGGAAGAAAGACAGTCTCTTCAATAAATGGTGCTGGGAAAATTGGACATCCACATGCAGAAGAATGAAACTAGACCACTCTCTTTCACCATACTCAAGTTGCTTTTTTATATTTGTTTGCTTTTCTCTCTTTTATAAAAGAACTTTTACTCAAATGTCCAGTGATTGATCACTGGTCTTCTGTCTTCTGTTCATATTTATGAATGAGATGCTAAGAAGTTTATTAGAATTCTGAGCTCACAAGTGCCACTGATCAATCATGAGCTTCATAACAGTTGGTCAGAATCTTCAGGGAAGACTGTTCTAAGATTGGAAAATGACTAATCCCCTTCTCAAAGCTGACTAGGTTAGCATAGCCTATGCAAACTTTCACTTATTCCCCTATTTCTGGTGTGGTATTCCCCAAATGTCATATATCCCACATTACAAAGACAGTGTGTTTTCCTTTATCTCTAGTTTTCTGGCTGTTGAAAGAGACACTTCACTCAGTCACAAAGAGTCAGAGGGTGCATAGAGATCTAATTACTTCTTAGAAAACTTTCAACAAATTTTGTTTTAACCAAAACTTCATGCTCACTTGCAGCATTCCACAAAATTTTGAGCCTTTGCAGGTCTCTACAGTGCTTTATACTATCTTCTTTCTGTTAAAAATTTTATTTTTTTCAAAAGAATCTGGAACCCTTAGTAGTAGGTGCTGAAGTGTTTTATATTCTGAATATGCAACTCCCATAGTCACAGGAAACCTATTTATCATTAGTTGGAAAACAATCAAATGTTCACATTCAAATTTATTGTTAATTAACAAAAATCAAGATAATAAATGCCTTACTTCTTTCTTTCTGTGCATACACACACTATAACTCAACTATATCTTGATATACCACTTGTCTGATGTAGATTATCTATTGATATCCACGTGATTGCAATTTCTTTGGACATAAAAATACTTTCAGAATTAATTTAATAGGTATAAATTATAAGTTAATTAAAAAATCTTATTAAACTGTGTTAGAATGACCTAAAGTAATATACACCTTAGATAAACACATCTGTAATGCCATTAATCATCACACATTCAAATTAAATGATTCCAATAAATTACTTAGTATCAAATTGTTCAGACTAATCACAGTGTCATATATTATGAAATTACATGTCCAATAAATTGCTATGTGGATTGTCAGGCATGCAATTACAACTTTGCCCTCATATTTCTCCCTCTCTTAATGTAACACTATAATCCCAATGTTTGTTTAATATTATTATTCTTGATATACTGTAGATTCTTTTTTCTTGATAGAGGCAAAAAAAGTAATTCTTGTTACCTTTAGTCTCTTTTGTCACACAAATTAAGGTTTTAACAATTCCACATTTTTACGCATTATTAAATACAACTACAAAGTGAACAGGTATAAATTAAACAAAAATAGATTAATATTGGGACGCTTGGGTGGCTCAGTAGTTGAGCATCTGCCTTTGGCTCAAGTCATGATCCCACAATCCTGAGACTGAGTTCCACATTGGGTTCCCTGTGGAGAGCCTGCTTCTACCTCTGCCTCTGCCTATATCTCTGCCTCTCTCTTTGTGTCTCTCATGAATAAATAAATAAAATCTTAAAAAAAAAAAACAGATTAATCTTTTTTTTTGTAAATACAAGTATAAAGTGCTTTCCTACTCTGATATGTAATTTTCATGTAGGATTTACCTCTAAAAATTATTATATTTTTCTTATTTTGTATTCATTTCTACTTCTATAATTAATTTTGGGCAATTTGTTAGCTACTTTCATTCCTCATCCACATCAATTAATATTCACATTAGGGAATATCCTAAAAAGGTATATATAATCACATATAATTTATAAAATGTAGATAAAATTGAAATAAAAAATAAATTCATATAATTGGATCTTTATGAAGTTCAAAGAGCAGAGGACTTGGTTTATATAGATGAATGATAAGATGGTTATGGAGTAAACAAAAAATTAATCTGTAAGGATTTTCATTTTTATATTCTACACAGTGTTTTTCATGAAGCAGAAAATAAGCAAATCTTGTAAAATTACTAACCATCATAATTAGATGGTTTAAATCAAACAGAAAACAAGTAATTATATTGATTATATAAGCAGAGATGTCAATTTCCTTCATAGGAATGTCATTACCACTTATTAAATTCTCATATCCAAGTTTTATCTGAATAAAAACATGAAATATATGTTTAATACATATGTAAATACAATAAACACTGTCTTTAGACTTTAGATAACAAGATGCAGCGTTTAGTATCTGGAAATACAGAAAAAAGCAGAGTCTCTGAATTTTTTTCTCAGAAAAACTTCTAGGCTGCATTAAATGGAACCACATAAAGCAAGTGGTCTCTGAGCAGAGAATATAGAAATTGGAATTTGATATTACTGAAGTGACTGGAGTTTATAGACAGGGTACTGGAGTAAAAGGAGTTGCACGAAGGAAGACATATGTATAGGAGACTCAGAAAAATTGTCTTTTATGTCTCCTTGACACAGAATTCCAACGAAGCTTATTTTGTCATTGTTAAATTAGGATTAAAAATAATAGCATGTATTTTACTTTCGTAATTTAGGCAATGGTGGTAAATAAAAAACACGCTGGGGAATTAAAAATTAAAATTATTGAGAAGAAATTACAAAATAACTGTGCGTATTTTATTATATACTTTCAGATTACAATTGACTGGTAACTCTGAAATATCACACATTTTTTTTTAAGATTTTATTTATTTATTCATGAGAGACCCAGAGAGAGAGAGAGAGGGGGAGAGGCAGAGACACGGGCAGAGGGAAAAGCAGACTCCATGCAGGGAGCCCCATGTGGGACTCAATCCCGGGACCCTGGGGTTACACCCTGAGCTAAAGGTGGTGCTAAACCGCTGAGCCACCGGGGCGGCCCTATCACACCTTATTATGTTTCTACTTACTGCCAGCAAGGAGTATGCAGCTCTTGCCCTGTGTGACTCATTTGCAAATTGTATAAGACCTGAACTGGCCCATAACCTATAACTCATTGAGTGAGATGAGTATGCTAATCACATGCTATGTGGCCATAAAAGTATCTAAATGCTTACTTGTGATTTATGTACTCATCTTGTGGTGGCTCAGCAATAGCGCACACAGAGCACCAGGACCATATTGTAGATTTCAGTAGACAAGATAAGAAATGTAGACCTCATATATAGGAATAACAAAAACAAAATCTTATCTTTGGAACACATAACAATTCTCTTTGTATATGTACAATTTGAACATGATGGTTATGTGACGTTTACGATAGTTTCTCTTTTCAGCTTTATTTCCTAAAAACAAACTAAGTGATGTGCAGCTATGAAGGATTATAATGACAAAAAAGAAAAAAAAAGAGGTTTGGAATGTAAATCATGTGTTGGAATCTGTTTGGATGATACTGTTGCAATAACATGAAAACATTCTGGGTAGTTACCCAGATTAAGGAGCTTGTACTTGCTTTCATCAAGGAAGTATTGCTGTAAAAATAAAAGTCAGCTAAACTGAACAGTGAATTTTGCAGTAGAATAAAAACTCTGAATGATGTAAATGCCAATGCAATAAATTTAGAGAATATTCTCTGTTATATATGCAAGCTGATCAAAAACAATCATTCCAGCACAGTGAGGTGCAGTGGTTATTGAAGGAAATATTCTATGGAGTTCTACTTTTGGTATTACTGCAAAACCATAATCAGTTTGGCTCTATTTTTTTTTTAATATGTGAAGTGCACATTGACTTACTTAGTTGGCTATTGTCGGGTATTTTTTTGATATTGAAACTGCCGTGTGAGAAAAAATTCAGTAAGTTTTTCAGTGATAGAATCTCAAGGCAACAATGAAAGTAGGAAGCTTGAAAGAACAGTTTCTATAGGCTGTTATGACATGTTTCATAATGTAACAATTTTTTAATAGGTAAAATTCATAGGATTGCACATCTGAGAAAAGTTATTACTTAACATCTTACAAATTTGATAGAAATTTTAAAATTTGTATCAAAAGTAGATTCAGATAATAAGAAATCTATGGATCTGCAATTCATTTCTTTTATCAAAGAATAATTCAAATTTATTTAAAAGTGCATAGGATAAATTATCAGAAATGGTCCTTGATTAAGAATTAAAGATACATTTTTAAGATATGGAATCATTTACTTCAGTTTGAAATAAAGTTTTTAAATGAATCTTGTAAAATGTATTTATTTATTTATTTATTTATTTATATTTTAATTTTTGGTAAGATTTATTTAAGATATCTTCTTTAGTTTAATCTCTACCATTCATCTTATTTTTAGAAAAATGAAATAGTTTCGGGCAGCCTGGGTGGCCCAGTGGTTTAGCGACGCCTTCAGCCCAGGGCATGATCTTGGAGTCGGGGGATCAAGTCGCAAGTCGGGCTCCCCGAATGGAGCCTGCTTCTCCCTCTGCCTGTCTCTGTCTCTCTCTCCTCTCTGTGTATTCTCATGAGTAAATAAATAAAATCTTTAAAAAAAGAATGAAATAGTTCAGTATACATTGTCCTTACAAAATAGTTCTGTTAATCCACCTTAGGTCAGCTAAATTAACAAATTAGTAAATATAAAGCAAGCAAACGAACATATTTCATATTAAACAACTTAAATCAGATATACATAGTGTTAGTTTAAAATGTGCAAATAGGGATAGAATATGAGAGTATCAGGGTGCCTGGGTGGCTCAGTCAGTTAAGCGTCTGCCTTTGGCTCAGGTCATGATCCTAGGGTGCTGGGGTGGAGCTCCACATGGGATTTCCTGCTCAGCTGACAGCCTGCTTTTCCCTCTTCCTCTGCCTTTCCTCCCTGCTTGTGTGCTCTCTCTCTCTCTCTCTCTCAAATAAATAAGTAAAATTAAAAAAAAAGAAAAAAAAAGAATATGAGCGTATTATCAGCTATTGCTACAATGATGATGTATAATATATCTAATAGTGGCTTAAAACAAAATTTGTTTTTCCTCATCCGAGTTTTATTTCTTAGGATTAAAAATAAGCTCTATGCCAGATGAAGTCCTATGGGGTCCTGGTTCAGCTAAACCAATTATTTTAAAGAACAATACTTAAACAGAAGGAAGCTCAAAGAAGTCATAGAAACTGGGGCACATAATAGGACAGAATTAGAACACTTACAAAAATATCTCTGTCAAGATCCAGGACCATCACAGATTCAATGGCTCTTAATCTATATCAGAAAGCAATAGACATAATTTCTGTAGCAGCACCAGAAGTAAAGCTTAAGTATTTGATCAGGGATTAAAGTCAGTGTCTGTGAATAAGGAAGTTTCCTAATTTTTTTTTAATATGGATATTAAAGTGTAGCCAATTTCTTGTGTAACCAATAGCACCTATACCCTGGAAAAATATATAGAAAATATCAAATTAGTAACTAAATTAAGAATGATTAAATGAATATACAAACGAAGTCTAAATGGGTATTCAAAGCCTACATATATGTGGACAGCAGTAAGTATAAATTAAGAAAATACTAATAAGGTCCATACAACTAACAGAAGGAAGCATAACAGCTGCTAAAGACATTGAAGGCTTCTGTGTGCCAGGGAATGATGCCATAGGATAAAAACTGTACTTTAAATCTAAGCTTGAGAAACAAAAGCAAATGAACAGAATAAATATATTGAGCCAGGCATTATTTACAACAAGTTGCATAGAAGGTCTACTTAGAAGGCGCACATAGAGAGGGGCATCCCCAAAGAGGCAAATAATGGAATGTCCACAGGCAATATGTTTAAAATATTAGGAAATAATAGGAATAGAATTAAATGGCATATAATATAATGGATTCAGGTTGTGAGAAGGTCAATGTAAAAGACAATGTAAAAGTAATAGTTACTCTAAGAAATGAATGCATAATAGCAATGAATGTTTTGGGAGTTGCTTTTCAGAATACATAGAAGAAAATAAAATCTAATGGGTCTATGAAGGTAGGATAAACCAGGTGAGAACCTGTTTCTCTCTAATCCAGCTCAAAATGTAAATGTCCTCTAAAGTAGCAAAGAAGTTTAAGGAAATAGTAAAAATAACACAGAATGTTTTAGAAGACATAATCAAACCATTTTACAATATAATTCAAGATTGTGCTTGTCAAAAAAAAAAAAAAGATTGTGCTTGTCAGTAAAATCTACTATAAATGGAGATTTGTCATAGATTCTAAAAATGGAAAAAAAAATGTGCCAAAATTGGCCAGATCTATATGAGATGTAGGACAACTAATTTGTGATATTTCCGTTTCCACTAGGGAATACATGTCAGCAATTTATTTGTATCATGTTCTTTTCAATTTCATAGATGAAGATCACCAAAAACAATTCACATTCACATGAAAAGGGCCCATTGTACTTTCATTAGACAGCTTCAAGGATGATTTTAATAGATCTTGTAAAAACATTTAAATATAATATGTAAATATAGATAATATTATAACCATAGAAGAAAAAAAGAAAGTATATCAGAAAGGCTAATGAAATAGTAGAAATTTTACAAAAAAAAAATTTATAATCAATAGCAGAAGAAACAGTGCAACTTAAATAAATCCCAGGTAAATTCTTGGAATCTGGTCTTTCCAGGAAGATAAAGAACCCTGATAAGATACAAAATAATGCAAATAATGATCTCTGAAGAAGGAAGTGCAAAAGTTATGTAATAATTTTGTTTTCCTTGACTTTACTTATTTTTTGAAATGTTTCCTTTGACTTCAGAAAAAAATCTTTAACATTATAATAAATAGCCAAAATAGATCTCCCCAAAACAAATCTAGAGATTGCAAAAACTAGTTTTAAGTAATAAGTCTTGAATTAATTCCTGTGTGGAACACTTTTAGTTACTTTCCTACGTAAGATCCAGATTCCCTTGCCAAATTCTAGACCCCGGAAATCTCACAGAGTTTCTGGATAGATTAACATTTTGCATCTGTGTTCTGATTCAACTTGTGTTTGAATCCGGCTATGTCATTTCGTTTTTATCTTTTTATATCTCACGCATTCATGCATATGGAATGGAGAGACTTATAAAAGGATTCAAGCACTATACCATCATGAAAGAAAATGGATATAATTTCTTTAAAACATAGTTTTTAAAAAAGTAATAAATGTGATTGATAAAAGCAAAAAGAAAAAAACAAAAAGTCATCACCAAAATATTTGCATCTTATCATATTATGTAGAATTCTTAAAGAAAGTAAAGGGATATTTTTATTAATTTATTTTTTAAGTAATCGTTACACCCAATATGGGGCTCAAATGCAAAACCCTGAGATCAAGAATCAGATGCTCCACTGACTAGGCCAGCCAGGTGCTTCCCAAAAAGTCATGTTTTTGGTAGCCAGATTATAATGTTTGCCACAGGCTAAAAACAACCTAAGCTACACCAAAATGAACTTTTTTTTTTTTGATTTTTATTTATTTATGATAGTCAGAGAGAGAGAGAGAGGCAGAGACACAGGCAGGCTCCATGCACCGGGAGCCCGATGTGGGATTCGATCCCGGGTCTCCAGGATCGCGCCCTGGGCCAGAGGCAGGCGCCAAACCGCTGTGCCACCCAGGGATCCCCAAAATGAACTTTTAAGGTATTACCTTTCAACAGCTTGTCAAGGGCTATAACAATAAAGGATATTAATTATATCTCTATGTAGCAAGCAACAATTAACAAAATTTGTCATTAAAAATCAATAAAGGTAAAAGTCATACATAACATCAGATTGTCCTATATAGCATAAGCTACAGATAATATGCTCCAGTCTTTCTCAAATAAGGGATTGGTGTCCTATTCTGGAAATGGAAGTTTTATCTACCCCTCTTCTAAGGCCTGCATGCACCCCTTTTAGGTTTCTGTCCTGGCATAATTCTTAAGAGAGTCATTGAGAGTTGTGCATTTCAGTTTGGTCTTGCCATCAAATATTGACTATACCACAAACAGTTGGCTTTAGTGATGAAAATGTTATATCTAGAAGTATTATTTTCTGCAGTGGACATGGATGCCTAAGGGACATATTCCCTGAAGAAGTAAATGTTCCGGTATTAACTGTCCCACTCTGTTGAATATATTTAATGTAGGAGATTTAGTCAAAATTCCCAGGTTCTTTTTAAGACTTTATTTTGAGAGAGACTGAACGCAAGCTGGGGGAGGGATAGAGGCGGAGAGAGAGAGAATCCCAAGCCGACTCCATGCTGAATGCACTGTTGTGGCCAAGATTGCGAATCCGAGAAACCACCAAGGAGCCAACACCAATGCAAGCACACGAGGGTTTATTAGCAAACTAGAGCTTGGGTCCAAGTGTACCCGACACAGCGGAGCAGGGACTTGGACCCCGAAGTGGGTTACAGCTGGGTTTTTTATAGGCTGGTCTAGGGGATTTTCAGAAGGGATGGAGGAATTTCTCAAATTCTGTTTACATTTTGATATGGGGCTTTCAAGGCATTGAGCTCTATTCTCATTGTAGTAAGGGACTTTCTAGATGGTGTTCTGCAGTTTTTCCTATAAAGTTCAGCTTTTATTCACAGGGGCCTAAGATGGCTGTACTTGTGCTAATGCTAAACTTGAGGTGTAAAGGCCTTGATTTTTCTCGGCCTCCACATGCACAACCCAACTGGGGCCTTGATCTCAAGACTCTGAGATCATGACCCTAGCTGAAATCAAGAGTCAAATGCTGAACAGACTGAGTCACCCAGGTATTCCTTCCAGGTTCTTTTAGATAAAGTTTTCTCAATTCCATTTTGATTCAAAGATAGGGAGCAGAGAGTAGTGATGAAATCTAACATACAGGGAGTGATAGAGTCTCTTCATCTGAAATATCTGGCTCCAAAGACATGAGTTAAATACCAGTTTGTTGTATTGCCTCTGACAGTAGAACCCAAAACTTCAGAGGCTAACCAATGTACATGGTGACAACTCTAGAGGAATCTTTAAAGTATCATTGGAAAGAAGTTTCCTATATCACAATAAATTATAAGAATTTATTCATTAGTGACCTGGAGCTCAAAGTACTGCAACTTTGGAAGTCCTCTGTACTATTAGTTTATGCATAGACACCCACCCCCAAAACACTGAGACATTCCATAGCTTATCATAATAAGTCTGACTCTCACATTAGTAGTTTTCAGATTGTCTTTCTGTTCTCTGGAGAGCCACCCTTTTTCCATTGTTCCTTATCTACACGAGGTTTCTGATAAATAATTAGAAGTTGTTTTTTTTTTTTTTTTCCCTTGAGATATAGAAAGTTAGAATCGTTCTGGAAAGATAAGAGTGATTCTATCTCTTAATCCTCAACTGAGCATAGCTTTTTCTATATCATTGTTATAATCAGTGTAGATCCATACAGGTGGGAATTAAACAAATATTTTATGTCATTGGTATAGGTGACTAAATTAAGTGCCTCTCTGCCCTTTAGCAAGGATATTTATTTTATTTCAATGTTCTATGGGCCTACAAAAATACTAGACTTCTAGTGAATGTGCTTTTGAGAAATCGATCATGTAATAATGGCATACATGTGTCAAAGAAAGATTATATTGGACAAGTTGAACAGGCAAGGAAGATTTTATTCAAGACTACCATAATGGGAGAGAGATTGAATTCAGTTCTGCTAGAACAAAAGACCAGAGAATGTTAGGTGCTGGAATGAGTTACTGAAAACGTAATGGAGGACTTTAGGGAAGAAACTGGACGGTGACATTTTTTTTTTTTTTCAAAGTGACATTTGTATTTGCTAATTGGCACTTGTTGAAGTTTGGCTTCTATCTTCCCACAGAAACTAGGAGATAAGGGTATTTCTTGATGATTACATTACCATGGGGTAGTTTCCAACCCTTGAGAATGACACCACTGAGTTGTAATATTGATAAGAGTCTGGGAGAAGATTTATACCTCAAAGAAACCGGAGAAGGAATTTACAACTGCATTTTTTCTAAAGTAAATACTCTTAGGAAAAGGAAGGTCAAGAAGCAACTTGCCTAAAGTTTAATCATGATGAGGGAAATATTCAGTTTTGGCCACATGTTTCCTTAAGCTAACATAACCAGATTTTATGTTTAAAAGCATTCATTTTATTTCAGTACATTTTCCACATTCAGGCAACCCAATTTTTAGTTACTAAGTTTTATTAACAAGCACCTCTCAAAAAGGGACCTTTTCCCCATATAAATGGTCTCTTATCACATGCTAATATGCAAGCATACTGTTTTGCCAGAATGTTTGAAGGTTAACTGATCCAGGACAGCGGTTAGCAAGAACAAAATTTGACTATAATCTTATGAGAAAATCTTACTTTTTATCTTCTGAATTGATCTGGAAAGAACAATTGGGAAATTGGGCTTGCATATCTTGACTATTTCCTTCAAGGGAGCACCAACTAGGGCAGCCCTGGTAGCACAGCGGTTTAGTGCCTCCTGTAGCCCAGGGCATGATCCTGGAGACACTGGATCCAGTCCCACATCAGGCTCTCTGTATGGTGCCTGCTCCTCCCTCTGCCTGTGTCTCTGCCTCTCTCTCTCTCTCTCTGTCTCTATGAATAAATAAATAAGATCTTAAAAAAAAAAAGGGAGCACCAACTACAGTGATAAATCCTAGTACAATGTTAAGATTAAAGATAAAGAGGCATCTAACAGTAAGAAGATATCCAGGGCAGCTTGCGGAACAGTGATGATGCTTTTCTTACAACAAAGCTCTTAGGAAATCAAAGGGTCATATTCTCTATCAGTGAGACTTATCTATGCTCTCTTAGGCAATACAAACATTAGGAAATTAGAAAATAAAAGTTGCAAGCTGGGCGGCCCAGGTAGCTCATCGGTGTAGTGCCGCCTTCGGCCCAGGGCGTGATCCTGGAGACCTGGGATAGAGTCCCCTGCATGAAGCCTGCTCCTCCCTCTGCCTGTGTCTCTGCCTCTCTTTGTCTCCCTCCCTCTCTCTCTTTCTGTCTCTCTCTCTGTGTGTGTCTCATGAGTAAATAAATAAAATCTTAAAAAAAAAAAAAGAAAGTTGCAAGCTACTGATCCTCTTTTTTTTTAACAAGATAATTTTTTTTAATTTATTTATTTATGATAGTTACACACACACAGAGAGAGAGAGAGGGAGGCAGAGACACAGGCAGAGGGAGAAGCAGGCTCCATGCACCTGGAGCCGGATGTGGGATTCGATCCTGGGTCTCCAGGATCGCGCCCTGGGCCAAAGGCAGGTGCCAAACTGCTGCGCCACCCAGGGATCCCAAGCTACTGATCCTTTAGTTGTGTGAACATTTGAGAAAGAATAACCATGACAAACACTGTATATTATAAATCCCTTGGCGGATGACATCAGGAGGACATAACCTCTGGGTCACTTGTGAAATGGATCAGGACAATACGAAGCCTCTCATCCCTTCCCCTGTCCTTGAAATGTGCATTATACTTGCCTTTCCTGTTCCCAGAGGCTGCCCCTTAGGTAGCCTTGCAATATGATGTGGCATTAAGACCATCTGTGTGATGTGACTGAACCCAATTAACACATCTATATAAACTTTTAAGATTTGGCAAGCTAGTGCAGAGCTCTACTCATCTTGCAGCTGCCCAGGAAAAGCCTCATATGTAAGTTTTCTTGCTTATTAGACCTGCCACCACCAATCTGGAGTGTCCTGCCTCTTTCTTTAATCTCCCATTGCCTCCTCCAGAAGGGGGACAGTTTCAAGTTTTACCTGAGAGGTTCCTAAGGAACTTGAGAACCAACAAGCTCTCACGGTAATAGCCAAGTCTAACATGGCACTGTGGAGGCCAAGAAAAATCAAGGCCATTTCACCTCAAGTTTAGCATTAGCACAAGTACAGCCATCTTAGGCCCCTGTGAATAAGAGCTGAACTTTATAGGAAAAACTGCAGAATGTCCTCAATGTCCTTGCAGGGAATCCCATATCAGAAAGACAACAGAGCTCAGAATTGCGGCAGAGAATCCCATATCAGAAAGACAAGAGAGCCCACACCCGTGGTAGAAAGTCCCATATTAGAATGAGAACAGAGCTCAATGCCTTGAAAGCCCCATATCAAAATGTAAACAAAACTTGAGAAATTCCTCCATCCCTTCTGAAAATCCCCTAGACCAGCCTATAAAAAACCCAGCTGTAACCCACTTCAGGGTCCAAGTCCCTGCTCTGCTGTGTTGGGTACACTTGGACCCAAGCTCGAGCTTGCTAATAAACCCTCGTGTGCTTGCATCGGTGTCGACTCCTTGGTGGTTTCTCGGATTCACAATCTTGGGCACAACAGCACTTTGTTTCATAGACAACTTTATTATTTTTTAAATATTTTATTTATTCATGAGAGACAGAGAGAGAGAGAAGCAGAGACATAGGCAGAGGGAGAAGCAGACTTCCTGTGGGGAGGCTGATGTGGGACTTGATTCCAGGGCCTCTGGGTCATGACCTGAGCCAAAGGCAGAAGTTCAACCACTGAGCCACCCAGGCATCCCTCATAGAGAACTTTGTATTGGATACAAATTTAATATGCAGAAAATATGAGGATAGGCACTGAGAGAAAGACACTTGGCTCTACAGGATATAATTCAATATAAGATCTTTTAAATGAAAGAATTCTAAATACATGTATTATTTTTTTTTTGTTTCCTTGAAAAATATTTATTTAGGAATCAACTAAATGGTTTCTATCAGTTGATAAATAATAAAATTATACTAGATTTAGCTCTTTGAAAGAATAATCCAGACTTCTCAAGTCCAATCAATAGAGAGTAGATATAGAAAAATGATATTTCAAAGCAGACTTCTGAATGGGTAATGGCATTTATTATCTCTTGATGAGACTAGTTGCTTGAATATAGGCTTTACTGTGATACCAGTACTTTCAAAAACATCTCTGCTGTTTCTTTGGCAATAAAGTGAGGATTGCCATTATAATATCTCTGGCCAAAAATAATAAAGCATATTTAAATAAAATGGAACGGCATGATACAAGATCTTGAACTCTCCCTTCAAATTTGATTCATTTTATTTTATTTTTTTAATTTAAGATTAGGGGGATCCCTGGGTGGCTCAGTGGTTTAGAGCCTGCCTTCAGCCCAGCGTGTGATCCTGGGGACCCGGGATCAAGTCCCACATCAGGCTCCTTGCATGGAGCCTGCTTCTCCCTCTGCCTGTGTCTCTGCCTCTCTTTCTGTGTATCTCATGAATAAATAAAATCTTAAAAAAAGAGAGAAATTGGTTATTACATTAGACCAATTTTAGGCCAAGGATACATTGTTGCCAAGAGGTAGAAGGAAATAATAAGTTGATTTGGGGCCAACTAAAAATTCTTCTTAAGAAATCTAATCAAACTTCTGATTATGCAACAGATTATTTTAGTTTAATGACTCATGTTTATATTTTAAAACACACACACCAACACCGCTGACAAATGTTCTTCCACTTCAACCAATTCATGAATTTGAGATGATGGATGCAGGTGAAAACTCATTATTAGAGAGAAATGTATTTCTGTGTTACTTAATGGAAATATTTGTAACTCTACAATGTGTCTCAAGCTCCAACAGATTGTGTAGGATAATCTAGAGTTAATACATCTGCTTACTGGGATATTTACAAATGTTTATTGAATTCTTTTTTGAGCAGTATGCTATGCACTAGGAGTCAATGATGGGTAAAACATAACCTCTAAATAAATTTGTGGTTGTAAAATAAAAGTGTTATATGAAAATATCTAAGGATAGATATGGAATTATAAAGACAAAAATAGTTAAAAACAGAAATATATGTAGTTATCAATAGTATGTGAGAAATGTAGACAATGATTAAGGTCCTTTAACTCACCTTATATTTATTATTTAAGCTTTAATAGTTGAATTTCTATTGTTTTCAAGGCTCACTTGGATATAGGTCAGCTTGTTGGACATGAAAAGATGCTGACCAATTGTCTCATGTGCACCTCCTAATGTGTGTACTAAGATGGTCCAAAGAAGATCTATAAGATTCTTTGTAGTACAAATATTCTGTGTATTTATAAGGACACCAATAATAGCTAAGTCGTGTACTAGCGAAGCTCTACTTATTAGTTAGAGTATGGGCTTATCTATCAGTATACAGATGAGATCACATCAATTATTAACTCTTCTCACAGATTCATTACTTCAACCTCTTCAGATGTTGGAGAAACCCCACCCACAGGCAAATCTCCCTCCGAAATCACTGCTGCTTGAGTCAACATGAGCTTTAGTAACTGGTGAAATCACTTTTGAGATCCATATTTGTGTACAATATGAGTAATATTCAAAGTGCTTTACTACGGATGCAAACAACTTTCTCATGCCTAAGACATTATTACTGTGTTAACTCGATTGTTGTTCCTTTTCTCCTTTGCTTGAACAGGACAAATAGGACTTGAGATACTGTGCAAAAGCCAGAGTTAGTTCAAAACTTAAGATTTTCCTTCATATTTATTTTCTCCTTTCTTTTCACTCCAAAATGGCATTAGCAAACTTCTCGTTTCAGAATAAGAATTCACTTCATTAGCACTTTACCACCACAGGAGTCTCTGTATCCTCAACATAATGGATTTCTATTATAGATAGAAGATAGATAGATGGATAGATAGATGGATAGATAGAGATAGATATAGATAGATAGATAGATAGATAGATAGATAGATAGATAGATAGATAGATAGATAGATAGATAGATAGAATGCAGAGTGTGCAGAGCAACACTTGGTCATCAAATGGAAATAGCATTCATGTGATTGGACCAAGCAGGCCCACAGGGTGCAAGTAAGCTACATGAAGTGACCTCAATGCCTGGTTCCCATGGGCCACATTGCCCTACTACTTTGCTTCTGTTTCTTGGCCTATACCTATCACTTCAAAGAGAGTTCTCTACAATCAATTGGCAAAGGAACTCTTCTGATCAAATAATTCACTTCACAGCAAAAGAAGTGCAGATACAATATGTAGACATCATCTACAAGTGGACAGCCACAGCACTAAAGCCCTTTTTTGTAATATCCTTGGAGAATGGTTGTGAAGGGAAATCCTCCCAATGGGTGGAACTTTGGGCAAAATATTTGGTTGATTACTTTACTTGGAAGGAGAAATAGTAAGATGTGCAATTATATACCAATTTGTGGGCTATAGCCAAAGGTTTTGTTGGATGATCAAAGAATTATAAGGGACATGATTGAAAAATTGGTGACAAATCTGATGGCAAAAGAACAGAGCAGACACAATAGCTCAGCAGAGGAGGATTTTTAATAATCAAGTAGACAGGATAACCTTGCTAGTATTTAAAGAAACTGAACAGAAATTATCTTAAGCCCTCCAGTTCTCTACTTCTTCATGAATAAAAGGAACTAATTCAATATAATAGTCTCGGGTATTTTCTACATATGACATTTTATATTTCTATAATAAAGTAATGGCAAGTATACAACTGTTGTTTATACTGAGCTGATAATTTTGGATGAATTCAGATCACAAAGAAGGAAGTTAGTATTATTAATATCATTTTAAAATGCAAGACAAGACAAAATAGGCCTCAAGGGAAATGATGACATTCCTTTGGCCTCTGTAATCCTTGTGGTATTATTCTATTCTATAAGTCATGCTTTTTTTGAAGAATTTATGAAGTTTATTATGGGTATATAAAATGATGCTTAGCATTCTTTCTTATGTTATGGTCCATCATTCACATTTTATAGGCAACAAAATGAAGCATTGAAAGAGACCAGAAAAGAGACTGTAAATTAATTTAATGAATTACAATATATGGTGGCTGATGATCTACAAGAGAAAACTTAGTTACCAAAAATCACGTCTACACTTACTTGTTTATGGAGAACATAGCAGAAGAGCTGTGCAGCAGTGAGTTCTTTAGTGAGGAGCAAATATTCTTTGAATGTGGGTCATAATAAGATAAAGAAGTAATTTATTTTATTAAGATGGTGCCGAGGATATCAGAAATCCAAAAACGTGTCAAGTAGACATAACTACAAGTAAGTGTTTTATTAGAATCATTGGACAAGGTATCCCTGGGTAGCTCAGTGGTTTAGTGCCTGCCTTTGGCCCAGGGTGTGATCCTGGAGACCCAGGATCGAGTCCCACGTCGGGCTCCCTGTGTGGAGCCTGCTTCTCCCTCTGCCTGTGTCTCTGCCTCTCTCTCTCTGTGTGTCTCTCATGAATAAATAAATAAAATATATATAAAAAAAGAATCATTGGACAAGACTTGAAAATATCAAGGGGGTAACAGAAAAAGTCTAGAAATATATCTTAAGAAATTTAAATACTTAGATAAATATCCACCTTCCTATAGGGACTTACTACACATACAAACTGAATTCATTGCTACTGGTCAAAATAAGTTAAATCATACCAATGGCATTAAAAGCAGTAGACAAAAAAATACCAAAATGATGTTTTTATTTTTCTTTCCTTTGTGTCAGTGGCAAACTTTAACAAGAGTTCATTGCACAGCTGAGCAAAGACTACAAATAGCCTTCATTAGTTTTAATGTCACTTTGCTCATGGATTTCTTCCTGCGTGTTGGAAGCAAAACTGTTGATGTATCATTTGTGTCCATCATTGAGCTAGTTTAGTTTTCACATGTTCCTGTTAAAAATTTATGGGCCAGCTTAAAAAATAATAAATAATAAAAAAAGAGATTTAAAAAAATATAGGGCAGCCCGGGTGGCTCAGGCATTTAGCACTGCCTGCAGCCCAGGGCCTTATCCTGGAGACCCGGGATCGAGTCCCATGTCAGGCTCCCTGCATGGAGCCAGCTTCTTCCTCTGCCTGTGTCTCTGCATCTCTCTCTCTTCCTCTCTGTGTGTCTCTCATGAAAAATAAATAAAATCTTTAAAAAAATTAAAAAAAATATATAGAGCATTTCTGACAGGTCCTTGCAGGTAATGGGAGAAAGATAATTCTTCATAGTTCTTATCATTTCAGGCCAGGGGAATTGTTTTATGTTCTTTACTCTCTACCATATTGGAGAGTTTACATATAGGCCCAATTTCTATCTATTGGTAGAGCTCATGTGTTACCAATTAGAAAATTACACTCTGTAGAGATGATACTCAGTGAAAAAAAGAGTGGATTGGCTTTTTCCCATATTTATAAAATAAAATCCACATATTTGAGGGAAAATGAGAAACAAATGCAGAATATCAGCTTAAAAGTTAAAAAGAGTCTAAAAAAACTTGTTTATGTATAGTTCTTATGAGATTTTTTGAGGTAAATTTATTATTAAACATGAGTGAAACATCCCAGGCTACAAATGAAAAAATACAAACCTCAAGGATTGAGCGTCTTGCCTCAGTACAAACAGGTTATTCCCAGTGGTAAGTGATAGATAGATGGTAGGTTCAGCTCAGAGTACTTTTGATTGCACAAATGTTATTAAACCAATGTGGAAAATTCTATTATCAAGTTGCCCAGAAAATTGGCACATCCACTAATTTACTTATATTTTAGTAACTCAGTAATAATTTTACTTGACAAAATAATAAACATAATACATTTAATGGTAGTTTAAGAATCAGTCAGTGTTAGGATTTGTCAGTACAAAACTTATCTTGTGCTCAAAAAGTTTTCAGCTTCGCAGAATTTAATCTGCTTTATTTGTAACCAGTGATTTGTTCTAAATTGTATTCTATTAGATTAAATAATCTCTTCACTCCTTCCTTACTTAATCCTGAGTTCATCTTTCTGAATAAATTAGAAAAGAATACTTTGCTTATAATTCACGACTAAAAATTCTCTCTTAGAGTAATTGCTTTCTCAGCTTTATAAAATAAAGCCAGTATAAGTTAAAAATTTCAACAAACTTGGACCATAATGTTAGCTATTAATTATCATGTGAATTATGAATTTTATTTGTATATTTGCTTAGTGAAACAATCACAGTGTATTCAAGAAGAATAAGGAAAAATTAATGACCTAAGTATTTAGAACAATTAGAAGTAAAAAATAATATATAAATTCAAGAGCATATCCCTTAAGTTTATGAAAAGTAGAAGTGAAGTACATATGCTAAGAAGTTTTTCATTAAAAATATTTCTAGAAAGCATTGATAAAATGAGAAAATAAAGTGAATTTAAACTTGATTATTTTTCCTGTTATTATTAACTAAGCCATAGAGAAAATACAGAGCATGGAGTCAAGTAAAAGATACTCAGATCAAGATTCCTGCCACTGAAAGGTTACCTTTGCTTGTGTTACTAAAAGTAAATTGAAATGTGTCATCTTGAGATACTTGGGAACCAGTGGGACATTCAGATACAGACTCAAGATTGAATTCCAAGTTCTCTTCAGCACTCCAGAAAATTGACTGAATTCTGGCTCTTTAGTCTTAAACTTGTCTTTCAGAGTCTTGCCATTAGTCTCTTCTAGTCAGTTTAATAGAGCAGGAGTTCAAAATAAGTGAGTCACTGAATTACTTAGTTGGAAAAAAAATTTACTTGGTAATAATACTCTATTGTGTCTTTCAAATCCCATTAATTTTTTTTCTCCTCCAGTTAACTTAAATATTATCTTGGAGATTAATTTTTGGGATATACCAAATTAAATCAACAACATAGAACAATGCAGAAAGAATTTTTCAAAATGAATTTTAATCAATGGGGGACTTTTATATGGCTGAAGTGGGGGGAAATGTCATTTGGTTATGATAATATAACAGCCAGGATTGTTTAAAGTGGAATGAGAATTCATTTTAAAATAAAACTTGTGCAGGGATCCCTGGGTGGCTCAGCAGTTTGGCGCCTGCCTTTGGTCCAGGGCGCGAACCTGGAGTCCTGGGATCAAGTCTCGCGTCGGGCTCCTGGCATGGAGTCTGCTTCTCCCTCCTCCTGTGTCTCTGCCTCTCTCTTTCTGTGTCTATCATGAATAATAAATAAATAAATAAATAAATAAATAAATAAATAAATAAATAAATCTTTAAAAAAATAAAATAAATCTTGTGCATATAAAAGAGAATAGGGGGCGCCTACTATTCCCCATTTTGGAAAAATATTCTGGTTATGCACTGGTCTTTAATTATTTTTTGAGAAATTAAACTAGAAATAACAGTGCATCAATATATTTGATCTTTGATAGTGTGTCTAAAATACATGGCTTTAACATTCTTATTTTCATTAATTAATATTAAGCAAATACATTGAAAATAGTTTGTAATATGTATCTAATGATATGTACATTGCAGCTGGCTAAGGACCAAAAGGGATATTTGCAACAGTGTCTCTTAGACTCCTTTCCCAACATTGTCCAATTTTTATTGCTCCTGAAAGCCTCTCATTCTTATCATGATTAGGGAACAAAGATGTCTTCTAGTGTCATCAAAGGTTCAGTTTCTATTTTATTTTTCATTCCCACAGTTTTGATTGATTTAAAAGTTAAAAACACACAAAGGGAAATTTACTCTGCAATGTCACACTGAAGGTGAACTAAAGTTTTGATTGTGATACCTACTTTTTATGGATTCAGACCCAGGATTATAAAGACAGAATTTCCATAATTTATTTAAAAGCAACATTTATTTCTTGGTTACTACAGAAAATGTAATGCAAATCTCATCATTTGCATGTTTTGGACACATTATTTTAAGCATTATTAAAGGTAAAATCAAGCCTGTATCTCCTTTTGGAAGTGTTTCCCATATTTAGATTATATATAAAGAATTATAAAAATTAAAATGATACCTGAAAGGAAATAGAAATTTTATGTTCCCTAGAGGCTATTAAATAAATATGTTTTTATTATATATTCACTTAAAACACATTTCAGGGATCCCTGGGTGGCGCAGCGGTTTGGCGCCTGCCTTTGGCCCAGGGCGCGATCCTGGAGACCCGGGATCGAATCCCACGTCGGGCTCCGGGTGCATGGAGCCTGCTTCTCCCTCTGCCTATGTCTCTGCCTTGTCTCTGCCTCTCTCTCTCTCTGTATGACTATCATAAATAAATAATTAAAAAAAAAACATTTCAGAGTACAAATTTCAATAGCAAATATCTGGAAGAGGCAAAATCTTGATCAAATTGTCCAGTTACCCAACATCCACTCAGAGATTGGCCTCCTCTCCACTAAATAACATTTTAAAGTACTTAATGAACCAGAGTATTCTAAATTTTAAGTTGTATGGAGTAAGATAAGTGGAGTTATTTCCCTCACTGAAGGATGTGCTTAAAATAGCTAGATTTTCTATGGCAGCACAGTAGATAATTGATACTTTTTTTTTTCCTTTTTCATTCCTTTTTTTTAAAAGACAAACTTATATCTGACAGAGTAGCAAAGTAAAATTTGAGATATGTGTATGTAAAGTGCTCCAAGTCATTAAAATATTAAAAGATTCATGGACTTCAGTTGTAAAATATGACTAATGTCTATGAGAGATATTTTTTCTGAAAAATATCCAAATTGTCACATCCTTGTAAGATATGCATCTCCATAAATAATTCAATGAAAATGATGTGTGATAGGTGCCCTGCTATGCTAATAATACATTTAACTTTACCAGCATTCATTTGTTCTAACTGCTTCTTTCCATCTTTTTTCTCCATCCAGGAAGTATTTCACACAGTAAGATGTAGTTATATGTTTCCTGATGGAGCCAACAGTACAAAGCATACAAAAAGTAAAAAAAGATTTTTAGCTTCTGCTTACAATATGAAATGTCGGAAAGAGCATCTTTCCTATCCTAACAGTAAAGAAATATCCACAAAGTCACAACATTCGTCGAATACCTCAAAAAGCTGAGGCCACAAGGTCACCAATTACTGTAATATCTAAAAAAAGGGTTGCGATTCTAAAGCAAAAGGCCCATAAAAACACTGACTTACTGAAGGAAAAGCAAGAAAGGAGGTAGAGCTGCCTATTGAATTAAATTTTGAAAGTTTTAATTTTTGGCTACCATCAGAGTGAATAACTCTTGAAAGCTCTAGACACAAAGAATGCAAGAGAGATTTAAAGCTAGTGCCAACTGAAGTTAAACATAGCAACAGCAGAACACAAACCCAGATATATTCCTGACTCTAATGTTTTGAGCCCCTATACTAAAAGGTGTAGCCAAATAAGAGGAGTTCCTATTTCTAGGCATAAAATACTGTTTACCTCAGTTTCTACTGTCCTATACATGATCTCTGGCTTTCAGTCGAAAATTCATTGACCACAGAAAATCAAATCAAGAGACAATCCACTGTCAAGACACAAACCAATCAAAATTACCATATTTATAAATAACTCAGGTTGGAATTTAAACAATCTGATGAGGAATTTAAAACAATTATGATTAATGTGATAAAAGGTCCACTAGAGAAATTTCACAATGTGCATAAATAGGTAATTTCAGCCTATTAGTAGAAACTGAAAGAAACAAAAGAAACAGTAAAATTGAAACACTAAAAATGAAAAAAAATACAATGACAAAAATGAAAAGTGTCTTTAGTAGAGTCATCTGTAGATTTAACACAACCAAGGAAAGAGTTAGTAAACTTCAAGATAGGCCAATAGAAATTACCCAGACTGAAATTAAAAAAGTAAGTAAAGAGGAAGCAAAATAAAGAAGAGAGCTCTCTGTACTTTTGGACATCAGAGGATTGAACATGAATGTAATTAGGATTTCACAAGAAAAGAGAAACAGAAACCCTACTCCCCCCCAAAGTGAAGGAAAATACTAAACTGAACATCCAAAAAATTCAAAGAACATAAAGCTGGAAAATACCCACAAATATCATGCCTAGAGATATCATATTCAAACTGCTAAAAAGTAAAAATAAAGAAGAAATCTAGAGACAATCAGATAAAAAAGAAACATTATTTACAGAAGTCCAGATGCATTCTTTTGCAAAATCTACCAAATATCTAAAGAATAAATAATACCAATATTACACAAATTCTTTAATAAAATAGAAGTCTTTTTTTTTAAATAAAAGTCTTAAGCAAGCATTACACTGATACTCAAACAGAAAACAAACAACTAGATTCAAAAAATGGGCAAAGTCCTTAATAGACACTGTGCCAAAAAAGATACAGGGATGGTAAATAAGCATAGGAAACTCATTAAGGAAAACAAATTAAAAACAATAATGAAATACCACTACATGCCTATTAAAATGAACAAAATCTGGAATACTGACTCCAAATCCTGGCCAGGATGTGGAGCTGATGGGAATGCAAAATGGTAGAGCCACTTCGTAAGACAGCTTGGCGGTTCCTAACAAAATTAAATGTAATCATATCATATAATCCAGCAATCATTCTCCTTGGCATTTACCAAAAAGAATTGAAAACTATATCTACACAAAAACCTGTACACTGATGTTTATAGAAGCTTTGCTCATAATTGCCGAAACTTAGAAGCAACCAAGATGTCTGTAAGTCTATGAATAGATAAGTAAAATGTGATATATCTAGACATTGGAATATTATTTAGCACTAAAAAAGAACTAAAGAAAAAGAAATAAAAAGAAATGAACTTTCATGTCATAAAAAAACATAGATGAAGCTAAAATGCATATTATTAAGTAAAGGAAGCAAATCTGAGTAGGCTACATTCTGTGTGGTTCCAACTACATGACATTCTGACAAGGCAAAATTATTAAGACAGTAAAAGGTCTGTGGTTTCTGGGACCTGGGCAGTGGGTGGGGCAGGAGATGAATATGCAGTTCACAGAGGATTTTTAGGGCTATCAGAATAGTCTGTATGATGCCATAATGATGGATACATGTCATTAAACATTTGTCTAAACCAACAAAATGTACGTCACTGTAGGGGAATTGTAAAGTATGGATGAGATTAATTATGATGTATCAATGTAGGTTCATCACTCGTAGCAAATAAACCACACGGTGGGAGATGTTAAAAATAGGAGAGGCTATACAAGTATTGGGGCAGGGAGTACATAGGAAATCTCTGTACTTTCTTAATTTCGTTATGAACCTAAAATAATGTGTGTATAAAGCAATATTTTGCCGGAACTAATTATACGAAAAAGGCTGTTATGAGCTACTTAGTAATGTGAAGGTATGGGATGGTGAAGTTCAGCCTCATTGTTGGTAATCATGAAATAGAAAATAGTAGGAAATCAAAATTTTAATATTCTAATAATCATTGATCTCATTGCTTCTAATAATCATTGGATTTTATTAGTTAACAGTATTTTTTATCACCTCTGATATGCTGGTAAACCACAAAAAGAGTCTCCTAATTTATAGTGCTTGCAGATTTCCATTGTATAAATACTCTCATCATGGCTGATTTCATGCAATCTACATAATGCCATTGAACAGGAACTTGGAAGACATGCACACAATCAGCTTCTGCCAACATGTAGGTGCCAGCTCTAGCATGCCATCCAACAAATCAGTGCCCTCAACATATACTTAACATTACCAGACTTGGATATTTTAAGTGTCCTGTTAATGTTTGTCTCATTATGAAATATTTTCCAACATGTATTTGTTAATAAGAGTCATAATGTTTACCCACACCAGAAACTCCATTGTTAAAATAATTTCTGAAATAAAACAAATAATTGGGGCTAGAATATAATTATGCTGAGATATTTAAACTGTAATTTTTCCAGCATTAACTTAGAAGGCAGTTTCACTGTAGTTGGAATCTGTTACAAGTGAACAAGCAAGTTTTGTTATTGAATAAAAAAAAAAAAAGACTTTGCACCTAAAAGAGTGGCTGGGATATCAATAGAGTGATTAACTCTCTGCCTTTTCTATTACAGATATGTCACATATACATTTGGTTTTCTAGATAAGTGGAATGCTAGGTTAAATAATTTAGTTATCTTGTCTTTCAGTTTTCTAGAATAACTACTTCTAAAGTAATTAGTAGGGATTTTTAGGATATTTTAATTTACTGGGTTAGTGTAAAAATGTTGTATGATTCCTCTGATCTTTTTGAAAATCAGTTTAACCCACCTTTTAAAAAACTGAGCCACCCAGGCACCCCATCCACTTTTGAAAATTATTCGAAAAGAATTTTTAGTGTGCTTGAGTAATTGAAGTGCTTAATTAATTGCATTTAGCTACTCAGATCCCAGTGACTTCATAAATATGAGCATTGCCTTCTCAGCCATGTCCACAGACCAAATCAACTTGCATTTGTTTCTTAACATCAATTTCAAATAGCTTTATCCCTCTTCTCTGAGAATATTCTTAATTATCGAACCACAAGGCAAAGCTTTAGATACACGGACAAAACCAAAGCAATGCATTTTCTGAGGATTCAGGACATGACAATATCCTTTCAACAGTTTTGTCTCATTTTAATTCATAAATTTCTTTAATCTGCTGCACAACTCTCCATTTTGTTTTTGTAATATATATATATATATATTTATTTATTTAAGAGAGAGAGAGAAAGAGAGAGAGAGAGAGAGAGCGCATGGGGAGGGGCAGAAGCAGGGAATCTTCAAGCGACCCCAACTGAGAGCAGAGTCCCACACTGGGCTCAGCCACATGATCCATGAGATCATGACCTGAGCTGAAATCGAGAGCCCAGCCCTTAACTAAGTCACTAGGCACACCTATTTTGTTTGCTTTATGTTTTTGAGAGTCTAAGGAAGGGGATATGCATATTTATAACTAGCGAATTTTTTTCTTATGAAATGAAGAAAAGTGATAAACGTCGTCTGCCAAAATTAAAGGAATGGTAAAAATAAACAACATTGCTATTTAGGTCCCACAGATTTAAGTATTAGATATTATGCTCTTCCTCCCTCTTTTGACATTGTGTAATCATCTGCAGCACTTCTTGATTTTCAGACTTCTGTAGTAGAAGAAACACTTATCTATATAAAATAATACAGAGTTTATTCAAAACATAGTACACGCAAAAGTGCTAAATGTGAAGATTTAGTTTATTAAATGTTTAATGATTAATGTGTTAATGCATTTGCGAGTATGAAGTAAATAGCATTTAGGAGGTTTTTTGTTTGTTTGTTTGTTCGTTTGTCTGTTTTTAGCACTCAATATCCTTTAGGAATTTCATCAGACTGTAGTTTTCCTTCTAATGGTCTTGTGCACATTTTGTTAGATTGACATCTATTTCATTTTGGGGTACTAATGTAAATGGCATTGCAGTTTTAATTTCAAATTCTGCTCCTACTCCTGCTCAAGATCCCTGTCAGCTGTGTACAGTCCCAAGTCAAACCCCAGGACTGGAATGCTGGTGTCTTTGTCAAGGGAGTGGTATTGGTCATCAAACAAGTCATCATGTGGATGCTCAATTGAGTTGGCCTTTACTCAGAACTAACGGAGAAGAGCAACTTCTGTGGAACATTTCTTGCGTGTGTGTGCACACACACTTGCACACACACAACAATTACAGACTTTCAGACTTTCACAAATATCTCTATCTCTGCTCTTCATTGGGGTTCAAAATTAGTTCAAAAGATCAAGGGAAGGATCAAACCCTTTCCATAGAATTTATCCTTCTCTCCTTTCTTCCTTCATTATGGCCACCTTAGTTACTTAACCATGACTTGATCTTGCCAAACAGTAACTTTCCTTCTTTATCTACAGTTGCAAACTCCATTCTTCCATGGATAGACTAGGAGATAAACCCACTGCCAGAACACAACAGTGCTGCAATATATGTAAGCATGCGAGGACACCTATGTGATGAGGAGAGTGTTAATTGGGTCATTTTTCTTTCTTTCTTTTTTTAAGATTTATTTATTTATTTATTCATGCTAGGCAGAGAGAGGCAGAGACACAGGCAGAGGGAGAAGCAGGCTCCATGCAGGGAGCCCAATGTGGGACTTGATCCTGGGACTCCAGGATCGCGCCCTGGACCAAAGGCAGGCACCAAACCGCTGAGCCACCCAGGGATCCCCTTGAGTCATTTTTCTATCTAATTCAACACCAAAAAGATAAAACTGCCTGTCATAAAACTATGGGTTGATGTGATAAGTCAATAAGAAGAAACACAGCTCTTAACACTCAGAATTGCTAAAGAAAAATCTGTGAGACAGTATGGATTCACTCAGAGGAAAGAATACACTTGCCATGTCATATTAAAAGTTATATTTGGGGCTGGGGACCAAAGCAGAGCATAGAAAATCATTCATAGGAACCATCCAGATTGGAATATTATCAAAAAAGCAAACATCTATTTTGCCTAACCAAGAGACAAGAAAGAATGATCAAGGATGGATGTTAAAACTGATTTAGAGTTCTTTCTCTGAATTAATGAACCTGAAGGATTTTCTAAGAACTCCTTTAGCTTATGAGAGTTAATACTGTTTGGTGCTTTCCATTTATTATACTATGTTTGGGACTAAGATAAAAATGCAACTTATTTTTTTCTATATTATTGAGTCACACATAGCTGGTAGGAAAATCTAGACATGTCTCTGAGATATTGCATCTAACAGTCCATCTTCAAAAATCTTTGGCTGTTCAAAAGTACTTTATTTTCTTTTCCATTTCCATAGAAGCCCACGCAAACACCTGTGCTTTCCTTTGTACCCCCTGGAGGAAGATAAATAAGATTGACTAAATCTTTGTCTATTTACGTTTACTTTCATATGGCCTTTTAGCCATTGCTTTATAGGTGAACCGGACCAGAAGATTAGTAAGTCCTTGTGAATACATGAAAGAACAATCGTAATCTTTCCCTTTTTAAGAAAGAGTCCTTCAAGACAAGCACGATTTACTTTCTGTTTATGGCAATAGCTGCATGAATGCATTGTACTGGTATTAATGGGCATTAAGGGATAAACCACAGACACACATGGACTGAGAGAGAAGGAAGATTACTATTTAGGCAAACAGGGGAGCTTTGTATGCTAGTTGTGAAAACCTGCCCTGTCAGGGTTAGCAGAACTAATTCTGTCAAGGCTCAGTGAAGTTTGACATGACTGCATTCACAAGAAGGCTGCAAAGGTCATGATGCACTGTGTACCTTTGGGGAGCTCAGCAGAACCAATTTGGACCAATTCTGTCAAAAGAACATCTAAGTAACCTAGAAGAATAGGTCTTTGTAAAGGAGTTTATGAGGTTTGGGAATGGGAAGCCAGAGAAGGCTATGTGTCAAACTATTACTCTCCATGAATCAAAATGGAGCTTTGCTACCTTTGAAAAATACAGCTCTGCTATTCACAAGAAAAGAAGGCTAGATAGAAGCATTAACCCTGAGAAATATTAAAAAGACAAAATGAAACATCAAGACCTTCAGGCTGATTTTCACCAAATGCACGATGTGCAAACTTTCCTCTTGCTTCTTGCACCTGAGGGGATTTCTGGGCTTTATATTCTTTGAGAGAAAAGAGAGGATACTTCTCGGCACACTATTTTGAAGTCATTACTATTTTTGGAGGAGAAATAGCCACATAGTCTCTGATGTCTGCAGTCAGAGTGGCCTGTACCAAATATGAAGTCAAATTCACAGAAGCAAATATTGCCATAATTCTTAGCCAGAAGTACAGATAACATCAACAACTGATACAGGTAATATTTCTACCCAAGTGCAAAAAGTACGTAAATAAGCTTTTCTTAGCCTGCATTAAATTTTCCAACCAGAAAAACCAGCTTCACTAAGTTATTGCAAGTAGTAATGAACTATAACCTCTGCTGAAAATTTTATTGAAGGCCAAATCTCCTGGATGCTAGTTTACCAGGCATAATTAATAGGGCATGGCTAATCACTGTCTCTCTCTTACCATTGTGATCCACACAAGATTTTTTGTTCTCTTTTGCAATTGAAGCAGCTTCTGATTTTATATTTGATAACTTTTCAATAATTCTGATATTGAGAAAAAGGTAGGAAATTTACAAATATCTTTTTATTCAGAATAGTATATCACCTGCATTGACTTGAGAAAAAGTAAGTTTGAATAATGAAACATTGATTATGCCTAACAACTAGAAAATAAATTACTTCTAGATTTTGAGAATAAGCATCCTATTCAATTTAAAATTTGTACTGAATTTTTCAGAATTCTTAATTATTTGTCTGTAATACCAAATTTAATCCATACTAGTGTCCTTCCAGTGATGCTATGTTAAAGAATTTTGTGTACTCAAACATTGTCCAAGATGTTGTTATTCTCCTTTTGGTTCTAAATGCCTCTGGACAAGAGTTGCTTTTCCGTGTCCTTCTGCTCTCTTTGTCTTGGCCCATGTGGCAGTTTGTCTTGCTTTTTCTTCATTAAGTTTTTGATGCATTGACACATTCATGGTTCTTCCCATGCCCAAGCTACTACTCATTCTTGAATGATCTCTTGTCAGTTTTGGGAGGTTTGTGAGTTTCAACAATCTTAGAATATAAAATACACTTCCTTCTCAGTCTGTGCTATATTTGATATGAATGGATGGGAAGACAGCAGGGGATTGTACTTCAGGAGCCAGACAGTGTGAACCAAAACTGTGTAACTATAACTGTATATATAATATTTTCCAGAAAAAAAATATATGCCCTTCAGAAGTATAGGTCAAAATAAATCAAGTTCAAATGATACTATAGAAAACTATTCTTAAGTGTCTAAGTTTCTGTACTACTAAGTCACTCCATTGATCAGAATGGTAAGACCACATCAGTTCACACACTTGTTAAACTCTGAGTGACTAAATTGCAGTACTTTACTTAAAGGGATCTCTCTGTGCAGTTCGTTGGTCTCTGGAAAATGTTAATTCTCATGATATAAAGAAAAGAATAACTTGGATGATTGAACATAAAGTATTATGTTGAATGATAATTTTAGAGATTATAAAAATTATGTCCTGACAGAAATTGTAAAAAGACAGTGATTAACAAAAATTACTGCAATTATATTAAAGTCATAATTTGTGCTATATTTGCTGTGCTTAAATGGTCAGAATTATCAACTTGCTTCCTGGGTTTTATTTGGCTTCCTTCCTTCCTTCCTTCCTTCCTTCCTTCCTTCCTTCCTTCCTTCCTTTCCTTCCTTCTTTCTTTTTTGGTTTTATTTAAATTCAATTTAGTTAACAAATAATTTATTGAGTCTAAGG
Source organism: Nyctereutes procyonoides (assembly GCF_905146905.1). Lineage (NCBI taxonomy): Eukaryota > Metazoa > Chordata > Mammalia > Carnivora > Canidae > Nyctereutes > Nyctereutes procyonoides. The sequence continues at coordinate 9,380,486 of NW_026575122.1, read as the reverse complement.
TAGACTTTAGTGATTTATCAGTTACATATAATACCCAGTGCTGGGATCCCTGGGTGGAACAGCTGTTTAGCACCTGCCTTTGGCCCAGGGCGCGATCCTGGAGACCCGGGATCGAATCCCACTTCGGGCTCCCAGTGCATGGAGCCTGCTTCTCCCTCTGCCTGTGTCTCTGCCTCTCTCTCTCTCTCTGTGTGTGTGACTATCATAATAATAAAAAAAATACCCAGTGCTCATTTCATCAAATTTTGATCACCTAATTACCCCATCCCTCCACCCATCTCCCTTCCAGCACCCCTCAGTTTGTTCTCTATACTTAAGAGTCACTTATGGTTTGTCTCCCTCTCTGTTTTTATCTTATTTTACTTTTCTTTCCCTTCCCCTATGGTCATTAGTTTTGTTTCTTAAAGTCCACATATGAGTGAAATCATATGGTATTTGTCTTTCTCTAACTTACTTTGCTTAGCATAATACACTCTACTTCCATCCCCATCACTGTAAATGATAAGATTTCATTCTTTTTTAAAGCTGTGTAATATTCCATTGTATATATATGTCACATCTTCTTTATCCATTCATCCATCAATGGATATCTGAGCTCTTTCTATAGTTTGACTATTGTGGACATTGTTGCTATAAATGTTGGGGTGCATGTGCCCCTGTGAATCAGTTTTTGTATTCTTTGGCTAATCACCTAGTACTTCACTTGCTGGGTCTTAAGGTAGTACTGTTTTTAACTTTTTGGGAAAACTCCATATTGTTTTCCATAGTGGCTGCCCCAGTTTGGATTCCCACCAATAGTATAAAAAGGTTTCCCTTGCTTATTCTCACAAAGTTTTATTTTTCCCTCTATAAGATTAATAGTAGTATCCAGCTCAAAAAGTTATTGAGTTGTTTGGAATAAATATTGTGATCCACACAAAATAAACGCAACTGAAAAAGCTACTCAAGAACTCATCAGCAGATGCCTATAGATGAGGAGTCACTCATTTTCTCTCAAAAAAAAAAAAAACGGACAGATGGATGAATATAACTAATTACTCAAATAACTACTCTAATAATACCTGTGAATAATGTCTTTCATCAATACTTCTCAAATTTTCTGGAGGAGCTTTTTACACATAACCATATCTAGTCACCATCTTGAGAAATTCTGACTTATTTGGTAAGGACATGGAGTAATAGGACACTCTCTTTCATTGGTGGTAGGAATGCAAAATGGTGTAACCACTTTGGAAGATAGTTTGGCAATTTTTTAAAAAACTTAAGCATACTCTTGCTCTGTGATCCAGCAACTTCCTTGGTATTTATCCAAAAACATTAAAAACTTATACCCACACCAAAAATCTACACACAAATATTTATAATAGTTCTACTCATAATTGACAAAACTGAAGTAACCAAATATTTTCCAGGCAAAGCTTCACTGAAACAATAATACATAAATGAATTTTCTTGTTTTTGTGTGCATGTTAGTTTAAATACATAAGTCCACAAAGTTAGGTGAAGTAGGAGACAGGATGCCTATTCCCTGCTTACTTTCAAGTTGCTGACAATTTGTGTATAACACTTGAGGCAGGTGAAGAACTTTTTGAGAGCACTGGAATTAAAAAATCAACTAGACCTGACATATACAGAAGATTCCACTCAACAACAACAGACTATATATTTTTTTCAAGTAAATGTGGAATAACTTCCAGAATATATTATGTGTTAGGTTACAAAAAAATGCCTTGGGAAATTTTAAAAGTTTGAAATCATAAAATGTAACTTTTCCAACCACAATGGAATGGAACTAGAGTTGAATAATAGAAGAGAAAATAGAAAATTCACAAACTTATGGAAAATAAACAATATATTTTAAAAGACCAAGGATCAAAGGAGAAGTCAGAGGGAAATTGAAAATGTTTAGAGGTGAAAGAAAACAACAACAACAACAACAACAAAAAACAATATATCAAGACTTATGGGATGAGACAAAGGCAGTGCTCAGAGGGATATTTGTAGTTATAAATGCCTCCATTAAAAAATAATGGCAAATTAATAACTTAAATTTACACCTTGATGACCTAGAAAAAAAAAAAACAAGCTAAACTTAAAGCAAGACAAAATAAAATAATAAAGATTACAACAAAGAATAGAGATTTAACAAAACTAAAGGTTGGTTCTTTGAAAAAAAATTGACAAAGAAAAAGAGAATAGACTCAAATTATGATAATAAGAAATGAAAGAGGGAAATGTTACTATTGACCTTACAGAAGGAAAAAAGGAATATACAATAATACTATAAATAACTGTTTATTGAAAAATAGATAACAGATAAACTAGACACATTTTTAGAAACACACAAACTACCAAAACTGATTCAAGAAGAAAGAGAAAATCTCAAAAGACCTATAGCAAGTTAAAAGATTGACTCAGTAATCAAAAAACTACCAACAAGGAAAAATCTAGAACCAAATGGCTTCATGGGTGAAATAATTAATTTCAACCAGACATTTCAGCAATTAAACCAATTTTTTCAAATGGTTCTAATAAACAGGAGTTGAAAGAACCTCCTAATTCATTCCTAATTAATTCTATGATGGTGTTGCCTTGATACCAAGGCCAAACACATTTTTTTAAAAAGAAAACTAAAGATTGGGCAGCCCCAGTGGTGCAGCAGCCCGGGGCATGATCCTGGAGGCCTGGGATCGAGTCATACATTGGGCTTCCTGCATGGAACCTGCTTCTCCCTCTGCCTGTCTCTGCCTCTCTCTCTGTGTCTCTCATGAATATATAAATAAATTCTTTAAAAAAACAACTAAAAATCAATATTACTTAAGAATAAGTTACAAAGACCAAAGATCATGCTGGGTGTAGGGTCTACTTATAAATAATAAATAAATAAATAAATAAATAAATAAATAAATAAATAATTCACTTTATTAAATATAAATAAATATAAAATAGAAATAAATTTAAAACAGGGGCCCATAGGTGGCTCAGTTGGTTAAGCACCCAACTCTTGATCTCAGGGTCATGAGTTCAAGCCCTGTGTTGGGCTCCAGACTGGGCGTGGACTGAATCAAAATACATAAATAAATAAAGCATGTTTCAATAAGGCAATATAGTGTCCAATTTTCTCAGTTTTAAGACTAGAATCATGCAAGAGTAGATTAACAACAGCAGTGAAACTTCTTAAATTGTGGTTTGGCAACTTAGAGTACTTCTTTTTGAGGACCTACAAATAAACTGATACAAAAGATATCCTTCAGAGTGAGATTCATGACTCTGGCATAGGTTAGTTTTAAAAACATTGATTTCATTTTAGATTTTTTGATATCCTTTGGTTAGCTGAAGGCAATTAAAAATTTAGATACTTTTTTGTTAAATCTTCCTTCTAGATGGCATGTTTTTCTTCAATACTTTAAAAAAAATTCACTATACATTAATTTTCAACAATAATACCAGTACCATTTTCCTTCTGCTTTTGTCTCACCATCACTACAAAAGTAAAAAAATCCAACTAAGAAAATCTCAGTATTCTCTATTTCTCAGTTCTCAGTATAGGATATTTATGGCACTAGGAAAAATCTGGTTTGAAGAAATAAGCAACTTTGGTCTTTTATCTATCTTGGAAGCTTTGGACCCTCAAGAAAAAGAGAAGCTGGCACAAAATCATGTTGTTAAATCAATATTATATTTAATGAGCTTTGGGAAGAGGGCATTTGGATAAGTATACCCATTCACATGAAATCAGTAACAGGGTAAAAAGCAAACTCTTAGCCAAGGTCAGAATTTTTACTAAGCAAACTTTTATTAGTTGGAGAAATAACTTTGTAAATCCTTATACTAAACCATGGGAGAGAATTTTTAACTAACTGGATTACCTTTTTCCCCCAAGAACTTCACACTAATTTTCCTGATATAGTTCGTTTTTCCTTTTTAAGATTTTATTTATTTATTCAAGAGAGACACACAGAGAGAGAGGGAGAAACATAGGCAGAGGAAGAAACAGACTCCATGTGGGGACCGCAACATGGGACTTGATCCCAGGACCCCAGGATCACGCCCTGGGCCTAAGGCGGCGCTAAACCACTGAGCCACTCCGGCTACCGCCTGATATAGTTCTATCACCCTATGATTCTTCATATTCTCTAATATATACAGCATTCAAAATATAAATGTCTGCCAACTTTACTTAAATATTTCAATTAATCATGTATAAATTTCAAATCATTTCACTTTAATGAAACTTTTAAGAAAAATATGTACTCTCCAATTCAGAATATGATAGAACCTCCCATAGCGCAACAAAATCTTTATATAAAATATTAATTCAGTCTCCTTTTAACAAACCTAATGAATGGACATATTTACTCCTTTTCTTTTTTAATTTAAGAGAGATAGAGAGCTTGTGCCTGTATGGGGGAGGGGCACAGAGAGAGGAAGAAAATCTCAAGCGGACTTTCACTGAGCAAGGAGACTGACTCAGGCAGGGCTCAATCTCATGACCCTAAGATCATGACCTGAGCTGAAACCAAGAGCCAGATGCTTAAGTGACTGAGCCATCCAGGCACCCCTGGACATATTTATTCTACATAAATTTGACATATTTTTCATTTTAAAATCTAACTAAACAAAACAACTGTGCCCCCAACTCAAAATGTAGAAAAATTCCCTGCTGTTTTGGGGTCTTTTCTGATTCCACACAAATCTTAAAATAATTTGTTCTAATCTCTGAAGAAAGTCCATGTTATTTTGATATGGGGATTGCAATATACGTGAAAATTGCCCGGGTAACATTGACTTTTCACAATATTAATTCTTTCTGCCAATCCATGAGCATGGAAATTTTCAACTCTTTGTGTCTTCCTCAATTTCTTTCAGAAGTGTTCTGTATTTTTTAGGGTATATTTTTGAGAACCATTTGAATGGTAAATGGTTTCTCCAACCTTTTATTTTCAGGTTGTAGGTGCCTTCTGACTAAAATGAGTCTCTTGTAACAGCAAATAGATGGGTCCTGTTTTTATAATCCATCTGAAACTCTGCGGCCTTTTGATGGGGTCAATCTTAAGCCCATTCATGTTCAGATGTACTTGAATCTTCGTCTTAAAGGGGATTTTTAAGAGTCCCCCCTTAAAATTTCTTGCAGAGACTGGTTTGGAGGTCCACATATTCTTTCAGTTCCCGGCCTGTCCTTGGAAGCTCTTTATCTCTCCTCCATTTTGAATGAGAGCCTTGCTGGATAAAGTATTCTTTGGTTTGCATGTCTTCTCATTTAGGACCCAGAATAAATTCCTGGCCACCCTTTCGGCCTGCCAGTCTCTGTGGAGAGGTCTGCTGTTACCCTAAATTCCTCCCCATGAAAACCATATCTGGGGCATCACAATGCCAATTTCAGGTTGTACTACAAATCTGTGTTCATCAAGACAGTGTGGTACTGTCACTAAAACAGACATATAGATCAATGGAACAGAACAGAGAACCCAGAAGTGGACCCTGAACTTTAAATGGCTCAACAATATACGATAAAGGAGAAAGACGATCCACAGAAAAAGACAGTCTCTTCAAAAATGGTGCTGGAAAAATTGGACATCCACAATGCAGAAGAATGAAACTTGACCGCATCTCTTGCACCATACACAAAGATAACTCAAAATAGATGAAAAGATCAAATGTGAGACAAGATTCCACTAAATCCACAGAGAAGAACTCAGCAACACCCTTTTGAACTTGGCCACAGTAACCGGAGAAGGACAAACAGTGGGTATGTTTCTCATTCAATTGGGGAATATGAATAATAGCGAAAGGAATATAAGGGGAAAGGAGAAGAAATGTGTGAGAAATATCAGAAAGGCAGACAAGAACATATAGACTCCTAACCTGGTAAATGAACTGGGGGTGTGGAGGGGAGGAGGGTGGGGGGTGGGGGAAATGGGTGACGTGCACTGAGTGGTACACTTGAACGGGATGAGCACTGGGTGTTATTCTGTATGTTTTAAATTGAACAACCATAAAAATTAATTTATAAAAAAAAAATAAAACCTGATAAGGCAAAATCATTTTTTAAAGATTCAATTTCTTTGTTTTTCAGGATTTATTTATTTATTCATAATAAATGAAAGGGGGGTGGGCGGGCGGCGGAGAAGCAGGCTCATGCGCAGGATATCTGACTGGGACTGAGAATTCCAGGTCTCCAGATCACTCACTGGACCAAAGGTGGCCGGCTAAACCGCTAAGCCACAGTGTTGTCCCAAAATCTTTTTTGATAAATAAACTGTAACAAAAAAACGGACAAAAAAAAAAAAAAAAAAAGAAATGTCGAAAAATGCCTATGATGGAAATGACATATGTATCTGGTCTTAGTACAGGCAGCATGAAAGAGTATGAATGGGATAATGTGAGAAAAATAAGAATCAGTACATCAGTAGACCAAAGGCCACTCTTCAATTGCCACAAAGTTATCTATGTTTTGGGTTATATCTCCTTAAACATCTCTATGGTGACCCCAGGGGGGAATCAATGAGAAATGTCTACTTTCTTCATTGAAATATTAGATGATGTATATCAGTATCATACTAAACTCTCAATATATCACAGAATAGAATAAAGAGAAAAAAAAACATTATGACTGCAATTTATACAGAAAAACATTTGACAACATTTTTTAAAAAACACACACAGAAAAACCACTCAAACTAAAAACATAAGGACACTTCTTCAACATGATAAAGACATTTATTTTTAAAAAAATAACAACTAGGTACTGAGTAATGTATAGAATTGTTGGATCATTATATTGTACATTGTATATTGTATCTTAAATTGTAGGATATTTGTGCATATTTCTAAATAAATAATTTTGAGGAATGCCACCACCTCTACTATTATTGCCTTGAAAAAAAAGCCCTCACCCTGTCTTATCAGATGTATTTCAAAACCCTCTTGCACATGGTCCCCACTGTAGGTCTTCCCCATTTCAGTGTAATCTCAATAGGTATAGTGAAGAAACTCACCAACTTAAAGGCTTTGCTAAAGTATAACTTCTAGGCCCCCTACTAATGACACCATACATGATTACAACTGCCCTCTGCACATTGGACCCCCTTTCCCTCCCCTTATTTTATTTTATTTTTCCACCACACACTCATCTCTCTTTACATATATATATATATATATATATATATATATATATAAACATGAAACAAGTGACTGACTAGGACATATTTGTTATATAAAATTAACCTAATAAATGATACCGATGATATTGTGATTTTCTGTTGTTCTAGCTATTAGAATAAAATTATTCTGTGGCTTGGCATACTTAATTTTTCCATAGAGTTCCTCCTCAGCATAAATCTGTCACCAAAGTATCACTCTAGTTGACTTTTTGTGCCTGTTACCATATGTTGGAAATTAGATGTAGACATTTATATAAATTATTTTTAAAATTAAAGAATGACACTGAATGTGAAAGCATTATTAAGGCACTTTATTAACATTTTTAAACAATCAAATGGTTATGACAGCACAGAGTAATCTAAATCATTCTGAAAATGACCACAGGCACTCATCATAGATCCACAAAAAATATAGCTTGTTCAAGATGACCAGATGGGATTTCACTAATGCCCCATGAAATCTCTGTGCTTTTGTTTTTTTCATCTCTAAAGTGTAGGCACTGGAAGTCATTTTTTTTTCCTTTTAACTTGGTCTGTTTTGAACACTAATATTTTATTTTCCAATAAACCAATCACGTTTTTTGATGACATCACTGAAATTTCTTCCAGGGTCACTCTCCTCTTCTATATTTTCCAGCCAAACTAGACTTCTTTTCTGCCATTGCTCATCCTTCCCCTTCTTGTTTCCCACAATATTTGGAAGGACACAGCTTTCCCTTCCTCTCTGCTTTTAGGAGCCCTTCTGGGTGCACTGAAGGACGCCCTTCCCAAATGCCCACTTAACTTCTGGTAAAACTTACATTCTTTTACCTCTTCTTCACTAGCCTATGAACTTTACAAATTCAAAGAAAATGGCTCTCTTGTCCTTCATTTAATTGTTTGATCACCCACATAGTTGGGTTTAAAAGGTCTTGAATATTAAATAACATGAGTGAAGACTTTATAAAGAAAGTATATTTTATTTGTGTACCATAACAATACATAAAAGATTTTACCATTTTTCCCCATTGTAAGGAAATGGGGTTAAATGAGAGGCATGAAGATGAGTTCTTAAGACTATACATAGATGCCCAAGCTAAAAACAGTTTCTCATCATGCACCATGCATCAGTGCAGTAATAAATAAAGGGAGACAGTGTAGATGTGTGAAAATCCAGCTGGAGAACTCATATTCAAGCAACTCCTTTCCTTTTTGGCACCAGCTAGAGTTTTGCTGTCTATTAGCACCTCCTGTGGTTCCCTCCTCACCATCCTAATGTTCAACACACCTGCCAGATGGAAAAGGAGAGAGAATTGAGTGGTAACAAAGTTTCTTTGTGTTCTTGAAGATACTGAGAGATTCTATGCGGTCCTAAATTAGAAGTTACTAAGGATTCACCATTCACACCTTTATCATGGAATTGTAGAGAGCTCTTTTGCTCCTCTACACACCAATGGGATGTTCTTGTGCTGTAGATTACATTTCAAGTACTTAATTAAAACATTTTGGTTTTTAATATTTTTTAATTTTTCTTTCCCCAAAGTGTCTTCAGAATAGCTCTGTCTCCCAAACTCTTTAAAATGCGTTCTTTATTTAATGTCTTCAAAGTAGGTTTTTTTGGATCCAATTTCATCTGCTCTGCATCAGCTAAAAGAGAGAAACTTTTAGTTCCTTCAGACCCATTGGTTTATTTCAACAGACTGAGTTAGGAGTGAAAATTTAGAAATCTTAATGTATTTTATAAATGTTTACATAAGCAAAGAAACATTTGATTTTGTTTTTTATAAGAAAACGATAGATAATTGTGGTTCAGCTGAATTGAGAATTTTTTTTATGCTTGAATTATCCATATAATTGACTCAATTCTTCAGTTTCCCCTTCAATTAGAAAGTAGAGGTGCAGACTTATGCATTGTTTAATAATAAAAAAGCTATAACAAAATTTAATGTTATAACAAATTTTACTGCCATTGTAATCATTTTGATGTTAGAGTGTAATTATTAACTTGAACATGTTATGGCAAGCAGAAATAATAGTTCTTCCTTCCAAATTTCAGTATACATTTTGTTTCTGCCAGCTACATTGAAAGGTTAGATATTACTTTCAGGGTTCATTCTTCAATGCACAGAAATATACTTTTGATAACAATCCTTTCTTAAGGCTATTTGGTCTTCTTTATGCCAGTGGATATTTGATCATAAAGTCTTTAAGAATATCACCACAATCTTCCTACTTTCCATCTATATTTTTAATTTTGGGGTTTGTAAAAGCAGAATTGCTAATGTGGCTAAAACTCGGACAAAAACAATTACTACTATAATTTGTTTTTATAATTGATGATGAAAAGTGTTCCAAACCAATATATGCAAATTAGAATAACATATTTTACAAGTAAGTGATACTATGTGGATTTCAGATCTACTTTTTCTTTAGCTGTATGAATATTTCAAAATAAACTTTGGATTGAATTATCTAGATGATTGCCTTACTATTTATTCCATGAGGTTTATATTTGTGAAAGTAGGCAGTTTATATAAAATTTCAAACATATAAGATATCAAATCCAAACAAGGGTTTGCAAACTGGTTCTAAATAGAAACAGTACATAAAGAACAGATATGGATCAAACTACTTATGGGAACTGATTATTTAATTAAGATGTCACTTTTAAGTAAATGTAATAATAATGGCTTAATTCATAAATGTTACTAAATAAATAGCTATGACAAAATATTAATTTATTAATATATATACAAAATATTGGAAAGCAGTAAGACAAAGTTGAATAAACAATAGAAATGTGTATAATATGCATAATCAGGCAATTTACACAATATGGCATATCAGTAGTAAACATTAAAATATATTCCACGTTTCTAGTAAAAACAAGTGCAAATTTAAAATGTTATATTTTTGCATATCAGGTTCTTATATTAGAATTAGTGATAATGCCCAGTGCAGAAGTGGATGAGCAGATGTCCTAATATAATGTTGATAGGCTATTTACATCTTCCTGGAGGTCATTAAGAAACATACATCCTAATATATATCTTCTATTATTGAGTAATCTTGCTTAGAGAAACTTACCCTAAAGAAAAACATTGACATTGATCAATGCTGAGGTTAGGGGCGCTAACCCCCTAAACAGTCAAAAATCCCAAAAACTTTACTAATAGCCTACTATTTACTGGGTATTACCAATAACATTTTATTAATACATATTTTTGGGCAGCCTGGGTGGCTCCGCGGTTTGGCGCCGCCTTCAGCCTGGGGTGTGATCCTGGGATGCCAGGATGGAGTCCCACGTCGGGCTCTTTGCATGGTGCCTGCTTCTCCCTCTGCCTGTGTCTCTACTTCTCTCTCTCCTCTCTGTGTATTCTCAAGAATAAATAAATAAAATCTTAAAAAAATACTTATTTTTGTATGTTATAAGTATGATGTACTGCATTTTTACAATAATAGCTAGCTTTTTATTTATTTTTTTGGTATTTTTAGGCTATCTGGTTCATTCTTAAATTTCTTCCTAATTTTTGCAAATCTCCAAAAAATTTTCCAATATATTTATTGAAAATAATTTGCATTTAAGTGGACCTTCACAGGTCAAACCCATTACCCATTCAAGGGTCAACTATAGTTATAGAAGTTTGAAAACTCATTCACATCCACACACACACATTTCCCCATAGTTAAGATATATACAGTGCTCCGTATTTGCTAATAAATATCTTTTAAGATGTTTTTCAAGTCTTTTTATGTCAAGAAAACATTCTGAAATGTGACACATATATTGCTGCTATCGAATAGTCACAAAGCTGAAGAATGTAGGACATAATCAGGTCAACAGAGTGAACTATTTTAGAAATTATTAAAATTTGTCTATTATGTTTTTGGCCGTAGCTAATTTTTAAAATCTTTTACACAGGGGCCTGATGTTTATATGAAAATAAATTGCTTGAAATTCATTGCATTTTAAGTACTCAACCTCTTTCTCTCCATATATTGTTCCATTCTTAATTTAGAAAACTGCTTTCTTTTTAAATGGAAATACATGAAAGATGTAATATGAGTCCTGATTATGTTTTTTTTTTTTTTTTTTTTTTGCTCTTTCAGCCATTTTTTTTTTTATTTGCAGTTTGGGTTCAATGCAAATCAATTCCATAACATGAGAAATTACTATGAATCAAAGCATAAATACACAAACACAACATACAATCCAAAACTGATGTACCGCACTCAGGGGTGAAACAAAACGTAATGCTCATTCACACACACAGTAGCTTGAGATCTGTTGGATATTGTTGTTCTGGTGTAGGTTCCTAAAGATGGGAAAAAATGACTTTGGTTATCAAGATTACTGTGGCCATGTTAGATACTGGAACATCTTGCATCAGTGTGTGACCATGCGAACAAAAGACCTTAGAGTGTCTATTTTTAAAAAGCTTTCTGTGCATTGAGGCAGTTGTGAAAAGATTTACTTTCCAGAATCAAGCCCACTTTAGGCTTAGGACCAGGTTCTAACTATCTAAAAATATTGACTAACAGAGAGTGTTCCAAATGTGGCTATTCTGATTCAGAGTTTAAAAAAAAAAAAAAGTATTTACAGAAAAAGTAAAAGTTTTTTTTTTTTTTTTCTGAGTTTAATATAAGCAAGCTTCGAGTCTTCAATACCCAAATACTTGATTTATGATTTTTGGCTCCTGCACTTATTTTGCCTTTTTAATTTCAAGATTTGTCAATTTTACCTTCAAAACATCATTTTTTAAATTGTAAGAAGTATTCAACATCTGCAGAAATAAGCATTTTGATATTAGTTGAAGTCAACGCACTTCTACTGTTTGGAATCAGTTTAGCTAAATGAATCTGGCACCCTTGTTCAATAGGATTAAGTGATAAGTATTCAAGCAAAATTTATTTGTTATGCTTCACAATCGGGGGTAGATTCCAATCCATCATTGCCTTGGCACATGTCAATTACTATATAAAAAATCAAACACAATGTCAAACCCAAAGCCTCAGAGGAAAGAGTTCAGTTCCCAAGAAACAGTGATAGCTTAACAATGTGAAACTTTTATCTAGAGTACATAGGCATTAAATTAGTACTCCTGAAACAAAGCATTGAGGATTTACAGTAACACCTGGAAGTTCCTTCTAATGTTCATATAAATAGAATCATGGAAGCTTTTTGTATTAACCGTTTTATGGCCTTAAAGATTTAATGAACCAAATGAAAACTGAAATCTGTTCACATCCCATCTTTTACATCTAGGTAAGATAAAATCTATTCTCATTTTCAAGGTAGAATTTTATAGGTCCATACTTCTTAAGCCACATTTAAAAAATTATCTCTTATCTAATCTTGAATGTTGCACATGAAACTTCATCTTGCACATGAAACTTCAGTAGATTTAATAGACATTCATCCATCTAGTCAAACCCTTCACATGTTCTTCAATCAAATTTAGGATCCTCAGTATTTTGTGTCAATAAAATAAGGTCTGGAATTAGCAGATTCATCGAAGACCTGTTTTTTCCTTGTCACAATGGATGTCTAGACTCCATTTGGATTGGGTTTAGAAGATGGTGAAGTATAGACGTTTCTTGGCCTGAGTCTTTTAACAGTAGAGATGGAGAAGGGAGAACGACCTCAGGAAGAGGCTGGTTGTTGAGAGCAGAGCACGGTGGTGGTGGTGGTATCAGCTGGATGTGGGGCAGTCGAGGTACTCTGGGAGGAGTTACTTGAAAGTGCTCTGCCTGAGTCTGCTCCGTGGGCATCCGTGCGGGGCCCGCATCCCTGGCTGCAGGGGAGGGGAGGTCCGCGAGCTGGGGGCGGGGTGGGGTCATGAAGTTTTTAAAAGCAATAAGAATGTAAGAGGAAAATTAAAATATCAGAATAGTGTTTAGTCCTGAAAGGAGACCAAGATGATGGGATGTGGAGCAAAGAAATAGATTTAACAAAGCTAGTAATATTTAATTCTTAAGATTATTGGTAGGTTTATGGGTGTTCATTTTATTCCTTTACTTCATACCATATATATATTCTCTCTATATACTATTATATAAACATTACATTTATTTTTATATATCTAACATTATAAATAAAAATTTAAAAGAAGATAATTCTGTAAGTATCGTCTTCATTTAGGAAAAGACAAATATGTAATTTTTTGCAATATTGAATTATAATGGTAAATGAATAATAATTTGCAATAGTATATTAGTAATAATCAGAATGAAATCAAATAAATCCAATAATTAAATGTGTAGAAACTTGCTAAAAAAAGTTCTATATTTACCTAAATGGATAAATCGTGACCCTATGTAATAGCATTCAAAAAGGAAATTTTTTAAATTTATAGAATATTACATGATTAGCACAGTAAGTGAAACTTGAATTCTTCAAGTGGGAAGAACGTAGCATAATTGAGCACTAGTTGCAATAACATGCCATTGGAACAACTTGTTTGTATTACTGCTAATTAGCATCAACATTCATTTTGGCTAGGATCTTTGTCCCCAGAATAACAGAGAAGGATAAATCCAGGAATAGGAAAGGACTTGAAAATTTAAAATTTTGAAAACAACTTTAAAAGTGATTTATTCCAACTCACCATTATGAATCTAACTCTCTGCACCCCCCCAAACCTGCACCTATTTGAAATTCTCTTGATTAATTCAAAGTCAAAAAAGACTTTTTTTGGTTTAATCATCTATAAACTCATCTCCAGTTTTGCAGCCTTCACATGTATTGCAGCATCTCCCTCAGACTGAGTAGAAATGAAATGGAGACCAGACATATTACATGACTAACTATTAATTAATTAAAAGTGACTAGAGTTTTGCTTTATATCTGCTTTACATATATAAAACTGTTGCCACTTTTCCTTCCACTTTGGCCTTCTTGCCCTGTCACCAGGCGGCTTCCTTGAAAGCCAGGGTTATTGTGTAGACCTTTATTTTTGGCTCACTTCGCTACCGATTCTGAGGAAGGGAATGTTTTTCTCTTCTAATGCTGCAGAACCTCAAGGTATGGATTTTTAATATCTCTGTAAGTTTGGGGAGAGAAAAGTATGTAAGACATACTTTATAAAATATAAAATGAGAGTAGTAGGCTCATCGGGCCCCCAAATTGGAGTATCCACGACTGGGCTGTTATCTCCTTGGTCATAGTTAAGAGAAATGGCCAATGATGAAGCTACGGTTCTACTCAAATACTATGGTCTGGAAACTACACGTAGCTATAAAAAAAAAAAAAAAAGAAAGAGAAAGAAAGAAAAGAAAGAAAGAAAGAGGAAAGAAAAAGAAGAAAGAAAGAAAGAAAGAAAGAAAGAAAGAAAGAAGGAAGAAAGAAAGAAAGAGAAGAAGAAAAAGACACACTCCTAGAAGTTCTAAAATTCATTTGTTTCAAAATTTCCCTAAATCATTTTTATTATTAGGAAGCACGAGGGCCTTTTTGAAATAAACAAGCTCCTTCAATAAGAACCAAAAGAATTAGCCACTATTGAAAGGAAGCAGGTAAACGGAGAGACAATGGAGAGGAAATGTAGGTTGTGGAATTTATCCTCGGGCTGATGATAATTGTTTCTATCCCTGGTACTATATGAAAATGAACAGATCCTGTTCTTTTGGGCAGAATTACTAACTTACTCTCTTTACCTAATTCTTCATGTTACTACATAAAGTAATTTTGTAGTATCCTGGGGATTGTGTTACGATTGAAATGCTCTTCGGCATCCTCTACGCCACCGCCTTTCCCTGAAAAACAAGAAAATTGGGACCCAGAGAGGTAGGTGTTTGCCCAAGACAGACGGTATCATAGCCTCTGGGCTCCCGGGCACTTACTCTTTGCACTAATAACTCACTTTTAATCCTTTTATTTTTACAGTGCTCACAAGCTCACAAGCAACTTTCTAATTCATCTTCTTAACCATTTATACGTAGTAGCGATTATAAGAAAATATGATTATTATATTTGGGCACAGTATTTATTTGTAGGAATTGTGAAAAGTTGTCTTTCCAGTGTGTAACGCATTTTGTCACGGTAACACGATACTCCCGCCCATACCACTTTGCAATCAAGGAGCTCGAAAGTGGTGAAATGACTTCAGAAGCAAGTGAATCAGTCTTTATGCAATCATATCGGTTTCATAAGTTGGTAAATTGTTTTGAAGTTTAGAACTCCCCTTTGAATAGTGATGATGGCTTAGGCTACTGAAGATTAAATTGCAGCATTAAAAAGTGTAAGTGGTTTCAAGTCCCTGGAGGCTGAGCTATATGCAGATGGGCAAAGCTATCTTTACTATACCCCGAAGACATTCATGGAATGGAATGATATGAAGAATATTAAAGTACTTTTGTTATTTTAAAATAAAATCTCCTAGGTCACTTCCTTATCTTGTGTCCATCCCAACCCTCTTTCTTTCTTTCTTTTTTTTTTTTTTTTTTTTTTTTTAGTTTTCCCCGGTGGATATATCTAATTACAATCCAAACAGACATGCAGCAAAATTAGTTTGCTAAAACTATTTATCATGAATGGATGTTGAATTTCATTACATGTTTTTCCTGAATTTCTCGTAATAGTCATTTATTTTTCTTCTTTATTCTGTTAATATGTTAACTCTCACTGATAGATTTTCTTTTTTTTTTTTTATAAATTAAAAGAATTATATGGATGATGTAGACTAGGTGGGAATAGACACATATGACATATTCAGGATATCATATAATATATTTTTTTAAAGACTTTTTTTTATTTTTTTATTTTTATTTATTTATGACAGTCACACAGATAGAGAGAGAGAGGCAGAGACACAGGCAGAGGGAGAAGCAGGCTCCATGCACCGGGAGCCCGACGTGGGATTCGATCCCAGGTCTCCAGGATCGCGCCCTGGGCCAAAGGCAGGCGCCAAACCGCTGCGCCACCCAGGGATCCCCATATAATATTTTTTAAATGCTCAGTCTTTTCTATTTCTTCCATATAAACTGCATCAGAAGTACACTTTTAAAGATAGCACATTTTATAAAAGGATATTGTTCCATTTTCCCAGAGAGTCTCTATATTGAGCGAGGCATTATCTGTAAGTGCTGTGGGTAGTTCGGTAGATACATCCTATTCCATCAATCTCTGTGCTGCTCTAAAGAATGCTGGGGTAATGGGAGCCCCCCTTCAGCTGGTAAGACTCTGCTCAGTGTGGGGTAACACAGGGAAAGGATTTGTAAGTGATTTCTTTAAACCCTTCTTGCCTATAGGTTAACTTTGAAACAACCCAGGGATTAAAGTGATGGCTATATGTTTTATTTTCCTGTAGATACTTCAACAAAACCTGCATTTTGTATCTTGCACAGACATAAGGAGAATGAATTGGTAGGATTTTGTTTTTATTAGACATCAGATAATTTTTGTTGCTTTTTTTAAAGATTGTATTTATTCATGAGAGAGCCAGAGAGAGAGAGAGAGAGATAGAGACACAGACAGAGGGAGAAGCAGGCTCTCTGTGGGGAGCCCGATGCGAGACTCGATCCCAGGACCCCAGGATCACGCCCTGGGACAAAGGCCGATGCTCAACCACTGAGCAACCCAGGCGTCCTGTAGGTTATCCAAGATTAAGGTATGGAGTGGAGTTTTCTTTCACTTTTCCTCTCCTTGTCCAGCAAGCTCTCCCCACCCTGACATCTAAATAATTCCCAAGATCTAGTCAAACTTCTTTTGTACTCATATCTATTCCCTCTTTTGCATTCCCACCTTTTAACAATCTCTGGAACCATTTCAAATGATTATATATAGCATTTTTTTTTTTACCAGCTAAATCTTTTAGTACCACAGCTTTGCGAGGTAATATTAGGAAACATTCATTGCCAAAACAGCAATGTCATAGTATTTTTTAAACAAATATTAATAACAGGGCCCTCAGTTTCCCATAATGATTATATAAGCATGCCACACTCAAGTTATGAAGGACTACTTGCAATGAGGTAACATACTTGTCCTTTACATCTAGATTTGTCATAACCGTCCCTTTATCCAGAGTCGCCTCTGCATGGGCGCCTGGATGGTGCAGTCTGTTAAATGTCCAGTTTTGATGTTGGCTCAGGTCACGATCTCAGGGTCATGAGATTGAGCCCCAAGTAGGGCACCTGCCTCAAGCTCCGTGTTGGGCTCTGCTCTGGGCATGATGGAGTCTGCTTAAGGTTCTCTCTTCCTCTCCCTTTGCTCTTTCCCTCTTGCTTGCTCATGCTCTCTCTCTCTCTCTCTCTCAAAAAAAAAGTAAAAAAAAAAAAAAGTAGCCTATATTCACACTTGGCTCCCTATGCAAGATCCACCTTTCAAAATTCTACCCCAACATAAAAAGCAAAGCTCAAATGTCTCTCCCGAACATGAAACTACCAAAGTTTCACAAATGGAAATAAATTATATTTCCTTTGACTTTAAGCAGTTATTTTTTTCTCCACTTTCCTGGAAATCTTACTTTAATCTGCTTTGTTTTACGTCTTGGTGAAGATATTATCATCCGTCTGAGACTAAAAGTCCCAAGAGGGAAAAGACTGTTTCTTATTTAATGTTTTATATTCTTCACAGAATCTATTAATCATCTTATATATTTCTATTATTTTCCAACTCAATTGAAATACAATAAATTAGACACATTTAAAATGCATAATTTAGGGAGCTGGGTGGTTCAGTCCATTAGGCATCTGTCTTTGGCTCAGGTCCTGGTCCCAGGGTCCTGGAATTGGAGATCCATGTCCGGCTCCCTGCAGGGAGCCTGCTTCTCCTTCTCCTCCCTGTTTGTGCCCTCTCTTACTATCTTTGTCTCTTTCTGTCTCAAAAAATAAATAAATATGACTAATTAACTAAATAAAAATTAAATAAAATTTATTTTTAAAATAAAATGCATAATTTAATCAGTTTTAACATACATATGCACCTGTGAAACCATCAACACAATTAAGACAACAAACGCTGCCATCATGCACCAATAATTCTCTGTGCTCCTTTATATCTGTTCTCCCTCCACCCCCATCTTCAGGCAGCCGTCATAACCGCCCCATTAATGTGCTTGTCGTCACTATATATTAGATCATATTTTCTGGAATGTTACTATAATAAAAATCACACAATATGTCAAAATATAGTTTGTTAACCTCAGTTGCTCAGCATGAAAATTTTGAGCCTCATTCCTGTTATGGTGCGTATCTTGTAGTCCATTTCTTATTTTAATTGACAAATATTTCATTCTATGAGCATAGCACAGTTGTTTATCTTTTCCCATGAAAATTTCAGACAGTGGGTCTGTGCCCGATTTTTGGCTACTGTAAATAAAGTTACTGGGAACATTTACATGCAAGTCTTTCTGTCGACATGTTTTTCACTTGTCTTGGTTAAGCGGTTCAGAACTGAAAAGCTGTATCACTTGATTTGCGTATGATTCATTTTTTTTTAAGAAAATTCCAAACCGCTCTCCAAAGTGATGTGCCATTTTGAGTTCTTTCCAACAGTCTATGAAAGTTTAAGCTGCACCACAATAGCCTTGGTGACATTTGGTTTGATCAGTCTTCTTATTTTCAGTCCATCTAATCAACATGTACAGTTATCTCAATTTGTGATTTTAATGTGTATTGTCATGATATATATATATATATTTTTTTTCTTTTGCACGAGTCTGTTATGTATGTTGTGAACATCATTCCTTAGTGGCTTGCCTTTTTTTTTTCCTTCTGGTGTCTCTCAAAGAGCAAAACACCTTAACTTAAATGAAGTTCAGTTTATAAATTTTTCTTTCAGGTTTTGGCTCTTTAGGTTCTACATAAGAATTCCCACTTTAAGATCTTGATGAATTTCTAGTTTCATTTAGAATTTCTATAGTTTTAGGTATTGCTTTTAGGTGCATGATTCATTTAAATTACATTTTCCTTATAGTGTTAATTGAAGAATGTGGCTTTTTTTCCTCCCCCTCCCAATATGGATATTCCGTGGTTCCAGCATCTTTTATTAAAAAAGCTTTCTTTACCACACTGAGTTGTCTTGGCATCTTTGCAGAAAATCAATTAACCACATATGGGTGAGTCTATTTCCGGACTCCCTGTATGTGTCATTGATTTATGTATTTATCTTCTTTGCAATTCCAAACTGTCTTGATTCCTGAGATTTATAGTAAATCTTGAAATCAGGTCAGGTAAGTCAACCAACTAGATATATATATATTAAATACATTTATGTTTTAATATGTGTATTTATTATATACTACAAGATATATAATTGCTTTGGTAATTTTAAGTCCTTTACATTTCCATATAAATTGTAGAATCAGGTTGTAAAAGCTGCAAACAACAACAACAACACCCCAAACTGCTAGAATTTGGACAGGAATTATGCTGTTGACATAGCTCCATTTCAAGATAATTACCTTTTTAACAATACTAAGTCTTTTAATCAATAAATGTGATGGATCTCCCAATTTATTTAGGTCTTCTTTATGATGTCTTTGCAATACTTTTTAGTTTCTATATAGAAGTACAAGATGTCTTTTGACAGAAATATTAACAGGTGTTTGTGGGTTTTGGTACTAGTATAAGTTGATTCTTTTTTTAAGATTTTATTTGTTTATTCATGACAGACACAGAGAAAAAGAGGCAGAGACACAGGCAGAGGTAGAAGCAGGCTCCATGCAGGAAGCCTGATGTGGGACTCGATCCCAGGACTCCAGGATCATGACCTGAAGCAAAGGAAAGACGCTTAACCACTGAACCACCCAGGAGTCCCAGTTGATTTTTTTCCAAGTTTTATTTTTCACTTCTTTTTGCCTCAGTGTAATTATATATCTTTTTTTCTGGTACAGCATTGAATAGAAGTGGCAAAGGCAGCATCTTTGTTTTCTTCCCTTCCTCCAGGGAAAGTTTAATTCAATTAAAATACTTACTGGTCTTTTAACTTTAAGTATGATGTTGGAGGAAGGGTTTTCATAAATATACTTTAGTAGTTAGAGGAAATTCTATACAATTTCTAGTTTGCCAGGAGGTCTTTTCATGAATCAGTGTTCATTTTTTCAAAAAGGTTTTTATGTCTCTATTGAATTAACTATCTGTTTTTTTCTTTCTTTTGTTAGTATGTTGAATTTCATTAAATGATTTATTTTTTTTAATGTTAAGTCAATTCAGCTTTTCTGGAATAAACCCTACTTGAACATATTGGAGTATCCTTTTTGTGTATAGTTGGATTTGATTTTATAATACTTCATTAAGGATTATTCATGAGAGATATTGCTCTGAAATTTCTCTTTTTTGTAATATCTTTGCCAGGGTTGGTATTATGTTTGTTCAGGCCTCGTAAAATGAGATGGAGAATGATCCCTCCTGCAATTTTCTAAAAAATATATTGTGTAGCACTGATGTTTATTCCTTGGATGTTTTATAGAATTCACCAATGAAAACTTATGGGCTTGGTATTTTCCTTTCTTGAGAAGTTTTTTGATAATAAATTCATTAAAAAACATGTATAAGACTATTCAAAATTTCTGTTTCTTGTGTTGTATCTTTTGGTATGTTGTATATTTCAACTTTTCAATTCTTTGTAAGATATTAAATGTGTTAACATGTACATGTTCCAGTATTTACTTAATAATTGTAAAATCTGTCCTACTATTTCCCTTACCATTCCAGATATTGGTGATTTAAATTATATATTTAGCCAAGGGTTTGCAAATTTTGTTGTTCTTTTTAAAGAGTCAGCTAATCTTTGCTGACCTTCTCCACTGTTTGTTTTCTAATTCCTTGATTTTTCTACTTTTTATATATATATATATATAAATTACATTCCTCTCCTAACTTTGGCTTTCTATCTAAAGGCAAAAACTACTGGAGGGTATTATGCTGAGTGAAGTAAGTCAATCAGAGAAGGACAAACAGTGTATGTTCTCACTCATTTGGGGAATATGAATAATAGTGAAGGGGAATATAAGGGAAGGGAGAAGAAATGTGTGGGAGATATCAGAAAGGGACACAGAACATAAAGACTCCTAACTCTGGGAAACGAACTAGGGGTGGTGGAAGGGGAGGAGGGCGGGGGGTGGGGGTGAATGGGTGACGGGCACGGAGGGGGACACTTGACGGGATGAGCACTGGGTGTTATTCTGTATGTTGGTAAATTGAACACCAATAAAAATTAATTTATAAAATAAAAAAAAAATAAAGGCAAAAACTGGGCCATTAATTTTTTTTTACCTCTTCTGCTTTAGCTACATTCCACAAATTTTGATATGTTGTATTTTTATTATGATTTCAATTTCCTTGTCTTTTCATATCTGTCTCTGAATGTTGAAGTGCATTGTTTAAATCCCAGATATTTAGGGCTTTCCTAAAAATATTTTTAGTTTATAAATTTTTATTTTTGTTTACATTTTTTATTAATTCCTAATTTAATTTTATTGTGGGAAGAGAATCCTTTTGAATTTAATGTAACCCTGTTTCATTTCCCAGAATATGGTCTGTTCTTGTGAATGCACATATGGGCTTGAAAAGAATACATAGTGTGAAGATCCTGGATAGAGAACAAGGTAATTCGTACACAGTGCTCTTCAGATCTTTTATAATTTTACTGATGTTTTGGATAGTCCTTCTATCAATCACCGGGAGAGAATTGTTAAAATCTCCTAGTAGGATTGTGAACTTGTCTATTTTTTTCTTTAGTTCTATTTTTGTTCAACACATGTTGAGGCTGTGTTATTAAGCACATTCTAATTTATGATTGTATATCTTTTTGGTGAATCTATTCCTTTTATCATAAAGACAGTCTATCTTCGAGGACACTGTTGGTCTCAAAGTTTACTGTATTAGATTATAAAATAAGGACTCCAGTGTTCTCGTGCTTCTTCTTGGCATTGTATATCCATTTCTGCCTGTTTTATTTTAACTTTTATAAGTATCTTACAGCAAGCCTTCAGTATTTAAAAAAAATGTCTGGTTTGCTTTTTATTGGAGTGTTAAGACTACTACCATTTAATATAATGTTTGATATATTTGGATTTAGGTCTACCAATTTGTTTTTATATTTTGTTTGTCCTTCTCTTTTGGTTTCCCCTCTTCCAATTTTCTGCCTTCTTTTGCACTATATAAATATATTTTAGTATTTCATTTTAATCTATTGGTTTTTGTGCTATATTTCATCAGATTTTTTTTAGTACTTGCTTTGCAGATTACTAAATTAATACCTAAAATTTTATAGTCTACTAGATGTACAGTGCAGACACTTGGAAACATATAGGTGAATACCTTACTGGCTTTCATGTTATAGACATTATGAGTTAAATCCATATATACTGATAACCACACCAGGCCATTTGGCTTTAACAGTCAGCATACATTTTAACTTATGAGAAAAAAAATGTTCTATATTTACCCTGATATTTACATTTCTGTTGCTCTCCATATCTGAAGGACCAGGTTTTTCTAATACCATTCCTTTTAGAGTGAAAATCTTCTGTTAGTATTTCTTGTAAGAACAGATCTACTGGAAACAAATTCTCTATACTCTTTCCTCTGAAAAAGTAGTTATCTTCTCTTCATTCCTGAAGGATCTACTTGTGGGCAGACCTGGTGGCTTAGAGGTTTAGCACTGCCTTCAGCCCAGGGCGTGATCCTGGAGACCTGGGATCGAGTCCCATGTCAGGCTCCCTGCATGGAGCCTGCTTCTCTCTCTCTCTCTCTCAACTCGGTGTCTCTCATGAATAAATAAATAAAATCTTAAAAAAAAAAAACCTGAAGGATCTATTTGCATATTTTTCTTTACAAGAAAAGTTCTTTTCTTCAGTAATTTAAACATGTTTCTTCTCAGTCTTCTAGCCTCTGGATTCTGAATAGAAATTTGTGGCCATTGGGATAATTATTTCTCTGTTTATAACTTGCAGTTTTCTTCTGCTGTTTTTAAGACTTTTTGTGTGTTTTTTTTTTAGCAGTTTATGATGCATCTAAAAGCCATGCTTTTTTTTTTAAGTTTATCCAGTTTAGATTTACTGAGTTTCTTCAATCTGTACATTTCTATCTTCCTGCATTTGAGACATTTGTGGCCATTATTTATTCATATACCTTTTGTGCTCCAATCTTCTGAGACTAGTTAAACAGATGTTCCACACTTTGATAGTGTTCTACAGGTCCTTAAGGTTTTCATCATTTTTTCCACTCATTTTTCTTTCCATTCTTCAAATAGGATAATTTCTATTGATGAATTTCCAGAAGCATTATCTCTTTCCTCTGTCATATTCTTTTGTTAAGCTCACCATGAATCTTTATTTAAGGCATTGCATTTTTTAGTTTTAAAATTTTTACTTTGTTCTTTTTCCCAAGTTTTAAATTCTCTCGAAGTTTCCTATATTATAAAATTCAAGTGAAATTCCTATTTCCTATATTATAAAATTCAAGTGTATTTCTATTTACCTTATGAAACATTGTTTTAAAACTGATTTAAGTCTGATAGCTTTAACATCAGTCATTTCTGGTTAGTATCTATTTATCACATTCTCCCATAAGCTTTTGTTGCATTTTCCTAGTTCTGGATACACTGAACAATTTTTAAAATTTATTTATTCATGAGAGACACAGAGAAAGGGAGGCAGAGACATAGGCAGAGGGAGAAGTAGGCTCCCTGAGAGGAGCCTGATGTGGGGACCCCCGTCCCAGGACCCTGGGATCACAATCTGAGCCACCCAGATGCCCCACTAGGGAAAGGATTGGTAAGAAACTATCTGTGGAATTGTTAGAAAGGCTCCTACAATAATGGAGCCCTTCCTTATTTTCATGTAGTAATTTATAAATGTTTATTGGCAATTCTGTACCCTATTTAGATTGTGAAATCACTCAATTGATGAATGGGTTTTGAAGAAATATTCTGCTCTTCAAATATATTTCCCTTTAAGTTTGTTTTGAAATAGCAACAAATGACAATTCTTCAAAGAGCTTGAGAGAGACCCTGGGATCAGGACCTGAGCCAAAGGCAGACAATCACTGAGCCACCCATGCTCCCCTGAACAATTTTGAACTATATTAGGACATTGCGAATGCTGTGCTGTACAATATCTGAACCCTGTTATACTCTTGTAGAGGGATGTTTTTGTATTAGCAGAGGTTCAAACTGGTTATAGGGAGGTCATAAATTTTGACTTGTTTTCTGTATATGGTGGCTCAAATCTCACTCAGTTCAGTTCTCCAAGCTTTTGCTATGCTGATTTTGATTTGTTTTGGGTGTGAATGATTTGAAGTTGGACTGAGATTTTCTGCGCATACAAACACAGAATTAGGGAATCCTCCATCTCTGGCTCTTTTGTCTACAGGAATCTGCCTACATTCTGCACACACACACATACACACCTCCTCCACCCCTCACTCCTTATGCCTGCCATACTTGTGGAAAATTGAAAAAGTTAACCTCCATGATGGTTGTTTTTCTAGTTTTTACAACTCTTCAGAACCTGCTAGGTTTTTTTTTTTTTTTAATTTAAGTGTCTCCAGGTAGCTTTTTTTTGCATTTTTTCCAGCATTTTTAATTCTAATCAGCAGAAGTGATGGGCTCATGCTACTCCTAATACAGAGAGCGGAGACTCAGAAACTTAGATCTAATGAGTTTAATTGAGTGATATTTCAGCAGATTAGACATAGTGAATGTGTTAACCAATGAAGTGAGAAAGTATTGTGAAGTACATTTCTAGAGTAGTTTAAAAGTATCTTTTTATATTAATGACTACTGGCTGTATATCATTATCATATTTTCATTACTCTCAATTTGGGCCATCAAATAAATAAGAGAATATTATTCTAAGTGACCATGTCATAAAATAGAACAAGTTTTTCAGTTTTCAATCTTGTTGAGAAAAAAAGACACTGGGGAAAATTATTTAGTGATTCCAATTAACACATCAATCGCTTAGTCAATACCTATCCACTTTTCCTTTCCTAGCTTTAATTTTTTTCTAGAATTACTAGAAATGCTGAGTTTCAGGTGAAAAATAATTTGTTTAAACCAATAATAATGATGATGATTACAGTTATACAATAAGCCAAGACAGAAACACATGATTGACTTACTAGGACTCAAAAAATAAAAACTACATCCCCGTGAGTTTTTCCTATTTATTGATACTACTTTAGGAAGAATATGCCATACCCTAATTGTTTTCCAAAAGATTTTTTTCTTATTTAAAGATTTATTAATTTCTAAAATCATATTTACATTATTTTCCTTGATTATTTAGTATAAAGAAATACAAATTTTCTAGACTGTGTCCTTAAAGTGTCTCAATCTACATTGCCAGGTTTTAAAACTACATGGTAAAATTTTATCATTCTTAATTGTTTTAAAAATCAAATTTTGATCAGGTGCAGGGGCCAAATTTTATATATTGTGCTGCATATAATCTGTTTGCCCCTTTATATTTAATCTCCACACTTTTCCACCATCAGCATTTTCTCAGGAATTTTTGGGCACCTGTCACAGTGTATTGTTTAGCTGGATAGTAAGCTTAGGAGGTCTTTCTGTTCTTTTGTTTTAATGTAGCTTTGCTGATAGTTGTATATACATACTATCACATGGGAAACTGTAGCAAATGTTTATCCTTGTGAAAAATAACTATTAAATGAAAAACAGAAAAATTAGTAAAAGTTGAAAATGCAATAAGCTTGCAGAGGAAAGAAATAGCTCTGGACTGAAATATGCTTAGGACCTTATTCAAAGAGCTCTGTGTTGATAAATTTGGTAGTTTAGGATGAGCTTTCAAAATATATCATGTTTGGGGCACCTGGTGGCACAGTTGTTTAAATGACAGAATCTTGATTTCAGCTCAGGTTATGATCTCCGGGTCCTGAGACGGAGCCCACCTTGGCAGATACACTCAGCAGAGTCTGCTTGAGATTCTCTCTCTCTCTCTCTGCTCCTCCACCCACTCATGTGCTTGCTCTCTCTCCCTTTCTCAAAATAAATAAATAAATAAATAAATAAATATATATATAATATTTAAATATATATATAAAGTTCAGATGCATTCTCTGATGAGATTTAAGTAGATGCTTAAATTTCTTAATATCGGAGATCAGTTTTTCTGGGTATATTTATACTTTTTAAAAAATTGTTGTTTCTTTTATGTCATCCCTACCTCTTTCCCAGGAGCCCAGATGCTAACAGAGTGCTTTTATTTTGAGATTGGAAGTAGTTAATAGAAATTAATGATATGTCACTGCAATGCAGGGTATACACAGAGAATCAAATTTTGACCAGGAGATAGTCTTTAAGGGCTGTGTCTTTTCTTTTTAATTTTTTTAAATTTTTTATTTATTTATGATAGTCACACAGTGAGAGAGAGAGAGGCAGAGACACAGGCAGAAGGAGAAGCAGGCTCCATGCACCGGGAGCCCGATGTGGGATTCGATCCCGGGTCTCCAGGATCGCGCCCTGGGCCAAAGGCAAGCGCCAAACCGCTGCGCCACCCAGGGATCCCAGGGCTGTGTCTTATAAAGGCTACTTATTAGTGTGAATATCTTAGGTGTAATTGTCATTTGATTCTCTATAATCTGGATGCCTTGTGTGTGTGTATGTGTGTGTGTGTTCACTGTTTAAAATTAATGTTTTTTTTAGAATAACTTCAGATTTACAGAAAAGTGGCAGATAGAATGTACTATAGTACATTCCCATATATTCCACACTCAGTTTCCCTCACACATTACTATAGTACGTTTGCTATAACTATGGAACCGACACTGGTGTCTTACCATTAACTAAACACCACTGCTTAATTGTATTTCACTAGTTTTTCTCTCCTGCACTTTTTCTATTCCAGGACTCCATCTAGGATATGGCATTGCATTTTGTCTTCATGTGTCTTTAGCCTTCACTGGTCTGTGACAGTTTATCAGATTTTCCTTGTTTTGGATGGCCTTGACAGTTTTGGGGAGAGAGTTGTTTTGTTGAGTGTTTCTCAGTATATGTTGTATAGTGTGCATCTCATGTTTTATAACTGGAATTTCAGATTTCGAGGTGAAAGACCACTGAGGCAAAGTGCCATTGCAAATGCATCATATCAAGGGCTCATGTTATCTTTGTGACATATCACTAATGTTGTGAACCTTGATCACTTAACATTTGCCAGATGTCTTCACTATAAGCTCCTCCCACCCTATTTCCATACTCTACTTTTGACAAGTCCATTAGAACAATCCTCACTCAAAGGATGGTGAGCTATATTCCATTTCCTTGGAGAACATGTACACAGTTATTTGGAATTCTTCTATATGGGAGATTTGTGTTTTCTATGCCATACTAATGTATTATATTATCTACTTATATTTAATCCAATATTAGGTTTTTTATTGATCGCTCAAATTCTTCCAGCTTTGGTCACTGGATGCCCTTGCATTTTTATATCTCAATATCCTATCAGGTACCTTTTTAAACGATTTATAAAGGGTCCTATAACTGAAGATTTTGTGAATGAAAGGAAAACGATTAAATAAAAGTGACTAAACTCATAAGTGACTGATATTTGGTCTCTTAAATTAAGTATAAATTTGTGTCCATGTGGGTAAATACTACAAAAATCACAAGCTCTTTGTGATGAAGCAAAATGACCATCTTAGTCCTGATTTTTTCTTTTCTGTTTTTTTTTTCTTAAAGTTTTTATTTATTCATGAGAGACACACAGAGAGAGGCAGAGACACAGGCAGAGGGAGAAGCAGGCTCTCTGAGGGGGAGCCTGATACGGGACTCAATCCCAGGACCCTGGGATCACAACCTGAGCTGAAGGCAGATGCTCAACCACTGAGCCACTCAGGTGCCCCTGATTTTCTCTTTTCTGCTTTCACCATTTTTTGTTCACAGTCTGGATCCTTTGTAGTGCTGCTTCATAATATCTAGATAATCTTTCTCATTGCAATTGCACAAAGCAGGAACCTGAATGTTAATTCTGGTTACTCCTGTTTCCACACCCATGCTCTTGTATACCTGCCAAAGACCTAATGCAACTGTCAGTCAAACACAGATGGTTTGTTTCTGTCATATAAAAACTTCTCTTCTTTCAACCATGCACATGGTTTTAGCCCTTCTCCTGCCTCTGCTACGCAGGAGGGAAGAGTTTTATAGGCCTTAGTATTTTGACCAAAAAGAACTGTTTTCAGATTGAGTCTGGTGTGCAATTTTTTTTTCATTTGAAAGTAGTTAAGGATTATCTGGTATATTCTATTTAAAGAATATCAGGTATCTTTCACAAGCCATAGCAGCTGAGTTTTTGTTTTATTGCATTCACTTTCTCTATATGATAGTAGTGACAAAAATGAAAGCAGAGTCATTTATATATGCTGATGCACGTAGGCAAGTTCCTTTCTTAGGCATTGTCATAGATTAGGATGCCACTTCCTACCTGTAGAACTTTGTACTTGCAGCTCAATTGAAGAGCTGCCACTAAAATGATTCACTCTTCTTTTGTTCTTCTAACCTTGAAATGAACATTCAAGAATTCCTAAAGTGATTATTGTCCTCCAGTTTGCATATTATCCTGTTTAAGGAACAAAAAACCTCCAAATCCAAAACTCAGAACCTCTATTTACATGTTAAAATCTGCTTGTGACGTTATAGTACTTTTTTTTAAACACAGTATTCAAACTACTAATGAACTGTTCATAGTTTTATTTTAGAGATTGGTGGTTGGAAAGAAAGGAGGACAAACAGTTGATCTATGATCTATTTTTAATCCCACTTTCTGGGGGAATGGCTCCTAGAGAAACAAAAGAAAAAATAGGTGACTCAGTGTAGTCTTCTTGTCAATCTACTAGACCTCAGGGCACATAAATTATGATGTTTCCTACTAGAAGGCCATTATCTGTGGAATGATTTTAACAGGATGTCCCCAGTTAAGGACTGCTCAAAGTAAATAAACTTAGAATCTATGAATACTTGAGCCATAACTTCTTGGAAAATGTCACATAAGCTTGGGTGTTAAAGAGAAATAGTTTGGAAACTAGATGTACTTCTGTTGTGTGAGGGAAATCCACAAAAATCTCATTTGGTGATATCTATGCTTCAGGGTCAGAGAATATCTATCGACTGCTGGAAGATGTGGGTCGCCACTTTTGTTATTATAGATCTCTTCCTGCTTGAATTGAGCCTCCTGGGTGCCATATTCTGTTGCTGGAAGATATTTCAAAATTACTCTAAAATTCAGGCTTATGTTCCAGGGAGGTTTCTGTTCATAAAAGTCCTTTTTCTTTGACTTAACTGTCTTACTCTCAGTGATAGAACTCTTCAAATGGCATGATATGAAAAGGAACTATATTTTCAGTGGATTTGTCCAGTCTGTAAGTCAGCCTCATATTATTTACTTCTTCATTAACGTGCTTTATCCTTTCTTGTCTGTCTCACAAATTATTTACCTTTCTCAACAAAGATAAGTGGTGTGTCTAAAATAGACATAATTTATTTGCATTTCCCAGAAGTTTAAAGCCAGGCTTTAAGAAACACATTGTTAAAACTAGAAAATATTTCTCAGCTAAGTGTGGATTTATTACAATTCTTAAAATCACAAAATGTTTGAAAAACTCTGAATTTTTGTTTACTGCCATCTTTGAATTTTTCACCAGTACTGTTAACATGTATTATTTAACATTTATAGCTTCTTGTCCTGTCACTTTGACCAACTATAGTGTGAGTACATAAGCAGCCAGATATTGAATTAGAGCCTTAGAAACCTACAGGATTAGGAACTAAGACCTAGAAGGGAGGCCACAAATTACAATTTGTAGCC
This sequence comes from Nyctereutes procyonoides, assembly GCF_905146905.1. Classification (NCBI taxonomy): domain Eukaryota; kingdom Metazoa; phylum Chordata; class Mammalia; order Carnivora; family Canidae; genus Nyctereutes; species Nyctereutes procyonoides. The sequence goes on along the minus strand of NW_026575122.1, from coordinate 9,350,578 downwards.
CTCACATCTCTGTTTGAGATCAGTCTTCTATAGCTATCAGATTAAGAATAAAAGGAAATAGTGCTGGAAAAATGAATGTGGCACAATTTGAATAGCTTTTTTTTTTCTAGAACCAACATATTTTAAGAAAAAGAGTTACTGGATTATCTCTAAACTAAAGGAAAAATGCTCAACTGGTAATAGAGAGTATGGGTTTACATGAATAATCCATAGACAGGGAAATCAGGATAAAATCATTTTCTCCTAAGTCAGTAAGTGACGACAAATATCTAAACTAAAAGTACTAAGAATCAATAGGAGGTAATATTTTTGACACAAATTTTAAAAATAAAGCCAAGCAGGCTGTAGACGGTAGTATGAGAAGAGAGAAATTAAAAAATTATTCTGAGGTTTTAGATCTTACATGATTAACTTACTCTTCAGTAGACTTTTATTGAGATTATAGGTCCAATTGCAGTTGTAAAACATGAGATAGATATTGTGTACCCTTTGGTAACATTTTATAGAAATCACAGTACAATGTCACAACCAAAATATCAACATCAATGCAATCTAATTTTATAGTCTGTGTGTGTGTGCGGTTATTTTATTATTTATTTATTTTTATTTATTTATTTATTTATTTAATTTACGATAGTCATACAGAGAGAGAGAGAGAGAGGCAGAGACACAGGCAGAGGGAGAAGCAGGCTCCATGCGCCGGGAGCCCGACGTGGGATTCGATCCCGGGTCTCCAGGATCGCGCCCAGGTCCAAAGGCAGGCGCCAAACCGCTGCGCCACCCAGGGATCCCTGTGTGCGGTTATTTTTAAATGCATTTGATTTTTCCAAGTAGACTACCCTTAATAAAAACAAAAAACAAACAAAAAGTACAACCTCTTTTGCTGTTCAATGGATATAAAGTTTCCGTTATGCAAAATAAATAAGTTCTAGAGCTCTATTGACAACATTGTGCCTATAGTTAACAATACTGTATCATGTGTTTAAAATTTTGTTAAGAAGATAAATCTGTTAGGTATGCTCACCACATACACACACAGAAATCTGTATGTTCTCTTTCAAAGTGATCACTGGGGAGGTTTTGCTTATGATACGATTATTGGGAGTTCCTCTTAAAGTACGCATTGTCGTCTTTGTCAGCTTATGGGTCTTTGTTGTCACGGTCAGCAAACATCTTACCCACATTAGGTGATTACTTTGTTTACTTGCTGATTTGTCAATTTATTGATTGCTTGTTTGAAGGTTCATTGATAGATTGATAAGATTGTATGCAATTAGTGGAGAACTTTGATTTCCATTAACATCCTGCAGCTGAGTAAAATTTGCTTTATCATCAGCTGTGAGAAGGGAAGCCAGAAAGGAGCTAGTGTGAGTCTGCACCAATCTGACAAACCATAATGTACCTACTCTACTTTTCATGTATTCATCTTTATCTTTCCTGCCCTCCTCCATCCCAGTCCCAGCTCCCGCTCTCCCATGACATCCTTGTGCCTTTGATGATAGTAAAACCCTTGTTCTTACTCTGTCTCTTACAGAGAAGCACATTCTTTTTGGTTTTAAATGATGTAGGAGCTCTTTGTTTTACTAGCAACTCATTACAGCTTATTATGAAAGACTACATTACTTGACAGTTCTGAAAAATATAAAGCTTGTTAGTTCTAAAAATATAATCCTTTTGGTTCAGGTATTTTATTCTTTCAATAATAATGAGAACTTACTCTCTCTAAAATGAAGAGCCCATCATTTAAAATGCAACATGTTAATAATTCTAACAGAAATTGGAGCATAAATAAATGTTGTGACCTTGAAACTTTTCCCCCCTGAGACAGATATTTTGCTACCTTCTATTTTTATCATATTTCAACTTTGAGCCACCCAATTGAGTCTGTAACAAAACACCTTAAAAACCACACATTCCAGATTACACGTATTAAACGCTCAATTTTAAAACTGGCAAATAATGGTTTGAACTAATACAGAAGGGATTTAAGCTTAAGAAAATTGAAGCTCAAATGCCAGCATAGATTGTGAATAATAAGCTAGCCAGAAATTCCATTTGCAAATGTCTGGACTCCTACTAGGCATTTCCTGCACATTCAGAGCTCATCACAAAAATCTTCAATTAGTACCAGAGGACATTGTAAAAGGAAAAAAAGAGTGTTAGTGTGCACTTGGATGCAGATGCTGCTACCAAAGAAAGGCGCAATTGCCTGCCAGACTACATAGACAGCAACCTTGTTTTATGTGAGAGATTTACATATTAAGAAAAGGCTTAAGATATTTGCAACACACTTTTCAGTATTCATTAAATGGAAAAAAAATCCACTTATTCTTCCAGCCATCATTTTTGGTGAATCTTACAGTCTGCATGAGAGCATCATATTAAGTTCTAAAGGTCAGAAGGTTATTTATTTCACTCAGATATAGTAAAATATTGAATCTTAACTGCTTCATGCTACAAACAACTTATGATGATAAAATTTGAAGCAAAATGTTGGCAAGAATGAGTTTTTCACTGTGTGCACAAATGAGACATTAATTAGTTATTATAGAAGACCATTCATGATCATTTAGAATCAGTTCCTCCTAATTTATATAAAAGGTTATTACACTTAATTAATGCCAAGAAGAAAGGTAAATCTACATGTTTCTATATTTATAATGTTGTCTCCCACTATCATGTTTTTCATTACATATGGTTTAAAATGTTTTAATGTTTTCTGCTTGAATTTGTAGCAGTTTGATGCATTAAAGTGTATTTTATCTTTTTAAGATCAACATCTGAGGCACTCTAACACACTATTTACTCTAAGAAAATAACTCAATATATATACAGGCTTGTCATATTATATTTTATTTATTAGCATCCTTTTGCAAATAAAATACTACTGACAAATGAACTGAATCTAAATTAATCAAATAGTAAAATAACAAATAGATTTAGCATTCATATACTGCTACATTTCCAGTTGTTTTTTTTTTTTTTTTTTTTTTTTATAGAAACGGTTTTAAAAGAAAATATAAGACCATGTGCTTCCAATCTGGCATTCAAGTTCTTCTGAAGTAATGATTAGAGAGATAAGTTGGGCTACTTTAGACATGTCCATAATGCATGTTGGAATTTATTCAAAATATTACTCTGTAGAACCTAGCCTGCTTAAATTACAAAGTTGAGTTTTATTTATTTACCTTGCATATTGGATTTGTGAATTTGGTTCATGCTATTCTAATCCATGTGAGAATATTGCCTCAACAAGAAATTTTAATTCACAATTATTTTATTTTCCTTTGAGGGATATGCATCAAAGATCTTGAAATATTCTTGTGTAGTGCTCCAAACCCTCAAAGGAACCTTCAAAGAATAGTCCAGAGTAAGAAGGCAGATTTAGATTAGAGCAAAGAATGTGTTGATTTGAAGGAAGAACACATAGAAATAACATAAATAACCCCTCTCTATTGGAGGGACATTGTTCCAACAGGGTTGGGTGACTCACTAAGGTAGGGTACATACAGCATTGCCATCTCTTTCTCAGCTCTTTTCTATAGGCTTTTGGGAAATTCATTGAGACCAAAGTAGAAGAGGAGGCAACTTTAAGTCACACATACTAGAAGTGGGCTGAGCCACATTACATTTCTCTCAGGAAGTAAGTCTGCAGGAGAATGAGAAATGTAATTTCTTACAATAGGTCAAAGTTTGGTTGACATGTAATGGTATCCACCTTTCTTGTGAGAATTTACCAGAGCTATGATACCTGCCAGCTCTTGTGTCCACTAGTTTGACTGATTACCCAGACTTTGGAAAGAACACAATGATCATTACCAGTTATAGAAGTAACATTGGAGTAGTCATAAAAGCTTTATTTTTTCTCTGCTTATATATCATCTATCTATCTATCATATCTATCTATCTATCATCTATCTATCATCTATCAATCTACCATCTATCATGTTTTATCTAATATATCATTTCCAATTTACTTTTTCCATAAATCTTTCTACTAATATTTTATATGAGACATATTTTTGACCAGGATAATCGGTTCCATTGATAGAAAAAAATATATTCGGGTTTGATTTAGTAGAGACATAATTATCACCAAGACATGAATATAGTGTTCATTGGGATTGTGGATCTTCCATTTTGGGAAGAGGGTAAATGTTTTCCATGATATTAGTGTATGTGAATCGTGTTAAATGGGAGCATGCTATTTTTATTTATTAGGACTTTAAGTATGCTTAAGAGAGAGTGGCATTGGCAAATACAATGGATTGGCGTAGAATATGGTTCATATGAAAGAAGCACAAAATCAGTGCTAACTACCACCAGGAATTCTTGGTAATTCCTAGTGAATTGCACTGAAAACTACTGTGTATGAATGTCTCCTTCAGACTTTGATTCTTCCCAAAGAAATTAGCTTCTACCCTGCTATTTGCAATGCAATTCATCCTTCTTCATCTTCCCACCTTGCTGACATGTTATAAATGATGCCAGCTCTGCTTCCCCATTAACCCTGCTACCTATTTTTCTCCTATTACCAAAAACGCCCCAGGGTAATGCTCACCAACACTATCTTCACCATCTTCTACTTCCAGTGAAGAGTTCTCATTCAGAGAACTGCACATTGCCTGCTTTCTCTGAACACAGTAGCCACACACTCTTGTTAAAGCTTCACACGTTTGGCAACTCATCCTTAAATAGTCTGTCTTATGGTTGCAAATATCTCCTAACTTTTCGTTTTCTGGGTTTTTGTTTGTTTGTTTGTTTTACTCGTTAAGTTTGGATTAGTTGTGGGTGGAGGAGAATGGAGAATCAATATGTACTTTGCCACCTTAAAGCCATCACTTTATTGACAACATCCTAAGTGTCTTCTCTCTTTATGACTTAGATTAGGGCTTCTCCAAGTAGTCTACAATATGAGAACTGAGTTTGCACCCTTGTGTGTAAAAGCGATTTTTCTTGTGGCTTATGATAGTATTCAGATACGTTTTGTGTTCAACTCTAAAACCTAGGCATGTGTTTACATACACTGTATCAAATTACTTCCCAGATGTTGAAATTGTTGTTTCAAAACAAAATTGTTGTTCGGTTTATGGCATCACTTTTCCTTTGCAAAATTGACACTTATCCCAAGATATCTTAGCTTGAAGGAACCGTACTGAAGCATCCTTATCGCATATTTAGCTTTAACAACAACAGTTAATACTAAGTTGCTTCTGAAATTTGATTGTAAATAGCTCATCTTGTGTGAAGACATCAAGGAGATAATAGGTTTATGTCACCAACATGGCCATGGGGACAGCAGGAGCAAAGTAGTCAGAAATCGTGCTTAATACAGATGCAAATTCTCATATAGTTAGAAGAAAACTGATTCTTAGTGGGGGGAAAAGCTTGTACATGGTTTCACAGCTAAAAAGTCATAGACCAAGATTTACAATCTGGATGTCCTGACTTTCTGTGTTCATCCTGGCATGCTGACATTCTTTCAGCTTCTACTGTTCCCATCATAGGTTACAGGAGCCTTTCTATTCATCACATCACTGTTAATCATATGACAGCTATCTAAAACCATTATTTTTTAGAAAATGCCATCCAAGTAGGTCATAGCTCCCTTAATAGGTTTAATTTGTGAGAGGAGGAAGCTTATTATTTTTTCCTATGATTTTCATCTCTTTGAACAATACAGATAATTTTATGTTTTAATTTTATTTTTTTAGGTAGGCTTTGCACCCAGCAACCTTGAGATCAAGACTTGAGCTAAGATCAAGAGTCAGAGACTTAACTGACTGATCCACCCAGACACTTTAAGGGCATTTTATTATTATTTTATTTTATTTTTATTTTTTAAAGATTTTATTTATTTATTTTATATATATATATATAGAGAGAGAGTAGGGAGAGGAGCAGTGGGAGGGGGGAGAAAATCGCAAGCAGACTTCATGTTGAGTGTGGAGTGCAATGTAGGGTTCGATCTCACAAACCCTGAGATCAAGACCTGAACCAAAACCAAGAGTTCGATGCTCAACCGACCGCACCACCCTGGCACCACAAAGACATTCTATTTTTTAATTGACAGTATTCTTGTTGAAATTATTTAGTCATTTATTACTGGCAGGGAGGAATAGAACTTTGATAACTTTTTTCCAATTTTTTCCTTTGAATATTTATTTCATAAGATTTACTTTTAAAATCTTTTTTTGAATCAGTTATGGTTTTCTATTTTTAACTGATTTTCAATTTAGTATCTTGTGAAGGACCATGATACTCATATATTTTTAAATTTCATTGAAGTCCTATCTGAGCACTATAAAGAGAAATGAGAGAGGAAGGGAGTTAGAAAATAGTTGTGTGGTTGACATTTTGTCACAGCTTCCTCAACTATGTAAGAGTTTATGTCTCACTCAGCAAATTATATATTAGATATTCAAATTTTAGGGCACCAATCTAGAAGACTAGATGAATATGAACTAGGGGACTATAATGAGTATGTGATATGTGTCTGTCATTAAGACTTAATTAAAAAGAGGACATAAGACAAGTATTGCCAATTCTACTTAGCAACATTATACACACCCTGATATGGTTCAGATTTATTCTATGATAGTCACTAGACTGGGTGACTGAGTTTGTTGAAAAATGTTTAGAACTATTCTGAGTAGATTAATGCTTATAATAAAAACTCTCTTTTCACATTTCAACTATACTTTTTTTTCTGAACCTAGAATATAAAATCCTTATATTGCCAGATTATTTTTGACATTTCAAAAATTGGAGGAGACTAAGGAACCATGAAAACTAATTGCAATGTAAGATATGGAATTGGATATTAGTTTAGAAAAAGGACATGAGTAGGAAAATGGATGCTATTTGAATAAAATGTTAGCTAATAAGATTAGCTAATAATATTTTATCTGTGTTAATTTCTTGGTTTCAATCACTCTGCTATGATTATAGAAAATTTTAATATTAGAAAATGGTGTGTGAAAGATGTTTGGTAATGTCTGTTTATTTTTGCAATTTTTCTTTAATTTTAAATTATTTCAAAATTTAAAAAGTTAAAAAATACATCAACATATGGAAATTCTGTGTATACGAAAGTTGCATTTGAAATCAGTTACAAAAGATTCAGTTAAGAATTTGTGAAAATATACTTACTTTTGAAAAATAAGATGCCTAGATTTTATCATATATTAAAATAAATTCCAGTTGGGTTAAATATTTAAATGCAAAAACCAAAATCACAAAGCAATATAATTTCATGGATTTTGGAATCAGATGGTGTTCAAATCCTACTCCAACTATTTCAGGACTGTGTGGTACTATCCAAATTATTTCATTTCTTGGAACCTCAATGTTTCTTGCTGGTACAATAGGAGGAATTATTGTATTTAGCTCATATGTGCTTATGTTTGAGGATTGTATTGGTATATATGAAGCATTTAAGACAATTCTTGGTTCATACAAAGCAGTCAAGAAGAGTATGTTATTCTTATTGCTCTTCATGATTTATTAATACTAAAGGAAACTAGAGGAATTTTTTTTATAATATTGGAAATAGTAAAATCTCTTTTCACTATGGCTCCCAGGCCAAAACATAGAGGAAAAGACTGACATATCTGACTAGGTAAAAAAACAAGTTTATTAGATAAATATCCATTAATAATGTTGAAAGACAAAAATAAACAGTGAAAAATGTGAAGTATACAGTAATGGGTTAATTGTAATAGGAGAAGAGAGCTAATAGATAAGAAGACAATTAACATTTTGGTTTTTAGTTTTTATGGCAAGATACAGAAATAGGTAATTCACAGAAGAAGTGATGAAAAACATATGAAATGATAACCAACTGTGGGGCACAGGGTGGCTCAGTGGTTGAACGTCTGCCTTTGGCTCAGCTTGTGGGACTGGGATCCTGGGATAGAGTCGCTGCTTCTCCCTCTTTGTCTGCCTCTCTCTGTGTCTCTCATGAAGAAATAAATAGAATCTTAAAAAAAAAGATAACCAACTTTAGTACAATCAAATAAATGTAAATTAAAAAGCCAGTGACATTTTTTATTGCCCATTATGTTGGGGTAATTTTTAAAAATATGTAATTAGGATGTACAGTATTGGTAAGGAGGAATGAAAGCTTTCATACTTTTTTTTAGAGAGGGAGAGAGTGGAGGAGGGCGGGCAAAGGGAGAGAGAGAGTCTTAATCTGGCTCCATACCCAGTGCAGAGCCCAATGTGGGGCTCAATCTCACAACTTTAAAATCATGGCCTGAATGGAATTCAAGAGTCCAATGCTCAACCAACTAAAACTCCCAAGAGCCCCAGGCTTTCATACATTTTTAAGGACATGTTTAAATTTACATGAATATCTAAAAGGCAATCTATCAATATGTATAAAAAATCATAAAAGTCATAGGGCTTTCTTGTATAGGAAGTTTTCCAAGGAAATAAAGAGGTTCACAGATGTATGTATACAGATGTTTTTTAATTAAATTTCTTATCACAATAAGATATTAGAAAAACAAATCAATACGGCACACAAAGTAATGTTGAAATATGTCATATTAAATATAATAAGGTAGATATATAGAGAGAGTTGATATAGAAATTATACACATTAAGAAACAAAATTTAAAAATGCAACTTGCATCCAATATGTATAACAAATTGATGATTTTACCAAAGCCATACATGTCTAGATACTTATTTTTCAAAAACTGTAAAATATCCATTGTATAGTTAGCTATGATTATGTTGGAAAGCAGCGAATTGCAATTTCAGAAGCTAAGATTCATATTTTATTTTATAAATATCAAATATATAAACAATATACCTGCCACTAGAAAATGTAGTTTAAAGGTATATTCCCATGTTCTTACTGTCTCTGGGACCGTGGCCACATTCCACACTGCCTTCCTAAATCATTAAAAGTTTCCTTTATGTAAACAACATGATTGTGTGTGTGTGTGCGTGCGTGTGTGTGTGTGTGTGTGTGTTTTGCTTTGTTTGGTCAATGTTTTTTGCTATCATTACTTTTTATTTGGTTTGGTAAACTCATTAAAATGCAACAGGCATAGATAAAAGTGCTCAAATCAAAGTTTTACAGTTTGGAAAATTTTCACAAATAAAACACATCCATATGACTTATACTGACATCAAAATGGAACAAAGTGGTAAATTGAACACCAATAAAAATAAATTTATTATTAAAAAAAATGGAACAAAGCCATCACCCAGGACCTGCCCCTGGGGGCCCCTCAGTCATGCCCACCATTGAGTGTAACCTCTACTCTGATTCTAATATCCTCAGTTAATTGTGCCTGAGTTAATTTTATCTTTGTATAAGTGGAGTCTTTCATTATGTGCTACTTTATATATGGCTCTGTGGCTCAGCACCATGTTTATTAAGTCCATCAATTTTGCATGTAACATAATTTTCTTTTTCTTTCTTGCCAAACCTGATGTTTATTATTATGTGTATTCTTTCCTGTTTTTAGGTGTGATTTTCTGTTTCTTTTTTAACAGCATCTTAAAATGGAAGCCTAGACAGTTTATTTCCAACATTTCTTCTTTTTCTAATATAGCAAGAGTCAAACTCTAAATTTCTAAGCAAAACTTTAGCTGAACCAGTTGGTGTTGATATGTTATGTCTTCAGTTGATTCATTTCAAAATATTTTTCTATTTTACATTATGGTATCTTCTCTACTATATTAGTTATTTAGACATACAGAATTAATTTCCAAGCACTTGAAGATATTCTAGTTTTTTTTTTGTTATTGATTTATAGATTAATTTTACTGTGCTCAGATAACATAATTTAATTGATTCAAATCCTTGCTTTATGATCCTTTTTGTTTAACAATGGCAAATATCCCCATCCATTTAAAATACTGTGTATCATGTCACAGCATTTGGGAGAATTTTCTATATGTGCAGGGTGGGGTCTAGACTAAGCAAGAGAAGCATATAAAATACAAAATTTAAATGGGCATTTTCAAGATCCTAAAATTAGAACATCAACTTTAATGAAGTGTGCCTCCTTAAACTTTATACCCTATGTGTATTTTTTGCCTCATCTTAGCTAGGTCCTGTGTGTGTGTGTGTATGTGTGTGTGTACTGTTCAGATCTTGTATGTCTTACTGATTTTTTTTTCTGTTTTCTTCAGTATTTCCTCTTTGAGTTGTAACCTTTTTTGGTTTGTATAGTTTTTAAATGTTTTATGGTATGCGTACATACTTAGAATTATGATATCTTCCTAACGAATTGATTCTTTTTCTTCTTAAACCTCTCTTTATAATCATTTTTGCTTTAAAGAACACTTCATATTACAATATTACAGCACTTGTATATTCTTGTACAGTACTTTTACATTCTTGCAGTCTCTATCTTTCTATATCATTATATTCAAGGGTTGTTTTCTGCAAGCAGCATATAAATAATTTTAATCCAGTTTGCCAGTTTCAGTCTTTTAATTTGTATATTTAATTGTTGTATCTTTAATGTCCTTGCTGATGTAATGCATTTATTCTAACATCTTGGCATTTGTTTTTTATTTACATACCAGCATTTTTCCTTTCTTTTTCATCTCCAATTTTCACCTATTAGCTTGTTGGTTATACATTCATTTACAGTTACGTTAATGATTACCTTAGGGATTACAACATGCATCCTTGATTCAATGTAGTCTAATAAAATCAATGCAAATAATGTTTACAATTTTTTCAATGTGTTTACCAGACTCCAATATAGGCTCCTGGTGTTTACATCCTTGTGTGGTCACCTCTCAAATCCTTCAGTATTGACTTATGTAACCAATAGGATATTATGCAAATGAGAATAAGTGACTTTCAAGGCAAGGTCATAAAAGACCTTACAGCTTCTGCACACTGAATCACCACTAGAGAGGGGTCCATAATGAGAAATATAGACCTTCTATGGATAGCCAGCACCAACTTCCTGACTACAGCATCCTTCACTCTTAATCAAGCCTTTAGATGACTGTGATTTTGGCCATCATTTGACTACAATTTTAACAGTCCCTGGGTGAGATCACCCTGCTAAACCATTACCAAATTCCTGATCCACAGAAACTCTGTGAGTTGATAACTGTTCATTACTTTTTTAAGCACTGTGTTCTGGTGTAATTAGATATGTGGCAATAAAAAGCTAAGATAAAAACATTTCATTATACGTACCCCTTTATTTGCCATTTGAGTTTTAGTTGTGATGCATTTCAATTTTGTGTATATTAAAAACCCCAAGAGAGTATTTTAGTATCATATTTACTTATATTTTACCCATGCACTTACTATCTCCATTGCTCTTCTTTTCTTCTTGCATTTGTGTGATTCTTCTGGGTTAATATTACTTCCATTTGACAAGCATCCATTAGTATATCTTTTAGTTCAGGGCTGCCAAAGACAAATTTTATTCATTTTCTTTGCCTGCAAATGTTTTCTTCACTTCGCCTTTATTATTGTGAAAGTATCTTAGAGTATGGAATTCTAGCTTTCAGATCATTTCTATTGGCTTAAAAGATGTCATTCCATTGTTTCTTGTCTTCTATTTCTTTTCTTCCGCTGAAAAGTAAACTGTTAGGGGTGTTTTTTAATTTCTTCATAGTATGTTTGTAATGCTGCTTTTAAGATTTTTTAAAATCAGGGATAACCAGTAGTTTTATTGTGATGTATCAACATTATGTTTATCCCACATAGGATTTGCATAGCTATTGAATGTCTGATTGAAGTATTGTGTTAGTTTTGGAAAATCATGGATATTTTCTTTCCAGATACTACTTTTGCTCCATTCTCCACCTTTCCTTCTAGGACTCCCATTGCATATATATTAGACATCTTATACTGTTTCATATGTCTCTATATGCTGTTTTGTGTTTTCCAATACTTTTTTGCTTCTCTGCTTCAATTTAGATATTTTCTATTTTCGTCTACCTATTCACCCATCCTCTCTTCTTCATGATTTATTTTGCAAAAAAAAAGTCTCCTTTTATAAAATTATAGAGAGCCCATGTTATTCAACTTTTCTCTATTTTTTTAGCTTATTAATCTTTATTATTTTAGAGGTCTATTCTTTTTCAGTTTGTGTATCACTTTTGTGTTTATCTCTTGTTTCTTAATTGTGAATGTTTGATTTGCAGTCTTTGTTTTTCTTTTTTTGGTCATATATATATATATATATATATATATATATATATATAACTATCATCAAAGTACAACCATGCAACCATGTGTATATAGCATCATTAAGGCTAGAGATGACATTTTCCTCTGGAGTGTTGAATATCTCCTGGCCTAGGCAGGTAAGGTTGGGGCAGATTATCTGAATTAAATTATGGGCTGAGCTGAGCTGAGGCAAGGTTGCAATTTCAGTAAAGAGTAAAGATCAGTATGTACCTGGTTAGTCCTTATTTCTAGGGCTTTATTTCTTGGGTTTTTGAGCTTCTAACTCATAAACTTACTGTATTCACTTGGTCTTTCTCCTCCTAGTAGGTCGTAAATACTAACCTTCTAAGCACAGAGAGGATTCCTGAAACTTCCGTTCTGCTTGTCTAATTTTTTCTTTTAAGATTTTTAGCCAACTACTTATGCAACATTAGAATTAATCAAATGACTTGAGGGAAAAACAGGTCCATAAATCTCCAATTTTGTCTCTCCAGTTTTTTTTTAAATGATCTAAAACTGTTTCTCTGTCTATAGAATATTTACTCATAAATCCAAAAAGTGGGGAAAAACCCACAAAATATCTATCAGGAGATGGATATCCAAACCTTGAAATATTATTCAGCAATAAGAAAGCACTAGTGTAACATGTAAAAAAAAATGAATGAATCTCAAAAACATTATATTGAATGAAAGATGTCAGACAAAAAGCATATCTATAGATTTCACTCATTACGATGTCTTGGAATGATTGTTTTAGAAAGATCCAAGATAGCCTGGGGCTGAGAGAGACTTGATTGCATATGAATAAAAGTTGGCTTTTTGAAGTGATGAAAAATTTTACGTATTGATTGTGGTAGTGGATACACAAATATAAATAAGTGATAAATCTTATCTAACTATATTCTTAAATGAGTATATTTTCTTTTTTCTTGGATTTTTAAATTATAGTACAATACACATAACATACATTGGCATGTTAAGTGTTTTGAATATACGGTTTAATAGCACATTCATAATATGCAATCATCACCACCATTTATCTCCAGAACTCTTTTTGTCTTGCAAAACTGAAATTCTGTACCCATTACTCAATAATTCTCCTTTCCTTCAGCTCCTGACTATCATCATTCTATCTCCATCTCTGAATTTGAATACTCTAGGTACTGATATAATTGGAATCATACACTATTTGCCTTTTTGTGATTAAGGGTGTTTTCTTTTATGTAAATTATATCCCAGTAAAGATTACATAATATAAAAGGCAACATAAGCAAAATACTTGTTTGTGTATTCATTGAATCGATGTATTACCTACAGCCATCTCCATACTATACTCTTAGTATTTTTTGAAGATTCTTTTCCCAAGATGTTCTTATTGTATTCAGATGTTTCTATTGTTTGCAATATTTTCCAGTTTCATGTTCTGGTTAGTAAATTGGCACATCTAATTATTTTCTGTAGACCAAAATATTTTCCATTGAAAAAATAATTCTCCCCATGTGTGCTGATATACCTGGAGACCTCAGAGAACATCTGCTAACTAAAGTATATTGTTGGTTTTATCTTTTTAGATAGAAAACTTGTATTTCAGTTATAATAATTTTATAAGTTCTATTTCTCTTTATTGTTGGTTTTATCTTTTTAGATAGAAAACCTGTATTTCAGTTATAATAATTTTATAAGTTCTATTTCTCTTTACTTTGAGAGTTCACATCTTCAACGAAAATTTTTAATAAGCAAAACTCTCAAATAAGTTGTCTATTTGTGATTTCCTTAATATTGTGCAAGCTTTGGTGATAAAATGATAAGCCTTCTAATTCTCATTCCATTCCAATAGATAGTATAAACATATTTAGTCAAAAATAGGTCCTCTACCAAAGGTTTACTACTATTTAAAAATTTTCAAAGGAGCAATTACAGATACTAAAACATGCTAAAACACCTCTGTATTTCAAAAATATATATTAATGGAGTTCATGTAGACAGACCACTAGAACAGAATAGAAAATCTCAATAGACCCAAGTATTTATGTAGTGTAGTAGATGATAAAGATGACGTAGCAAATCAGCAGGTGTTAAAAAAATCGGCTTTTATTTTTTTTTTGTATATTTTTTTATTGGAGTTCGATTTGCCAACATATAGCATAACACCCAGTGCTCATCCCGTCAAAAATTAGCTTTTAAACAAATGTTACCAAGAACACTGGATAGTGCATTAATTAGCTTTTATCTGCATAACAAAGCAACTCAGAAAGTTTATGTAATCCAAAATTTAGTGGTTTAATTTAAAATTTATAATTTCTTACAAATCCAAGTTTTAGGTGGGAGATCTACTGATCGAATAACATCTGCTGGGAATGCTCATGCATCTGAATTTATTTGTGAGTCTTCTAGGATGTTTGGTAGAAAAAGGCTTCAGTCTCATATCCACCAGAGTGGAAAACTTACATAACTTGGAGTCAAAATTTAGAACAATAAGAAAAAAGTGCTAACTTCAATTGCAAACACAAAATATAAAATAAAGTGCTTCATGTCTTAAATACCATAAGCAGCATCAAAAGATAAACGAAAAATTGGGAAACATATCCAGACTTATTTCATAGACAGAGGGCTGTTACTTGAGTATATAAAGAGCTACTAAAATTTGAGAAGAGAGAATCAACAACTAGAGAAAGGGTTAAAAGATATGAATAACTTGTTCATGGGAAAGGAAATGCAGACGGACAATGCACTTATAAAATTCTGCTTAAATTCACACCTAAAGAAAATGCAAATTAAAACTATACTGTGCTGCTGTGATTCATCTACCAGCTTAGCAGAAAGCCAAGACCTGTGAAGCTGTAGGGAAAAGGAGCTCATATATTGGTATTCTTTACTTTATTTAGCCTTTCCACTGACTTTAATCTGATATTTTCAATTCTTTTTCTCTTATAAATAACTGAACAACAAGTAAGCTTATGCACACTAGTTTTTCGTTTTTTTTTTTTTTTTTTCATCACATCTTTGGGATAGCTTCTGCTCAGTGAGATTACTAGGGCAAATGATAAATACACTTGTAACTTATTAATATTGCCAATTCCTTTCTGTAAAGTTTAAGCCATTTTACATTTATAAACCTGATTTTTTTTTAATTCAGGATTTGTTAATGTTGTTAGGAATAAAGATTTTCAATACCAGAAATGAGATATAAAATAAAAGATATTAACATAGAAAACAAAACTTGAACTGTTCATATGGATTGAGATTGTCACTAAATCTCAAGGATCATAAAATTATTGATTTCTCAGTTGAAAGGAAGCTGAATGTCCAACTTATATTTCATAGTTAAGTCTCTTCTAAAAAATATTCAGCGAATTGATTTTTTGTCTCTTTTTGAATTACATTGGGGCCAAGGAAATAATTCTATTGTAGATTTAATATTAGTTCTGTGACTCAGTCCTTACTTCGTCTCTACTAGATATTAGAGAATTAACTCAATCTCTCTAATTCCCTGATCTATAAATGGAGCTAATGAAAATCTAGCTGATTGGGTTGATCCTGCAAGGATTGACCAAGCTATGGGAACAATGATTTCTACCACCAAATCATTCATGGTATTATTCAGCCAAAAATCCTTTCATAAGAATCATTTTCACAAATGTTATTGAGATTTCTGAGTATTCCAACATATTACCCACCTTGAAAACCTTGGCACTATCTGAAATAAAAGACTGAGCTTTATTTAACTTTTGTATGGTGAGGACAGTGCTTGCCACCAGTTGGTTCTAAGTACCATACATTACATGTGAAAATGGTATGTAACATAATACAAAGATGGTTATTTTTGCTATTATTAAAATGGGGTTTTTCAATTTTGTGTAGTTGTAGTTGCTATAATATTTCCATAGTTTGACCTTAAATCTTACTCCTTGTAACTTTACTATTTGTTCTGTCCGCTGGATGCTACTGAATGGTTAATTCTTCTCATTGGAAGGAATAAAAAAAGTTTTATCAACAGGAATAATAGAAAATGCAAACATTCAGTTCTTGATGTCTTATGAATTATTTTATTAAATAGACCAATGTGTACCCCTTTACAACATGGGTAAAATGACAGCCTTACTTCTTATTCTTTTCCTTTATTTGCCCTGTGTTTTATCATAAACTCTCTGCTAAAGAGTGAGTGATTCAAGTTGCTCACAGTTATCTTAAGATTTTTCATTTCTGTAAGTCTATTAGGTGCTGGGAATACCTCTCTCCAGTGATGATCATTGGGCTTATTTCTTACCTTTTAGGGTTTGGGTATTTTATACATATTTTATACTTATGCCATACTTCCCTGCACATTTGAGGGTGTTTTTTTTTCTTGTTGTTGTTGTTGTTTTTTAAGATTTATTTATTTATTCATGAGAGAGAGAGAGAGAGGTAGAGACACAGGCAGAAGGATAAGCAGGCCCCTCAAAGAGACCCTGATGCAGGACTCAATCCCAGATCCTGGGATCATGCCCTGAGCTGAAGGCAGACACTCAGCAACTGAACCACCCAGGCATCCCTTCCGTGCACATTTGTAATTAGTTAATCAAATGACATCCATGATCAAGAATGTGTTCTCTTCTAGAACATACTGTTCATGCAGGTTTAGGCAGTTTCTGTTTTCTTTATCAACTATTTCCTTAGTCTATCAGAATGACTGGTAAAGAAAGAGATTTAAAAAGACATATACAACTAACTTCTTGAGTGGTAGAGCTTCAGAACTTTTCACCAGTCTTAAAGATGGAGGCAATCTCTCATGTCACTATATCTCATTAAATAACTTCCAAGCTATGGAATGCCTGTGTGGCTCAGTGGTTGAGCATCTGTCTTTGGCTCAGGATGTGACCCTGGGATCCAGGATGTAGTGCCACATTGGGTTCTAGGGAGTCTGCTTCTCCCTCTCTCTCTCTCTCTCTCTCTCTCTCTCTCTCTCTGTCTCTCATGAATAAATATATAAATCTCTAAAAAAAAGTTTAAAAAAATAACTTCCAAGTTATGTAGTTATTTAGTTCTACTTTGCGTTATAGTTGTGCAGGTAACTTTACCATGCATTTATTATTCACTAGATAGATACCTTTGAAGACAAATATGTCTTCATATTTGTAAACTGGCAACAATCTTTCAGTATAATGTTTAGATTTCCAACAAAATACAGCATCATATGTCAAACATGTGAAGTTTAAAAGAAATTTCATTAATAAAGAAAAAGAAATGGATAGGTACTGCTCCTTACATATAATTAAGGTAATATCAACATGTATGGTGAAATATTTTTTCTTCAGTCATTACCATCCCTTAGAATCTCCAGTCCTTTATTTCCCTCAGTTCCCTCTTGTTCCAGAGGCTATATTCACCCAATGAGTTGGAAATTTGAGGTCCTAACTAAGCAATTTAGCCAAATTTAACAAAAATAATCAATTTCATATATATACATAGATATAATTTTGGAGCTACATTATTATCCAGATATATATGTATTCATGTGTATGTGTGTAATAATACAAACATATATATATATATATATATATTAGGTCATGGGAATACAAATCGCTTAGAGTAATTCAAATTAAGGATATAATTATATAAAATAACTGTATTCGTGTCATCCTGAAGAGGGTTTAATGTTAATGATGTGCATATTTATAAGAGAAAATGAAAAAAAATGACTTGTTGGACTGGCTGAGAGAAAGAGAATGCCTTTTTCTTTGCAGTACTTCGGAGGTAACTTTATACAAGAGAAAATTAATAGAACAGTTATGTAAGAAAACAATTAACCATAAACAGAAAGTAATTTGTTCAATATAAATTGAAATATAAAACAATTATTTTCGGGATCCCTGGGTGGCACAGCGGTTTGGCGCCTGCCCTTGGCCCAGGGCGCGATCCTGGAGACCCGGGATCGAATCCCACGTCGGGCTCCTGGTGCATGGAGCCTGCTTCTCCCACTGCCTGTGTCTCTGCCTCTCTCTCTCTGTGACTATCATAAATAAGTAAAAAATTAAAAAAAAAACAATTATTTTCATTCAGTGAACAGTTATTGCCTATCTTCTGAATCACATCTGAATAAAGTGGTTTAAAAAAAGGAACAGGAGTAAAAATGACAAAGAGTCTTACAATTATTATAACAATAGTTTTGAATTCACAAAGCCCCTGGAAAGGTCACAGGGATCCCTGGGAAGTGCTAAGACCACATTCTGGAAACAGTTCTTCCAGATTAGTATTCATAAAAAAAAAGTTTTCTATCTAGAATTGAAACGTATTTGGCAATGAAATTAAGTAACAGAAAAATATAGGTGGAAATGGATTTTGATGTATGTTTGTATGTGTAAGAAAATTGGTGATTGGTTCTGTGAGCACAGGCCAAGTATAAGGAATCACTCCAGTGCTGTCATTTTGCCAATAGAATGCTTATACTACTATATTTTAGCTTTCACACAGAGAAAATATTCTCTGCACTAAGTAGAAATCAAATTCCCTAAAATAATTTCTTTTTTTTATTGAGGTAATAGTTGATGAGTAACATTATGATAATTTCAGATATGCAATGTAATGATTCCATATTTGCATATATTGAAAAATATCACCACAATGAGTCTAGTTAACATCAGATCTCTCCCCATATACAGTAACAAATTCCTTTATCTTGTGATAAAAACTTTTAAGATTTTCTTTTAGCTACTTTCAAATACACAATACGGTATTTTTAACTATAGTCATCATGCTGTACATTATATCCCATAACTTATTTATTTTATAACAGACAGTTTGTACCTTTTGACTACTTTCACCCATTTTCCCCATCCTCTACCCTCTGGCCTTTGGCAACAACCAATCTTTATTTTGCATCAGTGTCTAGGAGGATTTTTGTGTTTTGTTTTTTGTTTGTTTGTTTTCTAGTTTTTAGATTATGCATATAAGTGAGGTCATATGATTTAAAAACCTAAACTTCCCAGCAGTGCTTTAAAAAATCCGGATCAACGTATGTGCATACCACATGACATTGGGTTTCCAAAGAGAATTGCATTTTGATGCATTCCTGAATGCCACCCCCCAAATACTCAGAAGTCTCTGCAATCTTAAATGTCTTTTTCTTTTTAAGTTTTTTTTTTTAATTTTTATTTATTTATGATAGTCACACACACACACACACACACACACAGAGAGAGAGAGAGAGAGAGAGAGAGAGAGAGGCAAAGACATAGGCAGAGAGAGAAGCAGGCTCCATGCACCGGGAGCCCGACGTGGGATTCGATCCCGGGTCTCCAGGATCGAGCCCTGGGCCAAAGGCAGGCGCTAAACCGCTGCGCCACCCAGGGATCCCTAATGTCTTTTTTTTAAAAAAGAAAAATATCAGCTCAAGTGAACAAAAAGCCTTACTCATGTGACTTATATAGGTCCACGTGTTATTGTTAATGTATATTATAGTAGAAATTAAGCTTTTTATTCCTTCCCTCCTTCATAGGGATAATATTATGAGCTTGTAACGAAAATAGAAATAATAGTTACAAATCCCTCTCTTGAGAGGAAGACTAGAACATTATGGAATAATAAATTTTCAACTTAATTTTATTAAGGAAGATATTTCATGGGTAAATAATTTGATTTAGTCAAATTCCAATTTTAGAACCAGTTTTGAGCTTTGGGATATTGAGTTCCATTTGGTGGTGTCAAAATAATAGTATATGTGTGAAGTTCATTACACTCACTGACAAACTTGAAGAAACATTTACTTAATTAAAAATGTTCATCAATAGGGGGACCTTTGGCTTAGGACATGATCCCAGGGTCCTGGGATCGAGTTCCTGCCCATTTGCACAAAAGAAGTATAAAAAGATAAATCAAACTGAGATTCCTTATGGAAACAAGGAAATGAAGTAAAATAAATGGAGAAATTAAAAGAGTTTCAGGAATAAATGGTAACTACACTTCTCTGGATATACCTTTCAGTGTAGTTCTGACTCTTAAACCCGTGGTTAATGTTTCACATTTCCAAAAAATAATGAAATATTTGAAATCAGCAGAATATGGGGGAAATCTGAAATAGAATACAAACAGTAATGAATGAATTTAACTGAATTACAAATGAATATTACCACATTGTATATTTTAACTAATTTTAATTTTGATTAGTTAATTAAGCCAGCAGCTGGTGAAAGAAAGAATTGATCTAAGTATATATGGAGAATAATAATTTAACTATGTCCCAGAATGCTAAAGACAAGCAGAACTGTATATAGGTATTGTACTCTAGCTAGTAAATGTGTTTCCCCACATTTGGTTTGGTTAGCATTTCTGAAATACCTTATGTATTTACTAAGATTGAATGAACATGTAAATATGCTGTGGATAAGAACATCTCAGTAATATTTTTGCAGACAAGAAGAATCATTGGATGCTAAAATTAGCGAGTGATAGTGTGAATAAAAACAGCGTATATGTACAGTATCAAATATGTCTACACAAGATACTTATTAGAGACAAAGGAAAAATAGTATTTTTACAGGGGGAGAAATCTGGCAGGCATGTCTTAACCAAGTTATCAAAGTTAACTGCCGGAAACAAAACACTTGGACATGCTTCTCTAAGATGACCTGAAATGTATTCCTGCCCACAATGCATAAACTCAGTCTAACAATGAGAAAACATAAGAAGAATTCAAATGCTGCGATTTGAATGAGGACTATTGATTAGTTACTAATATAGTAATGTCAACTTTCTAGTGTTTGATACTATAGATGGTAATTTAAGTTTTAAGATTAGGGGAAACTGTATGCAAGGTATATGAGAAAACAACTATTTTTCACTCTTTGGCTGATCTGAAGTTATTTCAAAATAAAAGTAAAAAAATAATCAGATTCAATAACAATGTAAGCTAATTAGAATTTATAAAAAAAAAGTTTACCACAATAATATTTAAAATAATAAAATGTTGAAAATAGCACTTGTATCAAAAATAGAGAATGGACATAACCATGTATTGGCGTATTTTTCATCAATTTAATTTTAACAAGGATATATTTTGACAAAGAAAAAATATACATGGTTTATTAAGTGAAAAATCCTACCAAGGAGTTGTGCATGATCTTTTTAAATGCCATATAAGTATGCACATTTGTGCATGAGAAAACCAAATAGCATTTTTCAATAAAATGTTTATGTGGTTATCTTTGTGTGTTTGACTAGTGTTTAATGATTTTTTTTCTTTTGAGTGTGTATTATTTTTATAACAAATTTAAAATTTAAATTAATTTCCTAATATTTGCTGGAGGAGAAAAAAAACCTGTAACTTGAGGTTAATATAAGTAAGAATGAATTCTGATTCTATTTAGAGTAAGACAGACTAGATATTATAATCCATTGTAGGAAGGGTATATAGCTCCATCTTTTTTTAAAAAAAATAAAACTATTATGTAAGCTTTTACATAATAGTTTAAATCAGACTCTAAAGTTTCTAGGGGAAGATCTAAAACTCCACCCCCTAAAATAAAAAGATGGTTATGTGTAGCAGATACAATATATTGTGCATTTATAAGCTTATTTGTGATACTGAGTTCTTCTCATATTAAGTCCATTAAAGACAAACTCTGTGATAGAGTCCCACAAATAGTGAGCTTCCCAATGCTATTTTAGCCAGGGATTCATGTTTTGTGTGTGGTATTATCTAATATGGCAATTGGTTTCTCATTTTTTTTCATGGTGCCTTCAGATAATACCTACATACTTTATTAAAAAGAGAAAAAAGTCTTTTCAAATTGAAAATCTGAACTTAGATCTAGAAATTTTATATTCACACAAATAATTCTTCTACAACAAGACTTTTTCGGTGGACTGTCTCCTAAATATATTTTTAGGTCCTTCAAAATGCCATTTTATATTTATTTAAAATACATGTGTATATATGAGTCTTTTGAAATGAGAGTACCAAGGCATGAATTCACTTTTACCCACATTTTAAAGGCTTTCTAATGCCATCTTAGAAATGCCTTAGCAATTTTATTATAGACTATGGCTTTTAGAAAAATTAAAGCTAGTCAAGAGTTTATTTATTTTTTAAATTTTTTTATGATAGTCACAGAGAGAGAGAGAGAGAGAGAGAGAGAGAGGCAGAGACACAGGCAGAGGGAGAAGCAGGCTCCATGCACCGGGAGCCCAACGTGGGATTCGATCCCGGATCTCCAGGATCGCGCCCTGGGCCAAAGGCAGGCGCCAAACCGCTGCGCCACCCAGGGATCCCACTAGTCAAGAGCTTAATATGATGTAGCTTTATCTCATTTTTATGTTTTGAGGTCAGTAACTAAGAAAGTAGAAATTTTTTGTCACCGTCGTTCAAAGTAAAGAATTTGTTGTGGTAGATGCAGTTTTGACACAAAACAGTGGGTTTGGACAAATGTCTGTAACTTTATATGGTCTTCTGAGCATTCTCTCTCCAGTCTCTCCAAAAGAGAGGAGAAGTGTTTCAAGACAGATGCTCATGTAGGGTACACAGGGTACACACTGGTGGTTAAGCAGGAATAGGCCAATGTGAACTACTACTTGACTGTCTCTCCAGCTGCAAGATGTAGCAATAGAAAGAATGTGTATTTTAAAATATTTTTTTACAAATGAGTTGATTTTACTCAAATGTTTGGTCAATTACAATCTAAGAATTTTTTTTTACCTGAAAATTACTGAGGAATATGAAAATAACAAACTTAATTTAATGCTTGAGAAGTTATAAAAGATTGAATAACAGGAAAAAAACACACGGGAGACATGGACTGGTAACCCAGTCCATGAGACTGAATTCTGCAATATGAGAAATGAATATGAGAAATGAATTCTGCATTTCCTTCAGGGTTAACTGATCCAAAATTAAGCTTCAGCATACTAGGTTGTTGCTAAGCAACTAGTAGGTTTGCTGTGGCTCATAATTTTAGGCTTTTGTAACAAATTTATTTGAACGGAATTCCCTATTCATCTAGAGAAACTAAAGATGTTTGTTGGGTGGGGGTGTACACAAAATAAAACAGTGAAACTTAAAATTGAATAATTACTCTAAGCATGAGCCTACTGAAGGTTACATCTGCCATACATGAGTGACCACTGAAGAAATTCAATTTACGTAGGGAATGAAAGTCATTTTAGGAAATTAATTTTTAATATATTAATACATATTTTAAATTAATTGTACCTATTGGAATGAAACAGTGATGGTATCCTAATATCATTCTTTTCCAGGAACCTTGTTCCCTTTGCTTCTGTTAAGTCCTCACCATTTTCCAAGGCGAGTATTACTGATTTGCTTTCAGTTATACAGCACACAATCGTTGAGCCCTGTTATTAGAATGCTTCTTCCCACTCATGGTCTTTTCATTCTGTGAATGAAGTTCAATTAGTGTAATGGCAGGCTTGTCTCAGCAGCTCTCCACTGGAAGAGTTTACAGTGATTTGCCCCAATCCTGTGTTTCCTGTGACTCAGTGGGTACATTTGCCTAATATAGGAGATTGGCATTAGTAGGTCCATGTGCCTGCTTATATAAGCACCTGACGATTTGAATTTCATTGGCAATAAAAGTAATATTTTGGCGTTAGGCTTTGTCTTAGTTTTGTTTTTCAACCTCTTCAAAATTAGGTAGTAGAGAAGAATGTTATTTTAGACATTCCACGTGAAGAATGTAGTAAATACCAACTGTATAGCAGCTGTTGTGCTAAATATTGATAATGTAAGCCCGAATAAGACACAGGGTACTAACAAAGTAGTGAAGCCAACAGAAATAGAAGCGGATGATTACAAAACCGTGTACTGAAGGCAATATGGTGAAAAAGCAGCCGTGATGTGTGATGGGAGAGTAGATGAGAACGGTCTGCCTCATCTCTGCAGTGTGTGTCTTAGAGCTTACAAGTCAATAACACTGGTAAAGTTAGGAACTAGGAAGAGAATTGGGACAATGGAAAAAAATAGTGCTTAGATAAGAAGCAGCATGGTGTATTCTGGGAAACCTCAAGTAATTAACAAGTAGTAGAGTTTCCTTTTGTTTTTTGACACTTAAACAGTGAGGCAGGTAGAGATAAGGAGATGGGGATTGTAGGGAAGAGCAAGGAAAGCCTGGTAGGTCGCAGAGGCAAAGTACATTACTCTAGCTTTTCTGTTTTTAGTTTGCTGTCATCTGTTCTTTTAAAACGCTTTAAATTTAAAAATTAAAATTAATTTTAAAAATTAATTAATTAAATTTAAATTCTTTACTATTTTTAAATTTTAAGCACAATCATTAACATGTGCTAATGAGACTTTGTTAACTTGTAGTGACACAATTCTCATAGAAACACAAATAAAACCTGGGATATTTAGGCTTTCATTCAAAAATTTTCAAATTTTTCAAAATAGTTTTCAACATCAAGTTGCTGCACAGAGAGGCACCTGGGTGGCTCACTTGGTTAAGCGTCTACGTTCGTTTTAGGTCATGATCCTGGGGTCCTGGGATGGAGCCTTGCATTGGACTCCCAGCTTGGCGGGGTGGGGGGTGTCTGCGTCTCCCTTTCCCTCTGCCTGCTGCTCACCCTGGTTGGGCTTTCTGGCTGCCTCTCTATCAAATAAATAAATAAAATCTTAAAAAAAAAAAGACTTTATATAGAGAACAAAATCTTTTGGTATCTCGAATTCAACAAACAGTAAAGGAAATTTATAATCTCCTCACCCAACCTCATCCTCTTCTCCAGTTCCAGATCTCTGGAAATTGCCACTGACTTAAGCTACTTCCTGAGCAAGAAAGCAGGGATTACCTCTAATTACTTCTCTTCTGTCAAATGTGTATCTCATCAGTCAACAAGACTCACTGATTCTAATGCCCCAAATATCATAAATCTGGTCACTTCTTCCATCTTTACTTCTACCATCCTAGTTCAAGGTACTATGGCATTTCTCTCTTGAACTATGACCATTATCACTAAATGCATGATCTTTCTCTGTCTCTGGCACCCTTGAAATCAATTTTCTACATTGCGGTTCTGAAGATCTTTGTAAAACATGGATCTAATGATGATACCTCCTTCCATGTAAAATACTGATAATTTTGAATTGATTCTAGGATAAATCTTTCTGAGGCTGTGATCTAAATCTTACCTTACATTCTAGGGTCAGCCCTTTCCAATCTCTGCACTGCAGCTGCTTTGATCCATCCTACAGACCTTATGAATACCCATTGCAGGACTCAGCTCCCTTTACCTGGAATGTTCATATTTTCCCTTCAGCCTAGTTATTTTCTCTTTTAGATCTCAGCATAAATGTCTTTTGAGTTTGTCAATCTCCTTGACTCAGGTCAGAGCCCCTCTCATAGGTTTTCAAAGATGTCATGCACTTTGGCGTAGCCTTGTGTCACAGTGGCAATTTAGGGTTCATTTATGTCAATATTTGATACAAAACATGTCTTCCCAAGTGGACTGTAAGCTCCAGGGAAGTAGGAATCCATGCCTTTTGGGGGTTTATTATTGTATATTATAATTTACCACTACTACAATAATTATCATGTCTTTTGCATAGTTCTCTGGATTTAAAACACAATTTTTATTAATTTTATTATATATATCTATTTTTTAAAGATTTTATTTATTTGAAAGAGAGAGAGCATGAGCAGGGGGAGGGGCAGAGGGAGAAGCAGACTCCCCACTGAGCAGGGAACATGACGTGGGAGCTCAATCCCACCCTCAGATCATGAACTGAGCCAAAGGCAGACGTTTAACCAACTGAGACACTCAGGTGCCCCTATACCACAATTTTTAAGCCACTTTACTGAGGTTTAATTTACATTTCATGAATTCATCTATTTTAAGTGAACAATCCAGTGAGTTTTGGTATACTTATAGAGTTGTGCAACTGTCACCATAATCTAATTTTAGAACATTTTTATTACCTCAGAAAGAAACTTCTACCCTCTTTTACAGCCACCCTCTATTACGACCACCATTTCTAGGCTCGATTAATCCACTTTCTGTCTCTATACTTTTCCTCTTCTGCACATTCAATGTATGGTGGTGATTGTTATTGTTGTTTTATCAAGCTTCTGTCATTTAGCATATTTTTAAGGCTCATCCAGCTATCACGTATGTTAGAACTTCAGTATATTTACTCCTGGATAATATTTCGTTATATGTATATACTACATGTATCTATTCTTTGATAGATATTTGAGTTGTTTGTACCTTTTCAGCACTGTGAATAATGTTGCTGTGAGCGTGCAACATAATAGGCTCTATAATTGAATGAACGAATGATTAAACAACAGTTTCCTCCTGTAAATATGAGAATGTCATAATATAGTCATTCTTCTCTATCAATGGGAAATACATTCCATGACCCCTCAGTGGATACATGAAATTGCAAATAGTACCAAATCCTATACTTAATGTGTTTTTTCCTATAAATACATACTTACGATAAAGTCTGATTTATAAATTAAGCACAGTAAGAAGTTAACAACAATAACTAATAATAAAATAGAACAATTATAACAATATACTGTAATAAAAGTTATTTGAACGGGGTCTCTCTGTCTTGAAAACTTATTGTACTGCATTCACCTCTTTTCTTGGGATGATGTGAGATAATAGAGTGCCTACGTGATGAGATGTTGTGAGGTGAATGACATCAGTATTGTGACATATATTAGTCTACTGTTGAGCATCTGAGGTGGCGTCAGAAGTGGGATCATTTGCTTCAGAATGGCAGTTGACACAAGTAACCAAAACTGTAGAAATTGAAACTATGGGTAAGAATAGGGGCTCATCTATATGATTTCCACAATCATTTACAACTCTAAAATATAATATAACATTCCTAAAAAGATAGAGAATGCAATGTAGCTAAAAGACTAAATAGAGTCCTGTGGATTTTAGATCTGAAGACTAACAAATAGACCAAGACTAATTAACCCTCATAAGAAAAAAAAATAGGTATCTTTAGAATTCCTTTTTCCTAAAATGTTTAACACCAGGCCAAAGAGTAAACATGGCACAACACTAAGCAAAACAATAATTCTGATATGATACAATTCCTGATACTTACAAGACAAAATTTCTGTCTACGGCCATACCACCCTGAACGCGCCCGATCTCGTCTAATCTCGGAAGCTAAGCAGGGTCGGGCCTGGTTAGTACTTGGATGGGAGACAAAATTTCTATTATTTTGATATTTAACAAATAAGGGTAGGAAAAAACTACTCCTTTTGTTCTCACATGTTATTTACTTTCTGGATCTTTCTGAATCCTGGGAAGAGGAAACCAATTTTTTAAAAATCAAAGACAGAATAAAATACTGCATTTCTCCAAATCTGTATTAATGAAGCCTTCACTGATATATTGAAGTGGATGGAATAATGGAATCAAGGACATCTGTTTTAGTATCATATTTCACAACTACTGCCTTGATACAATAGTGAAGTCACGGCCAAAACCTCAATTCCCCCACCATTTATTAAAACCCCATCCTAGCTATTTGCCTTATCAGGTCCCTGCACTCCAGGACACTGTTTCCATCCCACCAACCCCTCCCACCATTCATTTCCCACACTCCCAGGCCAGGATCAAACAGCTAGTAACAGCCTCCATGTCCTGGAGTCAATGAAATTAGCTGATCTACACAGGGGTTTGAAAAGCCGAATTAATCCCAACATATTTGCCATACATGAGCTGCTTTATGTCATCTCCAGGTTGCTGTCACCCTGCCTCAGGTGGCAATCTTCTCTGTGGCCCTGAACGGCCCTGTATGGCAGCCTTCTCTTATTTTGAGCTGCAAGTAACAGAGTTCTGCCTTTCATCTGTCTAGTGTCAGTAGGTTGGGTCTTGCCAATAAAAGAATCTTTAAATCTTATTAGTAAGGTTAGCAGGACGGCATGGCATGACTATTGATTCTTGGAGAGCTTCTTGGAGGGAGGGCCCTCGGCTTACTAATTGGTTCCGGATCACTGCAAAAGCAGCAGTGAGATAGAACTGTAGCCTATTGGTGAGCTTGCTTTTTAGCAGGTGCTGTTTGCTGGTTGTCGCCGCATCTCGTCCTACCCACATTTCTTGGCATCTGAATATTCAATATGAACAGTGCTAACTGGTTAAACGCCAGGGATTTAGATGTCATCTGGATGGGGGGCCCCATCTTAGGGTAATTGGAGTGATAGCTCACCTTAACCTTTTCAGGTTGAGGGTACTCATGTGTTTCTGTGTTTGGAAGAAACCTATCTCAGATTTCTTCCAAAGACAGGAACCTATCTTCAGGTTTCCAAACTTCCAGACACCATGCTTCTTTGGTGTTAGTGTTTATTATTATTTGGGAGGTCATATCTAGTTTGTCTGTGTACCCCCTTATGGAGCAACATGCTGATTGGGCTCCCCCACAATAGAGAATTATCACCCTGCTCTCCTGAACCCCTAAACTGCCTTGGCAATGATATCTCTACAGATGTGAATTCTGACCTTCCAGAGGTGACATGGAGGTGGATGCCCAGGAGGAGGCCAATGGGGACATGTGAGATTTCCCCCTCACTATCCAGAAAGTCAGAATAATGAGCTATTGACTAGAAACTGAATTGGTGTGCTGTAATTTTACTAGATTAGGAGTACTTCAGTCTCTCTCAACCTCACAGTGCCTCGTCCTCTTACCCTCTGCAAGACCACAGGCCAGATAAAATCTAAACCCATCACCCTAGCCCCTTGGATATTTCCACAGACCTCTAACATATACATACATTTAACTGCATTAGCTTCACATGCATTAACTGTCTGTAGCTGTTGGATTTGTCCTCAGCTTGCTTCCACATATACCACACATTTATCCAGCTGGTATATGTCCTGGAAATAAAAAAAAATATATTGGGAAATTAAAACCTCTTCCAAACTATCACCTCCCCCTATCTGGGATATCCCCTCATGGTCAGCGGCAAGTGCATTCATACTTCCTCATTACGCAGCACATAGCTACTAATGGAGGACTCCACACCCTCACCATGTACCCAGCAAAAACCAAGTTCCTCCAGTAATTCACATTTACCTAAAGTGAGGTGCAATTTTCCAATCGAAAGATAATAACCATAGGCATTTTATGTCTCAACAAACAAGGGTGCTCATCTCCTCTGTCTTGTCTTTCCACTACTCCCAAGCCACACACACCATATGGATGCACTCTGGCCTCTCTTGGTGTTCCCATTTATATAAATGAATGTGAATTGTTCTTTCTGCACTGTGAACAAATGTCACTGACATACTGTGCTTGTACATATATTGGGACTCATTACACTTTGGTATCTTTGGGACTGCTACAAGGACCACTGCTCTAACCCAAAAATCAAAAATCACTGATGCTAATCTATAGATGTCCAACTGTATATTTAATATTTCTGAAGTATTACAAATGGTAGACCTACTTAATTAAGGCCAGAGAACCTGACAAAGGTACTTTTTTGACAATAGATTAGCACTTGTTTATTTATTACTTAATCAAGGAAGGTTTTTCTAATGTCATCGTAACAGACATAACCTACACATTTAGTACATTGCATAATTCAATCCAAATATGTCTGGAGGCCCCCTGCCATGACTGATTCATTCTCCTGGTTAACACTAAACAAACTGGAACCTGTTACAGGCCAACCTTCAGTGATTTCTCATGTTTCTACCTGGTTTCTTCTTTTCTACTCTCATTATAAAATGTTTTCTCTGCTGTTTAGGGAAACCCACACCCTACTCTCTGAAAGCATCCTTTACTATTTAGGCCACTCAAGTACTCCAAATGATTGAGCTCAACACTGATGTCAGGACATCTAAAAATTGATTTTAATATAATATTTTATGAGTAATTTCTTAATCCAGTTTCAAAGTCCTGGCTAGAAACTCTCAAATCCCCTTCACAAGCAGGGTGCTAAACCCTTGCCCACATCATTTCCCTTATCAGGCTCCATTCTTCACAACCTCCATTCTGCATGTACCTCAGCCTTCTTTATTGAGGTCCATTCTCCAGGGCCAGGACCAGACAGGTAGAGAGAGCCTCATTGCCCCAGAACCCATGTAATGGCTCAAATTAGCCAGTCCACAAGGATTTCATGAAATTTAGCTACCTCCTTCCTCTGCTTGCCTTACCCAAGGCTCCAGCTTGCCGGTAACCTGCCTGGGGTTCAGTCCTCTGTGTGGCCTCATGTGGAAGCTTTTTCTCATTTGGAGCTATAAATAGTGGCAAAGGGTTTTGCCTTAACTAGTGGTAGAGTGTTTTGTCTAGCTGTCAAAAGAATCTTTCAATCTTATAAAATACCTATTTCATGAGGCTTTTCTTTAGTCTCATAAAACTATTAAAGCAATGTTTTATCTCATGTACCAACTCATACCAATTGTAGATATTCTTGGTGTTTTGATGATAAGCTCTTATTAAATAAGAGCATAGAGCTCGATAGGTCTTCTATGCATGAGTTTCTTCTTCATACCAAATTATTCTAATATGGAGGCACCTAGGTGGCTCAGAGGTTGGGAGTCCACCTTTGGCTCAGGTCCTGATCCCAGGGTCCTGGGATTGAGTCCCACATCAGGTTCCACTCAAGGAACCTGCTTCCCCCTCTGCCTGTGTCTCCGCTTCTCTCTCTGTGCCTTTCATGAATAAATAAATAAATAAAATATTAAAAAATAAGTTATTTTACAATGAACAATTATTAGAATTAGATATTTGTTTCACAAGAGAAAAGACGGGTGCCTGGGTAGTTCAGTTGGCTAAGCACTCCACTCTTCATTGCAGCTCAGGTCATGATCTCAGGGTCATAGGATCAAGCCCCATTCTCCACGCTCAGTGTAGAGTCTGCTTTAGATTCTCTCTCTCTGGGCAGCCCGGGTGGCTCAGCAGTTTAGCGCTGCCTTCAGCCCAGGGCATGATCCTGGAGCCCCGGCATCGAGTCCCACGTCAGGCTCCCTGCACGGAGCCTGCTTCTCCCTCTGCCTGTCTCTCTACCTCTGTGTGTGTGTGTGTGTGTGTGTGTGTGTGTGTGTGTCTCATGGATAAATAAATAAGCTCTTAAAAAAAATTCTCTCTCTCCCTTTGCCCTTCCTCCCTCTCTGTCTCTCTAAATGTATAGAGAATTAAAAGAAGAAAGAAAGAAAGAGAAAGAAGAAAAGAAAGAAAAGAAAAGAAAAGAAAAGAAAAAAGAAAAGAAAAGAAAAGAAAAAAAGAAAAGAAAAGAAAGAAAAGAAAAAAGAAAAGAAAAAAGAAAGAAAGAAAAGAAAAGAAAAGAAAAGAAAAGAAAAGAAAAGAAAAGAAAAGAAAAGAAAAAAGAAAAGAAAAAAGAAAAGAAAGAAAAGAAAAGAAAGAGAAAAGAATAAATTGAGCACTGGGTTACATTAAGCGGACTTTAAGCTTCAGTTTTAAGATAAAAATGTATTATTTTGTGTCCTATGAGAAATTTAGTTACATAACAGCCCACATCTACAAATGTAAAAAAGTGTGTGAATGACTCAAATACAGAAAGTGAAAGTAAAAGGATCCTTCATTGTCTTTGTGGCGTTTATCTTAACAATCTGTTCTGGTTGCCATAGCAGTCAAATGTTTCATCTGTGGGACAATATATTGGTAGAAAAAACTAAAAGTGTTTTTCTTTTCTTTTTGAAATTTCTGTTGCAGCTATTTTATGGCATACAGTAAACTGTCTATAATATCTTTACTCTCCAACCTTTTCTGCAAACATGACCAAGTTTGCCTAGAATGGAGTATATTCACTAATAAGGGTTTCTTAATTCCTACAGAACTTTAGAATTACTTGGATTTTTTTTTTTTTTTTTGAGAGAGAGAGAGAGAGAGCCCGAGTGAGCACACGGGTGAGTGGGGAGGGTGAAGGGCAGAGGGAGAGGGAGAGAGAATCTTAAGGAGAATTTGTACTCAGTGTATGTGGAGCCTGACATGGGGCTTGATCTCACAACCCTGAGATTATGACCTGAGCCAAAATCAAGAATCAGATCTTAACTGACTGAGCCATTCTGGCATCCTTGGAATTTTTTAAAAATAATTGAAACCTGGGCTTAACCTTCAAAATCTGATGTAATTGAGATAGAAAGACACTGGAATATATAAATCTCCTCTTACACCCCTTCCTGCTATGGGTGATTCTAACGTGCATCCAGGGAGATCCACTTTACTAAAGATGCATTTAAAAGATTTGGTCTGGGGGCACTTGGTTGGCTCAGTGGTTGAGTCTGCCTTTGGCTCAGGTCATGATCCTGGGGTCCTGGGATGGATCCCACATCAGG
Organism: Nyctereutes procyonoides; assembly: GCF_905146905.1. NCBI lineage: Eukaryota > Metazoa > Chordata > Mammalia > Carnivora > Canidae > Nyctereutes > Nyctereutes procyonoides. Next base: position 9,318,159 of record NW_026575122.1, on the reverse strand, counting down.
CTCCCTGCAGGAAGCCTGCTTCTCTCTCTGCCTATGTCTCTGCCTCTCTCTGTGTGCCTCTCAATAAATAAATAAAACCTTTAAAAAATATTAAAAATAATAAAAGATTCGGTCTTAAAATTATGTGAAAATAGCCTTAATTTCAGATGTAACTTTTACTCCATTTACTAAGTATTTCCCTTTCTTGGACTGAGTCACTAATACTGAATTATGCTCATAATAAACAGTCAATAGGGCTGATACTCAATAAAAATAAAATCTTCCAGTTTGTTAAATCTTATACAGCCATCACATAGAATACAATAGAACTATTACATACAATCAATATAATTTATCTTGTGTTACAATTATTATGTTCAGCTTTTTATATCTATTTGGGTTGGAAAAAAAAACCCCAAACCAAAAACATTTTGGCTCTTCTTACTCTTTAATGTTTTCTTCTCTCTTCTTTCTGTTAAAGCAATACATATTTTTTAAAGCAATACATATTTAAGGAAAAATTGGGATCTGCCATATGCTTTTGGCATGATGTAAAGCTAAATGGCTCCAATCATCAAAATGTAAGAAGACTGTGCCATTCTGTTTTTATTCAGTGTTAAAATCATCATTGCATTACTAGTGCACTGTGAACCATAGGCAATTTTGTTGCATTTATTTATTATTAAAGCTTAATAGATAGTAATTTTTGTGGTGAAATGAAGAGACTGTAGCTTAATGAAGGAAATGTAACTGCTTGTGTTTGAAATCTGGTGAGTCTGTGGTATTTGCTCACTCGTAATTGCAGTGTATGGAGCAATTATAATATTCATTTATGCAGATCTTAACCCAGTTATTGTATTATTCTTCAAAGCATGCCAGAAAAAAAAGAACCTCTATCAGCACTATTAAATAAATTTCTAAAAATAATTTATAGAAGAACTTTATGTCTTTGGGGCATTAACTAGAAAATGTTGCTTTAGTATTATAAATTTGCAATTGCATTTTAATGATATTAATAACAGAATCGCATAGATGCCAGTACTCCTTCCCTTATATATTGTTTCCCTTATACATATTTTTCAATAAAGACATCATTTTACAATGCCTACATGAAAGATCTAGTGAGTTAAAAAAAAAACACCTGATTGTTTTCAGAAAAAGATGTTAAAATATTTACTTATGTATATTGTTTTACTTAATTAATGGTTCTTTTGGCAAACTTACAGTTGACAGTATTTCAGTGTGTTCCTTAGGCTGAATATTTTGAGTTTACTAATGAATATTTTCTATAAAATAAGCAACTAAAGTTGCTTGATGGAGGAAGAGGTTTATTCCATTAATATTTAAAGCAAAACATTATATATATAGGTATAATTATATATAATAACAAATAATTTCAGAGTTATTAATAAATGAGCTACAATGGATACATTCACTTGACATTTTCTGTGTTCTCTAGAATATGCCAAATAAGAGAGGAAAAACTCAGTTATGAGTATTTTACTCAAAAGATCTTTCCAACTGAAAGTATTCTCAATGTGCTTGAGGAAAGTGTTGTTAACTGGATTGTTTTGAGTGGTAATATTACTATTATGATAAGTAAGAAGATACAGTCCTTCAAATTATTTTTCAATCAACAAAAGATTTTTTAATACTAGCTTTATAAAAAATATGGCACTTTGCTTTATATGCTCTGAATCATAGTCTTTGGTTGAAATTGAGAACACAATTTTCACATGTATTTAACAATGTTATGAGTTCAACAAACCATTATTCACAGAGGTATCGGATTTCTAATTTCTAAAATAAAGTTCACCCTGCCTTGTGAAGCATCCATGTGATTCTGTTATTCTAAATAGAACTGATATTATTTGCCTGGTATAAATGCTAAGTGATAAAAAGTGGAAGCTTTGAGAAGATGTCCTCACATACAAACCTAGGATTTTAAAATGGAAAGGAGCTATAAAATATTAATATATTGATAAGGGGCTTGCTTCTCAAAAGTCTGTAGATATATAGCCATTAAAATAAGACACCACGAATAATAGAAATAATTATTAGTATGTATTAGCACCATATATATGATTGGAAATGAGTAGTTGCTTTCATATATTTATTCCAGTCAAAAATATGAGTTGGCTATTTTAGCTACAAGAAAAGAGTGAATTAGAAAAATTAAGCAAATATTCCAAGATTAGAGAGAGAATGTTTTGGGGCTGATGATCAAATATGATTCCATTCAAAGTTTGTGCTGTATCCACTAATGTCCTGATAATAAATGGAACTCAGTGTCTTGTGTTGTTAAATATAGACTGATATTAAAATGATTAAAATTTTACTCTCTATTTCAAAGAAGAGAACAAACAGCTCAAAGAAGTGTACGTTCAAAGAAGTGTATGTCTTTGTCAAAAGTAGATGTTTTCTAATATTAATTTAAGAAGCATTAGAAAGGTACATTTCGTGGGGCACCTGGGTGGCTCAGCGGTTGAACATCTGTCTTTGGCTCAGGTCATGATCCCCGGGTCCTGGGATTGAGTTTTGCATCAGGCTCCCCACAGGGACCCTGCTTCTCCCTCTGCCTCTCTCTGTGTCTCTCTCATGAATAAATAAATAAAATCTTTTTTTAAAAAAAGAGAAATGTACATTTTGCATAAACTTACTCATATGAATTCTGGTATATAAAGAACCTCATAAAATAAAGTTCTATGTCAAGAACTTATTAATATATTTCGTGTATTGGCATTTTATATGAAGGAATCTTTTGCTAAATCAATGCTTTGTAAAAACAAAACAAAAATTTTCAAAATGAAAGCATTTAAAATGTTTTACACCCAGCCAGAACCTTTTATTTCTACAAATTTCTATCATTTTAATGTGCACATCCCCATCGGAAAAGGTATTGCATAGCCCTTAAAAACAGACCATCTGTTTCTTTCACAATATAAACAAGAATTTGAAGTTAGAAAATAACTAACTGAAATCTGTGAGTCCTAAAAGATCTACCCTTTTCGCAAAGAATTTTTTGCTTTCCATACATGTCTTGCCCACTAACGGCCTGCCAAAACCGACACATGGGATTCTGTTTCTTATGATGCCAAGAGATTTGACATCTGATAGTAAAACATTTGGTGAGAGTTTACATAATTAAACCATATTGGAGAAAGCTGGAAAACTTTATTCCCTACACACTCTTGTAGGGAGCAGTAGTTCTGTTTAATAACTTATATTAACATGGGAAAGTGTGTGTGTGTGCGTGTGTCAGGTCAGTGTGTGTATTGTTTTGGAGAAAAGATATTATGCATTGGTTTATCATATAATGTAGATTTTTCCTGCCTTGGTGACCCGGAGAGCAAGCTAAAACACTTCTGTGGCCATGCTTTTATTTGTCTTTATTCAGATACACAGCTCTCGTGTGTACACAATATGAATTAATAGTAAGAGAAATATCCCCAAGGAAAGATGCCCCATTAGGTCTTCAGCACTTTTTTTGGTGTCTTTAGGACCCTTTTCTGATTTCTCTTATTTTTGTACTTTACTTTTCTGCAACCACATATAGAACCATTATTTTATGAACAGTTCAACCATCAGGTACCATGATGGTTGTTTTCTCCAACTAATCAGAGTCTGCATATTGGTGGAACTTGAAGAATTAAGAAGTTCAGAATTCCAATTATAAAATAAGTCAAAAAAATAAATAAGAGAAAAAAAAAGTCATGAGGATGTAACGTACAGGACAGAGAATACAGTCAATAATATAACTTTGTAACATGACATTTCATAACTAGGCTTACCAGATGGATCATTTTGTAATGTATAAAAACATTGAAATCACTATAATGTAAATCTGAAATCATAAGATATTATCTGCCAATTATACTTAAATTTTTTTCCAATTATATTTTAATAAAACTATATTATACATAGTAATTGACAACTATACTTCAATAAAAAAATCTATATTATATGAGATTGTGTATTTTAATTTATATATAAAACAGACACATATGCATACCTTAAGATTATTAAACTTTACAAATCTACTCATAAAAAAAGAATTAAGTGGATCATGACTTCAGAAGGCTAAGCTATGCATTCTTTCTAAATTAGAAAAGACTATGTTGAAAGTATGACCAGTTGTGGCACTCCTGTGTGATCTAAGTGCCATTTGTAAAAAATACATCTCTTTCCAGTGTAATAAAAGAATGAGAAGGCAAGGTTAGCCGAGGTCTTGCGACTATTCTTTTCCTTTAACAGACACAACCAGAAATAGAGATGATCCCATCAAATTCTCTTTGGAACATGGACGCCAGACTTCTTGGTAAACACAATAATGGTATTTATGGTGAAAATGATATTTGAAGCAATGGAGAAGTCTTACTAGCAAAAAAAATTTTGCTGGGTATACCCAGTAAATAAGCTTCAAATGTATGGATTCATGGCCATAGCTCACCAGAAAATATCACATAAGGTATGCAATAATTGGGGTACAAAAGAGAGATGTTCTTTTTTTGATGTGAAAATTATATAATTTATTTATCTATGTAATTTATATATACACATACAATTTATGAAATATATTTGTTTCATTTTCTCTTTTCTTGCATTCTGAGAATAAAAGGAAAAGTACTTTTTCTGTTAGGAAGAAGGTGAAGAGAGAGAGAAAAAGAACGAATATATATATAAGCATAAACATATATTTTTTTATAAGGAATTGACTCGTGTAATTATGGCGGCTATGAAGTCCCAGGATCTGCAGTTGGAAGAGACCCAAAACTAATGATATAGTTCTGCTCCAAAGATCCAAGAGCCAAGAAAATCAATCATCTAATATGACATTGAACTCAGTAAAAATAACATCCAAGCTCAAAGTTGGTCAAATAAGAGGAATTCCCTCTTATTAGTGGGAGCATCAGTTTTGTTCTATTCAGGTCTTTCACTAATTGGATGAGACCTACCAACATTAGGGAGGGCAATCTACTTACTCAGTATATGGATTTAAAAGTTGTCTCATCCGGGATGCCTGGGTGGCTCAGCAGTTGAGCATCTGCCTTTGGCTCGGGGTGTGATCGCGGGATTCCGGGATCGAGTCCCACATCAGTCACCTTGCATGGAGCCTGCTTCTCCTTCTGCCTGTGTCTCTGCATCTCTCTCTCCCTCTCTCTCTGTGTCTCTCATGAATAAATAAAATCTTTAAAATAAATAAATAAATGTATGTTGTCTCATCCATAAACACTCAGAACAATGTTTCACCAAACGTCTGGGACCCCCTCAGTGACCCAGCCAAGGTGACAGAAAACTAACCATCATAATACCAATATCCTTCCAAGTATTTTTCACTCTATGTTTGTCACTTACAACCTGAGAGGTTAAATTTGAAACAGCCCATTTTACTATAGGAAAGAAGGGACATGGAGCTTTGTAGATGATCTCAGATGCCTCCATCCTTTGCCCGAGCCTTGTCATTACCAGTATCCTTTGCATAATTAATAGAATTTGGAACTGGTTAAGATCTCTGACTCTTGTGAGTCTGATTTGGCAATCTGATGCCTTTGTGATATCTCAAAGAATTAAAAAATATTTTTAAAAGATTTATTCAATTACCCTACATAAAACTACTCAGTCTGTCTATATGTTAATAAAATACATTTTTAAACAAACATAACAGAAATTTCATAATAGGAAAAGGAAACTAAAATTTCATGCTGAACTCCTCCCTGCTGTAATTGTAAGGACCTAAAGCCATTTCTGTATACCTGTTTTGATCACAAGTACTTTTAAATCTCTTCATTATTTTGCAGTGATGGGCATTTGATACCAGGACACCTCTTTCTACTTAAAAGTGTTTCTTTTGGTCGAAGGAGAATGACATCACTTCTCATTCCGTAGATATTTTCTCATGTTTCTTCTTTTCCTTAAGAACTAGGCTGTCCTAGGCTTTCAGTATTTTTCTTTTTTTATTCTCCTACTGAAAGAGAAAAAGAAAGTTTTTTTTTCTTTTATTTTCAGAATGAAAGACAAGAGAAAAATAGAGTATATTTAAATTGATCCATCAAGAGACTAGAAATTATTTTTTTAAGATTATTTATTTATTTATTTGAGACACAGAGAGAATGTGAGTACACACAAGGTGGGGGAAGGGGCAGAGGCAGAGGAGAAATAGACTCCCAGCTGAGCAGGGAGCTCCATGTGGGGCTCGATCCCAGGACCCTGAGATCATGACCTAAGCTGAAGGCAGATGCTCAACTGCCTGAGCCACCCAGGTGCCCCAGACTAGAAAATGTTATGTGATGGCAGATTAGTATCAGCAGTGTCAGGAAGGGAGAAAAGAGTACTTTTGGTGTTGTTGGGAACATTGAAGGAATAAATGAATCTTGAAGATATTCAACATTTGATTTGAACATTTTTTGCCTTAGATTTAAATGACTCACAATGACATTTTGATCTCCCAAAGACATCTGGTAACTTTCCCTACCTTAGACATTTATTTTCAAAATATCTAACTAAATTCTGGGGATTTATCCACCCAGATTCCCTTGCAATCCCATAATTGTTGGTCCTTCTCTATTCTGGCAGCTACTACACTTGACGAGCATGGCTGACCATAGTGGTGACCAGATGGCAAAAGAGGACACAGAGTACAGAAGTGTCTCCAAAGAGAAGAGGGCAGGTTGTAGCAGATGGGAATTGGGGAATCACTGAGCTGCACTCAGCACCAAGAAAGAAATGGTTGAAAATATTGAGGGACTTTGTGCATGATTCCGGAAACTATCTCAACTCAACTGTTGGAGAAACATGTGGTTGTGTTGGGGGGAAGAGACTGTGAAAAGTTGTACAGCTTAGAAGCCAACAGCAAAAGGTCTGCAGACAGGTGGCTTGGTTGCAGATTCCAGTTCAGCACCTATTAACTGTACCTTGAGCAAATCACCTACACCTGCATGCTTTGTACAGTGGAAGCAGAGGTATTACCTGTCTCATATGCTGTGACAAATATTAAATATTATATTAAGTTAAGGCGAGTTAGTATTTGTCAACTAATAAATACAAAGGACTGTAGCATTTTAGCGTCAGTGAAGCTTTGTTCTTAGTCTTCGCAATCCCTCAACTTTTTTGGCTGAGCATTACACAAAATAAAGCATTCTCTCTGTTATTTCAAAGTGATTTCTGAGGAGGTCTATCAACAGGAAGAGGAAAGCACATGGGCATCTGAGAATCTCCTACACGGACAGGAAGGCAACAGCCACACCTACCTGCCTTGCAACTTGGAGAGTTTCAAACAGGGTTCTGCACACAGGACATTTCTCCCAAGTCAGCATCAGCTACGTCCAAACATCACTGTGTCAATGCCTAGGAGTTTTCAAAATTATTTGAGTAAAAAATATCTCCATGAAAAACAGGCCACCTTGATACAGAACCAAAAGGGGTCATTCATTCTGTCACTATTTAAGCCACTGTCTCTTTGTTTTATGCTGGTAAAAACCATGACACGCTATGTAGACAAAGCAAGGTTTTTTCTTGAGGTTTATTTACTTATTTTAGAGATGGGGGAGGGGCAGAGGGAGGGAGAGAGAGAGAATCCCAAGCATATTCCCTGCTGCAGGAGCCCTCCCCCCACCCCGCCCCCACAAGGCTCAATCTCACCACTCTGAGATCATGACCTGAGTTGAAACTAAGAGTCAGATCCTTAACCAACTGCGCCTCCTGGTGCCCCTGACAAACAAAACAAGTTTTACTTGAAAAGTATTCAGATATGTCAGAATAGAAAATAGGAAAATTTCCTGTTGAGGGAAAAACATTCAGGTACAGTTAAAAATAAAAGGTGGTTGGGCTGTGGGGGAAGCAATTCAGCACTTAAGGCTGCACTGTCTAAAAAAAAGAAAAGGCTGCACTGTCTATAGACAATCTTGTTAAAAAGTCACATTAATGTCAATTAAAAGTTGGACTTTTTTTTTATCATCACAGTGCACTGGCAATTTTAAACTAGGCCGGTGATAAAATAGACTTCTTCCACAAAAGTCTTTTGTTGGTCTAAATTCTAAATACTTTAATGCACACACACAATCTGCTACATATATTTGCTTTGAGAGTGAACTAATGTTTTGAACCCATTGAACTATTTTTGGCTGTGGCTTCTTTCTCCAATCCCTGTGCCATTAAGCATTCCTGTATTTAAATAGTAGTTTTGAAATAAACAATAGCACTGTGATCCTAAAGAAGAAGAAACAGAACTTCAATTCTGGCGGTCTTTGTGCAAAAAATTCTCTGAACCATACAGAATTCTCTTTTTCTGGAAGCATTTTTGCATGTACCTCTCCCTCCTTCTTTTCAAAATACACATTAATGTGGTAATTAATTTGCTGCTTTCTAAATTTTTTTAAAAAAAATTTTGTCTACTGACATACATACACACATTTCTTTTTTTAGCGAATATTGTTTTATTTATTATTTTTTTAAATAATGAATTTATTTTTTATTGGTGTTCAATTTGCCAACACGCAGAATAACACCCAGTGCTCATCCCGTCAAGTGCCCCCCTCAGTGCCCGCCACCCAGTCACCCCCATCCCCCGCCCTCCTCCCCTTCCACCACCCCTAGTTCGTTTCCTAGATTTAGGAGTCTTCCATGTTCTGTCTTCCTTTCTGATATTTCCTACCCATGTCTTCTCCCTTCCCCTCTATTCCCTTTCACTATTATTTCCAAGTAAGAAAACTCTCTCTCTGCATTTCTTTTCTGAGTAAAATTATGATTATTTCATGATAGCTTGCTAGGTTGCCATTATAAAATGCTATAGACAATGTGGCTTAAACAACAGATTTTTTTTTCCCCTAGTTTTGGATGCTGGAAGTCCAAGTTCCATGTATCAACAGATTTGGTTTCTCTTAAGGGACTCTCTCTTTGGCTTGCATACAGCTGCCTCCTCACTGTGTCCTCACTCGGCCACCCCTCACTCTGTGTGTCAGTTGCAAAATATGTTTATTTTTTTAATAAATAAACTTAGAATTGATTTTCCTCAAAGGTAGCACTCATTCCTGTAATTAGTCTGCTCTTAATATTGTGCCATGACTATGCAAAATTGAGTTTACCTCACTGGGGAGTTGGTGCAGGGGAACTCCAGGCTGCTTAAGCTAGTGAATGCTATCTTCACAAGTAAACGCTCTCGTGTAAGTGCTGAGATTTTGGAACTCGGTAGCCTCTTCCCAGTTGTACAACCCTGGGTAAATGAGCCAGCCTTTCTCGACCTCAGCTTTCTCAAAAGGAAGAGTCAACAAAAGCTAATGACAATCGCTGTATTGCCAGGCACTGTTCTAGATGCTCGGATTCATCAAGGTACTAGAGAGAGCTTTGCTCCAACGGGATATCAGAATGTTGGTGAGTGCTAGGACAAAAAGAAAAAGAAAAGCAAAGTACAGGGAATGGACTGGGAGAGTGGCAACTCTAAATATTAAGTGACCAGGAGAAGCATCATTTCAGAGAGTGAAGTTAGTGAATGGATGAATAAAAGGTACTTAAAATGTGAGCCAAGTGACATAGTGGTCTGCCCAGCTCTACCATAAAATAATAAGCCATGCATATCCTCTATGTTTTAGTTTTTGTTTTTTTTCATGCTCCAAGTTATTCCAATGGTGAAGAGCATGTGCCAGTGATTATTAGTTAATTAATTGTATGGTCATATCAAAGAAGTCCTGGAACCAAATGTGACCAAACAGTTGGAGAATTACAAGCCTACCTATAGGTTATTGTTAGTTATATTTTCTAAAACGTTTTGTTTACTACATTTAGGCATATGTAGAAGTGAAATAAAAGAGGGCAAATGAGTTACTGCAGGAAGCACACATTTGCATGTGCTTATATTTCTTTATAAAGTGCATCTGTTCATGTATTCAGGTGAGGAAAGCGTGCTAGCTGAGAGAGAATGTACACGTATTCCAGAGACTATAGATGTGTATGCAAAACATGAAGTATTTTTAGTTCTGGAACTTTGTGATTAGAAACAGATGAGAAAGGTGCTAAATTGTTTTTGGACTAATTCTTAAGTTCACTGAACTAAAGAGAAAAATATCATTTTGAACCAACAAATCTGTGAATTTTTAAAATAAATCTCTGCCTTTTGATATGAATTATACATTGCCTGGAGGACTTCATTTGATATGTTATGCCTTTGTTCCTTCTGGACATTTTCCTAAGACCTTATCCAAATGAAAGATTGTGGGCTTTTCAAAGAAGAAAGTGAATAAGACATAATCTACTAAATATTTCACAAAAGAAGGAGGTTAAGCATAAAGTATATTAGTTATGAGAAATCATATATTGTGTTTTGAACTCTGAGTTTTTTTATTCAGTAAGACTCTGAAATGGTTTTTATCACATAGTTTGTGTAAGTGTACCCAATCATCAGAGATACGTCTGACACATTTAATCAGTAAAAGAACTCTTTTTATTATAATTCTATGGGCTATATTCCCTGTAGCATACTTTTCTTCCTTGTGACTTAGTTATTTTATAACTGGAAGTTTGTTCCTCTTAATCCCCTTCACTTATTTCTCCTGGTCCCCAACCCCTCTCCTCTCTGGCAATTACCAGTTTGCTTTCTGTATTTGAGTCCATTTCGGTTGTTACAATTATTATTGGTTGAGGGGTTGTTTTTTTTTTATTGTTCCTTTATCTTGTTTTTTTATATTCCACATATAAGTGAAATCATATAATATTTGTCTTTCTCTAACTTATTTCACTTAACAAAATGCCATCACATGTTGCTGTGAATAGCAAGATTTCATTCTTTAAAAAAAAAAAGATTTTATTTATTTATTCATGACAGATACAGAGAGAAAGAGAGAGAGACAGGCAGAGACACAGGCAGAGGGAGAAGCAGGCTCCATTCAGGGAGCCCGACGTGGGACTCAATCCCAGGTCCCCAAGATCAGGCCCTGCGCTGAAGGCAGCGCTAAACCACTGAGCCACCCAGGCTGCCCCAATTTCATTCTTTTTATGGCTGAATAATATTCCACTGTTTATAAACACCACATCTTCTTTAGCCCTTAATCTGTCGAGGGACACTTAGATTACTTTCGGAATTTGGCTATTGTAAATAATCCTTCAATAAACATAGGGGTGCATATATATACATAGATATTTTTTTTTCAAACTACTGTTTTTATTTTCTTTGAGTAATTACCCAGAAGTGGAATTACTGGATTGTATTGTATTTCCATTTTTGGTTTTTGGAGGAACTCCTATACTATTTTCTATAGTGGTTGTATCAATTTACATTCCTACCAACAGTGCATGAGGGTTCCTATTTCTCTACATCCTCTCCAAGACTTGGGTCTTATCTTTTTGTCACTAGCCATTGTGACAGATGTAAGGTGATATCCCATTGTGGTTTTAATTTGCATTTCCCTGATGATTAATGATGTTGAGCCTCTTTTCATGTGGCCGGTGCCATCTGTATGTATTCTTTGGAAAAATGTCTATTCAGGTCCCCAGCACATTTTTAATCAGATTATTTGGGGTTTTTTTGGTGTTGAGTTGTAGGAGTTATTTATATATTTTGCATAGTAATCTCCTATCAAATATATAATTTGCAAATTTCTTCTCTCATTCAGTAGCTTGCCTTTTCATTTCATTGATGTTGAAAAGCTTTATAGTTTGGTGTAGTCCCAATTATTTATTTTTGCTTTTGTTTTCCTTGCCTGGGGAGACATAGATAGAAAAATATTGTTAGGGCCCATATCCATGAGTTTACTGTCTCTTTTCTTTTAGGAGTTTTATGGTTTCAGGTCTTTATTTTGAGGTTTTTAATGCATTTTGATTTAATTTTTGTGTATGGTGTGAAACAGTGGTCAAGTTTCTTTGTTTTGCATGTAGCTGTTCACTTTTCCAAACACCGTTTATTGCATAAACCGTCTTTTCCCCATTGCATATTCGTGGCTCCTTTGTCACAGATTAATTGACCATATAAATGTGGATTTATTTCTGGGCTCTCTATTTTGTTCCATTGATCTATGTGTGTATTGTTGTGCCAGTACCATACTGTTTTGATTACCACAGCTAAGATAATTCTTACTGTTTTCTGTCAGCAGCAAATAATTGTGAAGTAAAAATGATAATGATGATAACTCAAAGTTTTTATTAATCACATAAGTAGTGTGTTTCTAAGTATTCTGGTATCTTATTGAATTTTATTTATAAAAAATAAATAAATAAATAAATAAAAGAAATTTTATTTATAAAATGTAAATTATTTGGAGTGTCTAATAATTCTTGAAACTATGTAGTACAACATTGTGTGAGTATATTTTAGATATGTTTAAATTATCTTTAAATTCATATTGTAGGGATCCCTGGGTGGCGCAGCGGTTTAGCGCCTGCCTTTGGCCCAGGGCGCGATCCTGGAGGCCCAGGATCGAATCCCACGTCGGGCTCCCGGTGCATGGAGCCTGCTTCTCACTCTGCCTGTGTCTCTGCCTCTCTCTCTCTCTCTCTCTGTGTGACTATCATAAATAAATAAAAATTTAAAAAAAAAATAAATTCATATTGTATATCACATTTTTCTGGAATATTCTTTTCTTCTGACTTTCTTGTTTCCATCCTGTTTCCCTTGCTGTCAGGACCATTAATGTATGTATTAGGTGGAAGAAACATCTTTGATTAAATTAATGAAATTGTATATTTTTAAGTCAACTGTCCTAAATATTCATGTTTGTCCTTTTTCTTAGTAGTGTGAAAATCTCATTTTCACAAAATCTGGAACATTACTGAAACCATACAGATAGGCTCACACATGATAAATGGCTGTTTCATTGAGAAACATAGAGGAGCTAATCAAATGGTGATGTGTTCTGCTTGTTAATAGATTTGAAGGCCATGTGAAAGGGACTCTGGCACTATAAACTTACAAACGCCAGGATTTTCCCTTCTTAGCTGTACGCTGTAGGCTCAAGCTCGGTGAGAGAGACCCAGTTTCTATCTCTAAAAGATTAGCCACTGCCTTTCATTAAGGAATATCTCTATACCAAGACAGTGCCAAGGAATGGCTTGAATGCTGGTCTGCTAGACCAGAAAAGGGCCAGAAAAAGATTGACCAAAAGGAGATCATGAATGTGAATGATCAGAATTATGACTGGAAACATGCTAAAATCAGCTTGTTTTTTGCCTTCTTAAGAAAGTACCCGGTAGTACTTATTAACAACTGCAACTGAAAGTTTCTTCCTAGGGCCCGTGGATGGCTCAGTGGTTGAGCATCTGCACTGGGCTCAGGTCATGATCCTGGAATCCTGGGATGGAGTCCAACATTGGGCTCCCTGCAGGGAGCCTGCTTCTCCCTCTGCCTGTCTCTGTGTCTCTCATGAATGAATAAATATAATCTTTAAAAAAAAAAAAGTTTCTCCCCAGACTACTCAAAACTCTGAAAATACCAAAATACTGAAATAATGAGGATTTGAATGTATCGTCTATACTTACCCTACAATAATATACCATAGTCAAGTGTGTCACTTATTGTGCCAAAAATTATTCATAAATATAGATATTATCTAATTTGTTTGTACTAGATGAATCTTGACATATTAAAAAGAAAACTCTTTCCTTAGAGATTGTTTTAATGGATATCCTCAAGAAGTAATTAATTATGGTTATTTATCTTTATCTCTGTAAAGATATAATTTTAATTTTCTATGTATATTAAGATTCATATGTGTGTGCTTACAGATGTAAGTGTTTATAAGTATGCATGTATGTAGCATGTGTGTGTGTATACATATGTATCCAGAAGAAGCTGCCTGTTGTCAAACAAACAAACATCAATGACTCTGAAGCAAAAGACACTGAGAAGTAGCATCGTGTCATAGCTAAGTGTGAAGTATTAGAATAAAATAGAATTTGGTTGAATTCCAGCTCTACATTTTGCTAATAATGTACCTTGAGGATGTCTCCTAGCCTGAATTTCATTTGACTCTTGTGGTTACTGAGAATAATAATATGTGCCTCACAGGACTGTCATGAGGATTCAATTAATTAATGTGTATAAAGCTGTTTTGTATTCCCTTTTATCTTCAATCTTTCCTAAGATTTTCTTTCTTTCCATAAAGTTCTTACATCCTCTTATTTCTGTGAAGTGAGAATTCTGTACTCAACACCAGCACAGACAGGCATCATAAATGTGTGGCTACAGTCCAGAAGGAAGCATTCAAAGCTGTGTTTTATAATTACCTTTCAAAGGACCATCATGGCACCTAACATGGATGGGGGATGAGTACAAAAGTTTGGTGCAGATGTGGGTTCATATTGTACCTCCCATATTTGATTTTATTCTAGAAAAAGCATCAATTCATATATTATTTGGTCAATCTTAAATTAAGATTTGGGACAAAAATAAGATTAACTTAAAAATTACTTAAACTAAAAAAAAATTACTTGAACTATTTTTTAAACAATGTGTATAGGGAAAAGTGTCACTAACAGAAAAATAAGAAAATATTCTGCATATATTTTTTTCAAATTAGGTATAACATTCTGTTTTCTCTGGTACACACACACACACACACACACACATAAAAAATACATATACATGTAGTCTTCTTATTCAGTCATTAAGATGATTGGGTGGAAAGAGTAAAACTACTTGTGGTTGTAGCAATCCTTCTGTGGTGAGTGAGATTTGCATTAATGCCTGAGGGGTCTTTTTAGAGAGTGTGGTTAGTAGAGAACACTTCAGCAGATGAAGGGGGATCACAAAAGGAAAGTGATGCACCCCCGTCTGTGTATAGCAGTAATAGGCTAGCAGGGCTGAAGCATACCATATATGTTAAGGAATGTTGTGCTGTATGTTTTAAAATGTGGTTTGTAACCAAATTACCTGAGTACTCTTTTCAGAAACATGTTTTTAAGTGTATTGTTATTAAGTGTATAGTTTAGTAGAATGCTATGCTGGAAGTTAAGAACAAGCTAATTTACTAATGGTCTTCGATCAATGGCTCTGTTGTTTTACTCAAATTACATTAGGCTCCTAAAATTGGATGCTTAAACTTACTTTCCAAATTGACACTTAGGAAAGCCCTGAATCAGACATTATTTAGTGATATGGCTTGAATCATTTACTATAATTTTTCCTTACATTTTGACATTTGCTTATTACATTCTTACCTCAAAAATTTAGGGACACTGATTGTAGAGATTATCAATTTCGGATCATTAATTTTACATGTATGATAAGTGGATTTAAAGGAGAGAAAATAAACTGCCCAAAATAACAGAGCTGATTAATAAAAGAGGCAACAAAACAACAAACAGGTCTCTAGAGTTCCAGTTTAGCACTCCCTTCCAGATGGATGTTATGAAAAAAATAAGAGAATGATGAACAAACCTGCAATTCTTGGCTTTAGACAAACTTTGGACAAATAAATATTTGAAGACAACGTGAAGCAGGGAATAGACTATGAGTGGTGATACTGTGATGCATATCTTGCTTATTCCATGGAGCTTTCTGATCTAATGAGGTTCTTAATTATATCTTTTGAAACAAATGACTAAAGGGGAACCCTGGCAGTCAATTTGTTCTCTGAGAAAGGTTATTGATGGCCTTTCTGGACACTTAGATCCCAGGGCCAATGCCCAGCTTGTGAGACGAAGTCTACATTGGGTCCTGAAACTGGGAGAATTGATGTAGTTGGTGGGCTGGTGCCTCCACTTACTTCTCTGAAATTGACTTCACAGTGTGTACTTTAATCTTCAATTTGGTTGGCCCCTATGGGTAGATAGAATTTGATGTCTATATTTTCTTTATTTAGATGTACCAGCCAATTTTGGAAAGCCATCTACAAGTTCTCTGAATCTTATATGTCTTCATATATTATACCTATGTTTTTATGTGTATTTTAGGGTCTTTTGATTATTAAGAGTGCTAATTCACCTAAAAGGATTTGGACATTAGGAAAAAAATCACAGGTATAAAAAGATTTTATATCTACTTCAAGTACTATATAACACTAAAAATTAAGAGTTATTATACTTTTCTAGTTTTTAAAACATGCAAAATGGTATGTTTTTACCTATTAAACATACTTCTAATAATTGATAAACTTACACAAAAGGAGTCCATGAGGAACAATTTAAAGTATTTATTATAAAAATCTGGAATTCATTGTGAGATTTCCAAAGCTCATTGGGAAAAATAGTTCATTAAATAGATAAATAAATAAATAAATAAATAAATAAATAAATAAATTTACTACTTAAATTTACATATCTTAATCTCACATGCCCAGAGTGACACTTTGCTAGGCACCATAATGTTTATAAGATAGCTGGGAACCTGGTGCATTTCTTCAGGAAGCATTTGGAGGCAGAAGAACCAGTACATAGTGGCTTTGCCCGAAGCACCTTCAATATGCTTGAAAGATCAAGCAAGGGAGAACATATTTTCAAAAAGAGTAATTCAGTAAACTGTGGCATTTGAGATATGGTCTAAAGAACAAGCAGACTTGTAAAGAAAGCTAGGAATTCAGTGAGATTAGAAATTAAGGTAATCTTCAAATGCAGCTGATTAAGCAAAGACCTTTTCTTACCATTGTCCTTCACAATGAATCTCCATTCAGCCTTTCTGTAATAATACTTCTGTAATACACTCTTCTTTTTCCCAATCATACATTGCTTCTCAGCTAAGCCAGCTGCTTGTAAAGGCACAGCTTAAATATAGACTCTTCAGTACTAAATATTGCCTACTTTAGTGGCATTACATTAGACAGATTTCAGAAAAAGGGTGTTATACTTTTAAATACATTCTTTTGCTTAAATTGAATTTTCCTTTTAGCAAATCAATGGGATAGCTTTTGTGGCAAAATTTCTTTTCTACTATCAGCCATAGAAGGTTTAAAGGTAAACTATTATTTAATAGGTGCTATTTTAGAACAGTTGGTAATTGACATAAAACAGCAACACTAACCTCTATATATTCTCTTACTTTGTTGTAAGAGTGCAGCATTTTTCCATATTAAATTTGATTTGGGTATTAATGTGATATATTATTTAGATGGTATAACTACCCAAAATAAGGCATGGAGATAACTCTTTTAGAGTATTTGAAAGGGTTGCTTCTATAAAAATTATTTCTTTGTCAGGAAGTTATATCTTTCTCAAGAAGTGACATAGAACTTGTGGAAGATGGTGATTCCCAAAACGATTCCTTTCTTTGGCAGAAGAAATTATGGTAACATTCTGTCTCTTTGAAATGATTACATCATCTTTTTAGTAAACTTATCTGAATGAAGAAAATGAAAGTATTCTGTAGCTGTATTTTGATTGGCTTACCACAAAGCACTAATCTATTAAAGTAAAACCTTCATTTGTGTAAGTGGCTGATAAGTTGTCAGTGGGGGGTATTGTTATAAACTCCTGCAGCACTGTACAGGAATCTGGAGACTTACCCTTGTTACCTCCCCAACCACTCACCCTCACTCCCACCCCTACTTAGTGGCATCTACAGGAGCTTAACTTCTATACATATTGCCATGAAACAAACAAAAATTACAGAAAGAGAGAAAAAAAAAGAAATCCAAAAAAGACTTGAACACAAATAAAGAGACCTTAATCTCCTATTTGTGATTTAAGAAAATAGTAAACATGTCAAAGCCAGAAATCCCATGTAGAATATGACTTTCTTCTATAGAATACTTATCATCCAGATAATAAAGTAGTCTTTCTTCTTGTTACCGTCAGAAAGATAGCAGTTCTTTCTAATTGTGGTGATTTTTTTTTTTTTAAGCCATGCCTAATTTCTTGTCAGTGTGCCAAAGTCCCAGAAGCACAATGTCTGGCCAAGGTTAATAACTAGTTTACAATCTCTGGGAGGATATTTCATGTAGGCCCTATAATCATAGGCATTTTCTATAACCTCATCTGCTTGAAACACTATCAAAGACTCTCAGGAAGTACAATTTATTTCAATCTACCTACCAGGTTCTGGGTACTTCTAATGCAGAGGGGAAAAGTACAGATATAAAGAAAAGATAAAAGAAGAAAGCAACTGCAGACAGACAGAAGTGGGGTGAGCTCCGTGATTGGTAAGAAAAATAAAGGCAGCATACAAGATGATATCTCAGGAGTAAAACTGAACCTAAAAGTCCAAAGTGTTTTATGACTGCTGTTCATATGTAAATGGGTCTTCACTGAACTTGTGTGGAATTGACTCAAAACCCCAAATCCAAATGACTAGAGAAAGTCCAACCTCTCAAAATTGTCTATTTATTCCTGGGGCTTAAGTTCTGGTGGCCACTAGTGTTGTCTCATTTTTATTTTGTATTTTCGAGGAAAGAAGGTAGGATGGCAGAAGAAAGGTGAGAAGAAAGGGGGAGTTGGGGGGGGAGGAAGGGTCTACAAATGGCAGAATGGAGTTGTTTTTTGCTGAGATGCCAAAAGCCAAGAGACAACTTACTTTATAAGGGAGGGGGTATCAAACCAATAAATTGACCTTATATATCTCTCATTTAAAATAAAAAAAATTCATAGTTAGTAGATATTCAATGGTATTGTAAGAAGTTTATGTCTTGAGTTTTAGATAGAAGTTCAGGCTGTTGATTTATTTTTAGTCCTCAGAAATAGATGGAATATAAAATCATGGACATAAGAGATGGTGTTTAGGATGATTTTACTAAGGTAGAGATCAAAGACTAAGCCCTGGTCTTCTCTGATATATAAAGTTGAAGAAAATAAGGCTAACAAGGTAAGAGGAGAGTTCAGATGGAGTGATATTCTAGAGGAAATATGAAGAAAGTGTTAAACAAATAAAGTGTAATAAACTGTTAAATGCTGCTTAATATATATAGAATAGGGAGGATAAAAATTCCATCACATTTGGTAATAGATAGATGGATGACCCTGCATAAGAAAACTATGAGTGGAGGTGAAGTATTATTGCATTTCATTAGAGAATAAAAGGAGGTAAAAGGAAGACAGGAAACCTCAACAATTCTTAAAAGACATTTTTCTGTAAATGGAATAATGAAATTAGGCAATGCCTGGAGAAGTCATCTATGGTAATGGACGGATATTAAAGATGCGGATACAGCATACTTGAATAATGACCAAAATGATAGAATTAAGAGTGAAAAAAAAAGTGTGGAGAGTGTCAAAAGACAAGGCAAATGTGATAAAATTGAATGTAGTATTCTTGAACCCCTGGAAGGTAACAGTAGTGAAAAATTTAGATCGATCCGCAGGGGTGTGTACATTTTTTCAAACATGTCAGAATATAGCATAGAGGAAGGCTTGTAATTGAATCACAGAATTTGAAATAGGTTTGCTTACTCTCTTATTTATAGACATGGAGAAATGGTCCCGGGGGAAAAAATGTCTTAAAAAATTTAGATTTTCTTTGTTTACTGGAATTATCTGAAGCTCGTAAAATAGCAAGAATTCTCAAGGGCAAATGTGAAAGGATACTGCTATGACCAGAAATTAACATTCCACCTACAGACAGGTTTATTGTTAGTGTTATGTGCCCTTTATCCTCTGCCTGTCTTTGGAAGTTGTTTTATGTTGGAGGGAGGATGATATTGACAACAAAATGAGAACATTTGGCTAATTAATATTTTAATAAAATCTGCACTTTGAGTAAAGCTTGATTCAAGATATTGTTTGACATCCGTGGTAAAATTGTGTATATAAAGTCTCCTGAAATTTTGCTGGCAAAGGTCTTAGTCCCCATGATAGAGTCTATGACTATGGAGAGAATTACTTCACACATTTCAGAATTGTTGACTTAAGGAGATTTTTATGTTGATAAACAACATTTTTGCATGAATAGTAGAAGATTGTGATTCCAATACACTTCTCGGAAATAATTTACTTAGCATACCTGTTGTTTCCCAGCTCAGATATTTTATCTTGAACCATTTACTCTTAAACTTTATTTTTTCCACTGCGAGCTTTCCGGTTCATATGGCATGTCTATTCTAATGTATTCCTCATTTTAAAAGAGGAAAATCCCCATGACTAACCATGTCTAATATGGCAAATCTAGAAGTAAGTAATATTCTTTGTCTTTTCTTCATGCTCATGGCAGACAGAACCACTTACACTCATATATGCAGAAATAATGCCACGGGGCCAAATGATTCACTGCTTTCCCTCAGTTCAAATCCCCCAAAATACCACTTTCTATCACTTCCTACTCTTCATCACTACCTACCCTTTCCAGAATGCTTGGCCATCTGGAGTTTCCAGCTCATGGAGAACACAACAGCCTGTTACCTACAGGATGATACTTTCTGAGGGAGTGTTTTCTTTTATAATTCACTCAAAATTTGCATTTTCTTCATATCTGCATCTTTGCAATATTACAGATCTTTCATAATTTATGGAATCATTTAAATACAAATCTTGGGATAATTTAAATTCCTAGGGATCCCTGGGTGGCGCAGCGGTTTAGCGCCTGCCTTTGGCCCAGGGCGCGATCCTGAAGACCCAGGATCGAATCCCACGTCGGGCTCCCGGTGCATGGAGCCTGCTTCTCCCTCTGCCTATGTCTCTGCCTCTCTCTCTCTCTCATTCTGTGTGACTATCATAAATAAATAAAAAAAATTAAAAAAAAAAAAAAAAAAAAATAAATTCCTAATAAAAAATCCCAGTTTTTCTGTAGAATATGAAGATTTGAAGGAGGAAATGTCTATTCACAAACAGAATCTAATCCCTTTGAATGGTGGCTAAAAGCAGGTAGCAAGTTCAACAGGAACACTGATTTACAAAAAAATGGGATGTGTCAATGATAGTTCTTTGAATTCTTGATTCTCTGTCATCTATTCATTCAGGTTTTGATTCTTGATGTGGTACCACTGATCTCTATTACTTTTGGAGGATGCATTTTAAAGTTTTGAATAGGTCATAAACACAAATTTCACACATCAAACACTATTAAAGAGTGTACAGTGACAATTCCCTTCCGCTAATGGAAAATTTGTGTCCCCCAGAATTCATATGTTAAGGTCCTAATCCCCAATATGGTGGTGTTTGGAATTGGAGCATTTGGGGCATTATTGGGTTTAGATGAGGTAATGGAGGTAGAGCCCCCCGTCATGGTACTGGTGCCTTTATAAGGGGAAAAAGAAACCAGAGCTTTCCAGACCTATGAGAAATAAGTGGTTGTTTTTTAAGCCACCAGTCTGTGATATGTTGATATTTTGATATTTGGTATTTTGTTATAACAACCCTAATTGACACCTTTCCCACCTTGATCCCAATTTGCTTGGTTAGCACCTGCAGTCAAAAGGTCAACCAGTATTATTTACCTCTTCCTTTCTGTCAATGACTGCCTTTCCTATGTGTATGTATGTATGAGCCAGTACAGATTATATATTCTCCTTCCCCTTTTTTTTACATAAATGGTAGCATACTACATTCATTTTTTTTACTTTTTTTTCTCACTTATTAATATATAGGGACATCTTTTCCAATCAAGAAAAAGAGAAGTTTCTACTCCTTTATTTGTAGCTGATTAGTATGTATTTGTAGGAAATCTGATATGTTACTTAATATTTACCTTTTGCTATTAGAAATTATGCTACAATAAAAAACTTGTACATAAGCTATTTTGCAAATTCTCTAGTATGTATGAGCAAGGAAGTCCAGAAGAATTGCTAGTACAAAGACGCATGCATATTGCATCTTTCTGGAAACTGTAAAGTTGCCTTCTGTAGTTGTGCACCACTTTACACTTCCATAATAACATATGAGAATGCCATCCCCCACTCCCATAGCCACTCCAGCCCTCAAAGACCTTCCTGTTGCACAACTGGAGTTATATAGTAAACAATCATTCACATGGGCTATAATATCAGTCAACATCTTGCAGCAGGGCAGTCCATTGGCTCTGCACATAATGTTGCCATACTGTGGATTATTGAGCTTTCAGGTTTTTGTCAGTCTGGTAAGGATTAAAAATGGAATAGTATTATGATTTCAGTTATTTCTCTTACAAATGAGATTTTGTATCTTTTCTTATGCTGAGGAGCACATTTCTTTTCCTTTTTCTGTGACTGGCCTCTTACTTTGCCTATGCTATTTTATTGGCTTTCTTACCTCCATGTAAATTTAACTTTTCTTTATATATTTTGGAGTACTTCAATGTGATATTGGTCATGATATTTTCCCATTATTATCTTAGTACATACATTAGTACAATGTGAAATCATAGAAGAAATAGGTTTATTTCTTGTTTCTGACTGTAGAAATAATGTTACAAATGTCTACTATTCAGTACAATACTAGTCCTAGTAAGACATTTTTAATCACATTTGGTTTCTATCATCCTCTAAAATTGAATATTTTAAAATCAAGAATGAAAGTCAAATTTTTAAATTAACAAATTTTTGAAGAAATGATATTTTCCCTAAACTTATTATAAATAGTTTTAGTGTTTCACTTACTTATGATCCCATTCATTTACCTATCAGTAGGAACTAACTATTTTGAAAATATCTATAAGTAGGGCATAAGGAAACTGCAAAGGATATTATATGCCCGTGGTACTAGGAACAGCAGAGCAGTTGCCACTCAGGGTGAAAATGACAACAGCGAAGAGTGGTCATCACACTTTGAAAGACCGAATCCCACAGAAAGGCCCAATTGAAATGAAGCAACCCCATTTGATTAACACAGCTGCCTGTGTATGATGGGACCTAGAGAATAAGTGCCCCAAATCACTCTGCGACTTCAGTCTCCAGCTAGGCCATCCCATTGGCTAAATGCCCCTAGAATTATCAGAGCCCCTCTTTTGGTCCACAGATCAGCTCCAAAGGCAGAGAGGACAGTGGGGGAACAGTGGAAAACAGATCTGAGAGGTAAACAGAACATATCCTGCACATCCTATGTACCTTAACTTTGTTCTTACACTAGGTAAATAAACTAGGAATATAACGTGAAGAACTTAAACATAAGAGGAAAAAAGGCACAGTACAATTATCAACAAAATGTTCTTTTTTGGAAGACAAAAACAGAAAATTATTATAGTGCCCTGAGTTATATGTAATCTTATTTAGTATTTGTAAAGAAGTTGTTGGTAAAATAAAGCATGTTACTTTTAAGAATGTATTTTCTCTTATTTTGTTCAAATGTGAAAAGTTGCTTTATAACTCCTTCATGTTTTAGAAAAGATCTATGAATTACTTATGATAATGTGATTTAAGATGTTTGAGTAAGTGTAAATGAAATATTCAGAAGTTGTCTACTGTTGAAGGTTTCATTGCAGAGTTTGTTTTCTTTTTTTTTTTTTAAATTTTATTTATTCATGAAAGACACAGAGAAGGGAGCAGAGACATAAGCAGAGGGAGAAGTAGGCTCCCTGCAGGGAGCCTGATCAGGACTTGATCTCCGGACCCCGGGATCATGACCTGAGCTGCAGGCAGATGCTCAACCACTGAGCCACCCAGGTGCCCCACAGTGTTTTCTTAAAGTTTTCTTAGAGTTTTATTCTTTCCTATAAAATCACTGGTTCACATCAGACTTTTACTGGTCTGAACATGCAGCCACAAATAGAAAAATTAAACTCTTTATACCACCCCCAACTCTATTTCCACACATACAATGCAGCCAGAATGTGTAATTGAAAATAAACTCTGAAAAACATTGTCCTCAGCAATTTTTCATACCTGGTATTAGAAGTAATTCCTCCAATTGCTAACAAGTACCATATACCTTAAGAGAAAATAGAGAGATAAACTAATGATATGTTTGGTTATCCTTTTGGATATTGTGATACACAAAAAAGATTTAAATTTCTCCTTTGAAGTTTGTTTCTAGTCCCTCCAAAAATGTTATGTAAATGGAACCAGTTTTAAATGTCAACTTTGTACTCTTACAGTATTCAAATGTGCTTCCTGGGGAAAAATAAAAACCAGAAATATCTTCACTGTAAAGTATTCAAATTGTTCAAGCATAGAAAATAATAATTCGAAAAATACTCTGTACTTATTTACAAAATTTCATAGAAAGGGAGGAAAGTCCTAGAGAAACAGAGAACCATTAGAGTTGAAGTTCTTTTCCCACTCGGATATACTCCGGGAACCAAGAGAAGACGTGTTCACACAGTTCATTGGTTGCTCTTCTCCAGCAACACACTTGACTGGGATCTATTAAGTGAGTCCATTTGAACATCTCAGTGGGGTCTCCAAAATTGCTCAAGATTGATTTTCAAAAAGGTAAAATTGTAAGTGTTATTCAAATATAAAACGACAACTTGACAGAGGTTTTGTTTAACTCATTAATTAGTGAGGAACTCAATCAGATGTCAAAACCAGTTCTAGTGAGAATTTGAGTTATAAGAGTTTATATGCTCTGCCAAATTTCATTTGCATTGCCAAGAACAGGAATCATTTGCCTTGCTGTGGACAGGTAGCATTTGCATTGTAATCAGTTTTCTACAACTTGAATTCTTTCTCTTCAAAATCATTAAATAGGATGGTCATGCCAAGACGTTCAAAAGCGTCAGCCTGGAGGATTAGCAAATTCCCTCCAGGCCCATTAGACGCTCACAACATTCTACTGACAGGCTATCTAATAACTTTTTGTTTTCTCCACACATTTCCAAGTTATGGGTGAGTTTTCCTGCAAAGGCAATATGATGGGGTCAAATCCATCTAAGACTCAATTGTCGAGTCAAATTCATATTCTTTAGAATAAAAATGATTTTCCCCCATATCCTGGTATCATTAAAATATTTCAGGGGCTTCTGCAACTTTACACTTCTAAAACCATTGACTCCATCTCCTGTAGCTTGTATCAATATGAGTCTTGAAAATTTATGCAAATAGAAAGTTCTATATTCTTTTATTTTAGATAGTGTTTGCTGGCAGCAACCAAAAGAGAAGGGGAAGTTTCACATCACAGTGTGGTCTGGAGTTCCATGGCTCAGAGTCTAGATGCCTATTCAATATCCACTGTCTTCCTTTTCAATGAGGTAACTTCTGCATTTATTCAAGTGGAATCCTCAGAGCTAATAAACTGCCTACACCTTTTGCCCCCTTTTTTCAACTATTTGGAGATTAGGTTGGCCAGAAAAATGGAAATAAGAAATGATTGCCAGGAACCTCAAGAAAATTTCATAAACCTTGGTCTGATAAGCTGAGAAAGCTTTCTGCTATTAAATATTCCTCCTTCTTCCTGCTGTGTGTGGACTTGATGGTTGGATCAGAAAGATCAGGGAGTTTGGGACTTTAGTAATGATATGGAGAAACCACGCCGTCTTTAGCCTGTCCACCTTTGAATTTCATGAGAGAAAAATAAATCGTTGTGTTATTTCAGGCAATGATATTTTGGCCTTTTGTTAGTATCAGTTAATATAATTACTAATTAATCCAGGCCACCATTTCTACAAGCTACTCTGTCATCCACACTGAGTCACTTTATAATCATGTATCAACCACTTTTTACAGTAGGAAAAAGTGCATTATTCTAATGTGAAGAATACTGGATGTAAAAACTAAACAGATGGATAGGGTAAATGACAGATATTTGGAACTGATGCTGAATACAACTTGGCTATGTTACATTTGTAAATAAGTCTTTTCACCCCCTCACAGGCATGCTGGCCAGTTTTCTTTTTGTTGTTGATTCCACACTCAGTCCAAAATAAAATTCTATGTTCTATAGAGACATCATGCAAAATGTTGACCGTTTCTTCAAGAAGTTCCTATCTATAGGGTCCCCAGCTTGACTTAATTTCTTCCTATTCTCTCTCTCTCTCTCTTTTTTAAGATTTTATTTATTCATTTGAGAGAGACAATAAGCATGAGAGAGAAAGATCACAAACAGGGCAGAGGGGTAGAAGGAGAAGTAGACTCCCCGCTGAGCAGGGAGCCCAAGGCAAGACTTGCTCCCTGGGCCAATGGCAAACGCTTAGCCAACTGAGCCAACCAGGTGCCCTATTCTCTTTTTTTAAACTTTTAATTGTAGAAAATTTCAAATGGAGAAAATAATATAAAAAAATCATCAGGTGAATGTAATTATCTCACCCCAACAAGCATCAATATTGCTTTATTAATACCTCTTTCCTTTTTATCTCTTCCCTGAGTCATTTTGAAGCAAATAGCAGACATCATTTTCTTTTATCCACACATATTTTAGCATGTATCTTCAAAACAATATAAAACCAAAAAAAATCCTCTTTTTTTCTAACACAGCCAGTTTCATGTTCCCTTCCTGTATTACACCCTAGTTGTTTTAGAGTAGATTATTTTTCCTACAGAGTTTTCAATACTCTTGATATCACTGATTGAGTTCAGTTGGTGTGGCTTCAAATGTTCCTTTTCTAACAGGCTTTTCTTGTAAGTTGGCAGTTATATTCAGAATTTTGATCAAATTTAAGGTTGATTTTTTTTTTTTGTAAAACTACAGCATAGATAATACTTTAAATTATATTGGAAAGCTCAAATGTCTGGTTGCCTCTTTTCCATAGTGTTAGCCCAGACTCATTTTTTTATTAGAAGTAGAAAAATGGTGACATTTTTATTTTATCCATTTTATTTGTAAGCTAGAGCACATCTCTAAAGCATATATCCCCTCACCAACATTTGCTGAGTTTGAGTTGCTATTTAGAAATGAAAGGCAGAAAAAATAATTCTTTCCTCTTATTTATTATTCTTCAAAATAATGACTTGACTACCTGGAAAATGGATCTGCAAACCTACCTTGCAACGGGCCAGTTAGTAAATATTTTAGGCTTTGCAATCTGTATGTTTTCTGTCACAAGTACTCAATTCTGCTGTTATAAAGAGAATGTAGCCCTAGACAATATGTAAACAAATGAGTGTGCTGTTTCAATATGATTTTATTTACAAAATTAGACTTTGGTACAGTTTAGATCCAGGGGTCATAGTTCTCAACTTCTGACTTAAAGTTCCGTGAAAATGACCAATTTTGGTTTTTTAGTTTCCTTTTATGTTTAGTATGTTAGTGATTCATAGATTTAATCTGCTTTATTACACGCCAGTTACTATTTTTTTAAAAGTTTTTCTTAGTGAGTAGTTTTATATTCATAGGAAAATTAACAGGAAGGGACACATATTTCCCATATACCCTTAGCTGCTACATGTGCGGAGCCACTCCCATTGTCAACCACAATAGTAGTACATTTGTTACAATTGATGAACTGATGCTGACATGACGTTATCATCTAGAGTCCCTAGTTCACAGCAGAGCTCACTGTTGGTGTTATATATTGTAGACATTTGGACAAATGTATAATACCTGTATTCACCATTATTCTACCAAATACAGTATTTTCACTGCCCTAAGTATCTTCTATATTCCTCCTATTTGATTTTTAAATTGTAAAATTTTACTTAACTTTATCCAATGAGAGGCTTTTCAGTTAGCTAATAAGTCTCTTTGAAACATCCTCAGTGATCTTTTTGTAGTTTCCTATGACAACTGATCCCAGAGTCATCTTGTGTATTTGTTGCCCTAGACCTACAATCAGGTGCTTCTTGTAGAACCTCTGGTTTCCTTTTGTGTATAACGATAATTAGATACCATGATCTGAGGACTAAAATGCTTATTATTATTGAATGGTCTTTATTTCTAGACTTTTTCAGTGAACAATTAGGATATCTGTATTTTTTCAAGATAAAACCATCATGAGTTCACGTACACCCTGTACCTATATTTCCCATTCAAATTCAGTCCTACCAGGTTATTACATAATGTCAGCTGTCTTATAACTATTTCTCTTTTTCTCCACCACAAAAACCCCAGTTGCCTGACATATTAATATTACCATCAACAATATTATCATAGAAAACAATTCATAGTTCTTTTCACATGTTAGTATCTTACAGATACACAGACTACTGTCTTACATTCTTTAGTTTTAATTCTGGTGTAAACTTACAGTGACAGAAATGTTAGACATTCAATAAATACCTTGTCCTTTCTCTTAACTAATAGAACCTCAGTTTTGTTC
This sequence comes from Nyctereutes procyonoides, assembly GCF_905146905.1. Taxonomy (NCBI): domain Eukaryota; kingdom Metazoa; phylum Chordata; class Mammalia; order Carnivora; family Canidae; genus Nyctereutes; species Nyctereutes procyonoides. The sequence goes on along the minus strand of NW_026575122.1, from coordinate 9,290,237 downwards.
AATATCCACATGTTATGTTTCTGAGTATAATTGAGATCCAAATAAAATTGAGTTTCTAATAGTAATAAAGAACATATTCTTTCTTAATAGGTATTGGGTAAATGGATATTGGGTAGTTAATAACTATGATATTGGATAGGTAATAACTAGGTTCAGCCACACTTACTATGAATTACAGCTCTGCCTGTTTCTCCAGCCTAGCAAATAGTTAGCATCATCAATGACTGTCCTCTGGCTTCACATTTAAACTATTAATTAATTCTTATTCTTCTCTTTTGCTTTAGTAAATATGTTGTTCTGTTATAAACCACAAACCTTTCATTTATTCCTCCCCCTACCAACACACTCACATGCATCTATGCATAAAATTTGCTGTTAATCATTATTACATTGAAATATCCCCAATTTATAATCATTATCTATGGTAGAAATGGAAACAAATGAGTAGACTTCTAAAAGTTCTTTCATTATACATTCTTTTAGAGATAAATATTTCCTTGGGATCCCTGGGTGGCGCAGTGGTTTGGCGCCTGCCTTTGGCCCAGGGCGCGATCCTGGAGACCCGGGATCGAATCCCACATCGGGCTCCCGGTGCATGGAGCCTGCTTCTCCCTCTGCCTGTGTCTCTGCCTCTCTCTCTCTCTCTCTCTGTGACTATCATAAGTAAATAAAAATCAAAAAAAAAAATTTAGAGATAAATATTTCCACTTCTATCCATTTTATCTAAATTATATTTTCTTTTACCTGACTATTGCAAATTAGAGAAAAAAAAATGAGAAGCTATAGGGCAAATACTTAGTTAAACATCATGAAGCAAGGCAATTATATATTGCCTTCTCAAAAGATCTGCAATAAAATGTTGGAAATGGACAAGATTTAGAGCTTATTCTATGTGCAACCATTTAAAAGAAAAACATTCTAAGATTATAGGAACCCATAAAGCATTGAATTTTAAAGTGTCACTATGAAGCTAGAGCCTCTGGTTTTAACACTGGATCTATCACTTTCTGGGCATGTTACCTGGGTTGAATTATAGCTTTAAAGTGAGTATAATAATTTTATGTATATGGGTATATACATATGTACATATGCAGCTGTTAAGAGGATTAAATATATATTATATATACATATAATGTGTATGATATATACATAATGTCACTTTCATATTTGGTATATGTCCTTTCCTTAGTTATCAAAACACAAGTTTACTAATATTTATTGAGTATTTCCAATATGCCAGGTGTTTTTTTCTAGTGATATAATTGGATAGGCATATTAGAAATAATAGTCGCAAACATTGAGTTTATTAATCATTTAAGAAAATGATGTATATCAATTATGACTAATATTGATTTTTTTGTGATTATGAAACTAATGAAATAAAGTGAACATTTCCTTCTACATATTAGACTAGAACTTAAGATATGTCAGATTCTTCCAACACCACTAATTACTAATAATGCCTTTTTAAATCTATGAATTATTTATTATTGAGAGTGCATAGATTTTAGTCATCTAACTAACAAAGTACTTGCATGGGTTAAGTCTATAAGTTACATTTCAAGGAACTATTTTTTGCAGGAACAATAAACTTGTAATATTCTTTATCACATGTAAGTAACATATAATCTATTAAAGTCTGAAAAAATGTTTTATGGTCAGACTGTAGAAGTAATAATATTAGCAAACACTCTAATATCCCTCTTCCTTTTTAAAAGTAAACTTTATATCCAATGTGGGACTTGAACTCACAATGGATTGCATACTCTACTAACTGAGCCAAACAGTCGCCCCTCTAGCAGCCCTATTACCTGATCCCTTTGGTGCTATATCATGCATGGTAAGCTAGTTTCATTTGTTCTCTGATATCTTAGAAATTCCTATCAATTATATATAACACACCGTATATTACAAGTATTCACTCCCTACTATCAACAACACCAATCCTAGCATATAATGGCTAGCTTTTGAACCATATTCTACAAACTTGGTTGAAAATATCCAATTCAGAAATAGAAATTTGACCACCATAGAATCATCATATTGCTCTCTTAGAAATTTAGATTGGGATTAGGAAAAACTGAGCTGATAACTGAATAAAAAATCAAATAGACTCTGGGCTAAGTATTGTTAAGTAAGCTTAATAATAATGCAAGGAGACACGCAGGGAGAAGACATATCTCTATTTGTTAGCAACTATTGCATTCTTACTTTACACGTGTAGCATATTTTGTTGATCAACCTAATTAACACTCTGTCTGAACACCACTTACTCATTTGTCTTTTTCTCTCATAGAAACTATGAATCTAAAATATTTATTACCCAGCCTCTGTGTGCTAAACTATACACTTCAATCTGTTCTTACTGATGAAATCTAGACTTCTCTGTCCCTTATAGATTTCCCTTTATTGCTTGGCTTTCTCTATTCATTCAGTGTATAAAGCAAAATATGAACACATGCATATCCATGAGAAATGTTCATGTTACAATAATAATAACAGAAGTCACATGCAAAGAATGGTGGAGCAAAAAAGTTAAAAGAAGAATGGTGCTTTGATAGCATCATTATCTGCTTCTAGCTAATTATTGAGCAAAAATAAATCAATCAGGTTTTCTATTACCTTTAATTTTAGTTTATATGGATCTAAGTGCTATAAGTTTATATTTTAATTTATATGGATCTGTGTGAATTCTATGAACTTATTGAATCCTTCCAACTAGCATTACTTGATGGAATAGTTTCCTCCATTTGACAGATATAGAAATCTGTATGTAGATTACATATTACAATATGTAATAGTTACATCACTGTATTAAAGTTACAATTCTAATATGTAGAAAGACAAAGTTTGAAATTCATTTAATCTTATTCTAGAGCATCCAATTTAACCTTTGTAACATGCTTCCATTTACCATGAAAATCAAGAGGAATAGAGAAATTATGGGATATCTAGGAACTTCTGTGATCCAAAACAGTAGAGTTAATTTTGTGTTTCATGAAGCACTTTGGAGTTTGCTTGTTTTGGTGTGTATGGTCTATGATGTAAATATCTCGTCATTAAATACATTTTATTAATCTACAAAGTAGAGATATGAATAGATACAACCCACTTTATTAAATGAGATAACATGTATAATAGTTAAAATAGTATGTGTCAAATACAATGTAGTCCAGTGGAATTCCATTTTATTCCCAATGGAATTGGAATTCTTTTTTTTTTTGAATTTTATTTATTTATTCATGTGACACAGAGAGAGAAAGAGAGAGAGAGAGAGAGAAAGGCAGAGGGAGAAGCAGGCCCCACGCAGGGAGCCCGATGTGGGACTTGATCCTGGGTCTCCAGGATCAGGCCCTTGGCTGAAGGCAGAGCCAAACCGCTGAGCCACCCAGGCTGCCCTGAAATTGGAATTCTTATGCTAAATTATAAAACAGACTATTTTTGCTCTGTTAAATCTTTGCTAGTTTCATAGTATTAGGGATCACAAATTTGGCTATCACTGTTATATAACTACCAGCCATATTAAGACACTTTAAATCTCTGGTTTATCCTCTAACCCAGACTTTAAATGAGAAGATTCACTATATTAGTCTTGAGTTAGTATTTTACAACCTAAAGTCCTAACAAATATCATCCTAACTAAAGGAATATGATTTTTTAACTTGTCTCTCTGCCAGCCAGTTCAGAGCATGATCAAGCGACTTAAGCTATGTTGGTGTAAACAGAGATGACCGAAATATTTTAGAGACATTGACAGTCTCTGATGTGAAGAATTTTAAAGAATTATTTGCTTACCTGGTGTGGGTTGATTGAGAGCAGCAATCAAGTAATTTTTCAGTGGTGTATGTGCTGTTTTGTTCTCTTGCGTGGGAGTCTGCCATTTTGAAATCTCTTCAGCAAGTTGTAAAGTAGACCAACTTACCAATTTATGACACTCATATAGCACATATAAATAAGTCTGAGAGTTAGGTCCCTGAACAAAATCTGACAAAATTTATAGCTTATACTCTTGCCTTAAATTTTCCATTATAGAATATTCATCACTGACTAAGGATGCACATAATACAAAGAATTCATCAACATACAATGGGTCTTATGTTGACTTTCTGGACTAATAGGACTACTTCAAATTGACTATGATATTAAATAAAAAGCCTATGCATAAGTTATGATTCCTCAATTTGGGTGGTTCATAATTGTTTGTAAGTGATGATCTTAAGAGTAAAATGTAATATAAAATAGAAAGCAAATTATCTTCAAATTAAAGTATAATGCTCAATAGTAATTCAGTAATATTATGATATAGTTCTTAATGTCTTATATAATTCTTAGTAATATGTTTACCACATAATAGCTAAGTCATAAAGGTAGCAGTCCCTTGTAAAAGATATTTTCCAAAGGAATCAACAATAAAGGCTAGCATTTAATAAGCAGATGTTCAAAGCACTGATATCTGTGATGTTAACAACCCCAATGGCTAAGCCTGATTTATAAATTGAATGCTTCTCACACCTGGTTGCCTGCCCTTATTCCCTGTAGAACTATATTGCAAGCATTTTCCACATGGAAAGCACATCGCTTTTTGAATATCAATTTCTTATTATTGTTACCAAAAATCCAAGATTATTGACTCCAGAGTCTATAAGTAAATGCTACAGCTATAACAATTATACAATTATTTTTAGAGATCCTATATACTAAGAAATATTCTATGTGTAATAAATAACAGGTTAAAAGTCTTAGTTATTATGATGCCTTCTGCCTATGACTTCTAAAGTTGGAGACTAAAAAAAATCAGGGCCTGACAATAGCTAAACTGGTGTCTATAGGTTTTATACAGGAGCTTTTGCAGTAGGGGACAAAAGACCTCAGGATAAAACTGGGCTCAATTCTAAATGTATCATGGACAAGTGGAGGTTTATAGCCAGGGAGCAGGGTGGGAGTCAATGGATGGAGAGTTACTAAGAGGAAATTTTGAAGAGTAAGGGGGATTTTGGCTAACCTGACTTGATAGGATTCTTGCTGAAAGCAGATCAGAGAGATTATATACCAAGCATGGTACCTTGGGAAATGAGGAATTTCATTAGATGTCAAAGAGTGGTGAGATATAGAGGATGGGAGAACACTCACTGAACTGACTTAGCAGGACTTTTGCTAAAACTGAGTGATGTACAGAGAAACAAAGAAGTAAAAATGTCAAGGCCTAATAGGGAAGAGGGTTCAGAGGAGTCTGACTAAAATTTGGTCAAGGAGAGAGTCTGTCTGGATAGATAGATGATAGATAGATAGATAGATAGATAGATAGATAGATAGATAGATAATAGATAGATGATAGATAGAAAATATAACTAGTTGCACCTAGATAAAAATATATAACTATATATATAAAACTAGATAAACATATATGTAACTATATATATAACTAAACTAGATATATATGTGTACCTAGATATATGTGTATAACTAGATAAAAACAGATAACTAGATATATAACCAGATAAAAAACTGAACTAGAGGATATGACTACACATTTTAGCTCCTCGCACTCCATGGTAATCTCTGAGATCCATACATAGAATTCTAGAGGCACACCTATATGAGAAGTTTGACATATTGATAATGCTGGTTTTGGAGTTAGTCAGATTTAGTTTTGAATTGCTTCATCAGCTCTTACTAGATGCCGACTTAAAATTATTTAGACTCCAAAGCCTCAATTCCTCATCTGTAAAATATGAATAATAAAACTTAACTACATATGATTTGTAACATTCTTAAATCTGACAATTCATCAACATATTAACATATGTTCAGTATGATAATTCCAGTGAATGAATTTTCTATTGATACAGTAACTTTTAAATATTAAGGAAGGACTCGATTGTAAATACGGGCCAACAATTTACTGTATGGAATGCTTATTTTGCCCTTTAAGCTTGAATATATAAAGAAGAAAATTAGTTTGAGAATTGTGGTAAGAGAATGAATACAGTTAGTGTTTGAAAGCCAATGAGTAAAATACAAGGGATGAAGAACGAAGCAGAATGGAGGTAATGGGAGTGAACCAGGATCCTGTACAACAGTGAGATTTTTTTACCTGTTTATTTTAAACTATTTTTCTGATAAGAATGTGAAATGCAGTATGTTTTTAAGGAGTGTAGAATCAAATGTGGGAAACATTTGAAAAAGAAATAGAAGGAAATAACAGACTACAGAAACAACAAGCAAAGGTATTGGGATATGGAATACTGTGGACTATGCAAAAAATATATATATATTAATATTATGGCATTAACTGCAACACAGAGGAAATGACTAGAAAATGGGGTAGCTAGACAGAGGCTACAATATAGATGGTCTTTATTGCAAAACCAAAATATATTGTTTCATGACTGATGAAAATGTTCTCCTTAAGAATAGATGGCATATGAAAAGTCTCTAAATGCATTGTCCTAAGATTAGAAAAAGTATTTTTCCCATCCTTTAATCTATTTTCACACACTTTTCTTAAAGATATTTTCTACTTCCTTATAAATGATATATTCTTATGTAAGTTCTTAAAATATGTATTGTGATTCATTTTTTTAAGGCAATTTCGAGTTCATTTGCCTTTAATAGATTCCTGTTTTCATTTACTATTTAAGCCCTGAGTTTTTTTTTTTTTTCAGGTAGCAGAAAGCATGAGATACCTTTTTAGTAGATATTGCCAATACATTTTTCAGAATATATTTTCTGAAACAAGAGGTAATTTAAAACATAATTAAGGGAAAAAGGGCCTTACAATGAAGTTTTGAAAATAAACTAAATTGAACCTGTAGAAATGTATTAATTAAAATAAAACATTTCACATCCAGCTAAGAGGTAGTAGGTATTGGCAGATATTTTTCTCGGTGCAAAAACTGGAAAACATAGATCTATTACAAAAATAAGGAAGACATTAAAAGTTGGAGAAGCAGCAAAGACTAGATGAATTAAAATTATAGAAAGGAAAGAAACCTGAGATAAGTTGACAATTGCTAACTATTTTCTTCCCCGAAGACATTTACTTAGGCTGTTTTCAAGTTAAAAACCAAGATTGGCAGCCACAAAGATGGTCTTCAGTCAACTCCAACACCTGGTATTCATGACTTTCTGCAGTTACCTCTCCCTAAGTGTGGGCTGGATTCATTGATTTACTTCTTTATAGAAGAAGTTCTGTTTTATAACAGAACATGATAGAGTAATGAGATGTGGCTTCTGTGATTAGAGTTAAAAAAAAAAACAAACAGTTGTTTAAGTTTCAGATTCTTGCTTGCTCATCCATGAGGAGATCAGAGGCTCCCTCATGAGTAATTTCCATGGAAAGGCCAATCTAGTGGTCAAGGACTGTCAGTAACCATGTGAGTAAGCTTGGAAGTGGATCCCCCTCCATTGTCAAGCCTTCACATGAGATCATTGCCATAATTATGTTAAGGTTTGGCTAAAAATGCATGAGAGACCTTGAGGCAGAAGCACCCAATTAAAATATGCCTAGATTTCTGACTAACATACTTATGAGATAATTAACTTTTGATTTTTTAAGCTGCTAAATTCTGGAATTATTTGTTATGCAGCAGCAAGCAATAATACAGGGATCAATTCATTGAGGGACATAATTCTATGGTTTATACAATTTATAGCAGTGCCAAAATAAATGAAGCAAATGTTATAGAACTGAAAAAATAGACAAAGGCACAATTATAATTTGAGATTTCAACACCCTGCTTTAGTAGTTTAATAGCAACTATTTAGAAATTCAGTAATGATATAAAAGATTTGACACATCTAATCAAACAAACTTGGCTTGATTGACATTTACGGAATGATCTACTCCAAAACAGAAGAATGCACATCTTTTTAAAATGAAGAAAAATATTTAACAAGATAGACCATATCTTGGCCATAAGACAACTTTAAAGGATTCAAATTGTATAAAGAATATTTTCTGGTCTAAATAAATGATATAAAATTAACAGAAAGATAATTTTAAAAATTCAAATATTTAGAAACTCAAAAACTTCTACATGACCTATAGGTCAAAGAAAATTTAAAGTGGGACACCTGGGTGATTTAGTGGTTGAGCATCTGTCTTTGGCTCAGGGCGTGATCTCAGGTCTGGGGATGGAGTCCCATATCCGGCTCCCTGCATGGAGCCTGCTTCTTCCTCTGCCTGTATCTCTGCCTCTCTCTCTCTCTCTCTCATGAATAAATAAATAAATATTTTTTAAAAAAGAAAATTTAGACAGTATTTTGAATGGAATAAAAATGAAAAACAATAAAGCAAAATTCGTGCTATGCAGTTAAAATACTTATCAGAGGGAAGTTTAGAGCACCAAAGGATTGTAATAGAAAACAAAAAAAGAAAGGTCTAGAATCCGTGATTGAACTTACCCCTTTAGAACCTAAGAAACAATGAACAAATTATACATTATATAAGCAGAAGAAATGATGTAATAAATGCATGAATAGAATTCATGAACTATGAAATCAATTGGTAAGACATATACAAAATATTGCCTGCAGCAATTTAAGAATACCCATTCTTTTTAAGCTGAGAGTTTCTTCTAGACGGATTTAGTAACATTTAGTAAAACCAACCAAATTTCCAGACTAATATCCTTCAGATAATGTATACTGGCAATAATATGATTAAACTGATTAAGTAATAAAAGAGAGTGAAAGCAAATCACACTTAATTTTAAAAATAAAATAGACTAGGAAATAATTTCTTATTCAATTTAAAATCATAATAGAAGGGTGCCTCAGAGCCTCAAGTCATGATCTCAGGGTGGTGAAATCGAGCTCTGTGTCAGTAAGGAGTCTGCTTGTCCTTCTCCCTCTGTTCCTCCTCCTGTTCTATCTCTCTGTCTTTCTCTCAAATAAATAAATACTCATCAGTAATAAAAAATAAAATAATATCATAATGGATATTAGGACATATGGACGGCTGACAAATAGCAGAAGTACTTCACATCAATATTTGTGAGATGCAGCTAAGGCAATGCTAAAAGGAAATATGTAAGTTTAATATGAAAGGGCAAAAGCTGAAGATTGATGATAAAACTAGGAAAATAAAAGGAAAGAAAAATAAAAGTACAGAAAATAATAGATTATGAAACATTTAATAATCAGACTATTAACCAAAATTTATTCTTTTTTTAAAAAAAAGATTGATTGATCAGAGAGTAAGAGAGCACAAGCAGGGGGAGCAGCAGAAGGAGACAGAGGAGGAGGTTCCCTTCACTCAGCAGCAGGAGAAGTAGGCTCCCTCCCCCCAAGATCATGACCTGAGCTGAAAGCAAATGCTTAACTGATTGAGCTACCCAGACACCCCATCAAAGTTTATTCTTAAATGTAAAATAAAATAAACTGGATCAACATCTAGCGGGGTTCACCAAGGGAAAATAGTGACAGTATAAATAAACTCCATTAGAAATGAAAAAAAAAGACATAATGCCAGATGCTGCGGAGGCAAATGGGATAGGATGGTATTATTAACCTGATATCAATGCATTTTGAAATTTAGGTAAAATGAACAATTCCATTACCAAAATTAACTGAGACAAAATATGGAAGCCTGAAGTAGATAACAATTAGGATAATTGATTCACTAGTTTAAAAATGTTCCCACAAATGAAAAACAACCCATAATAGTATACCAGTGGATTCTAAAGACAAAGAATAAATCAATTGTGATAACACACACATTTTCAAAGAGAAAAGTGAACAATCTGCCTATTTTATGAAACTATTATAACATTGATATCAAAATAAGTAAAAGATATTGAGATAAAAGCACCAAAGATGAAGCTAAATCATAAACACAAGTGGAAAAATCATAACATTAAATAACAAACACCACAATTCATTGAAAAATAATAATATGTCATGGCCAAGTTAAATTTAATTACAGAATGAAATTCCTATTAAAATATTTGAAAATAAATTATCATTTGGGGAACCAGGGCCCATTATGGCAAGAAGCTTCCTTCAGAGATAATAGGATATGCATTTTCCTTTGAAATGAAAGAGAGGTTTTCTGAATTTCACATCTATAAGTACTTCCTTTACATTTAATTAGCTGGAAAAATCTTAAGGTAGTTTTAACGTCTTTTACTCAAAGTGTTATGTTGATATTTAACCCTCTTACTTCGGTTTCTCCAAGTTTTACAAATACAGAAACTGCAGAGAAATTGGCATGATTATTGTAACTAGCTGAAGCCAGAGCTAAGAGTTAGATTTCTTTCTTTCTTTTTCTTTCTTTCTTTCTTTCTTTCTTTCTTTCTTTCTTTCTTTCTTTCTTTCTTTCTTTCATTTCTTTTTCTCTTTCTTTCTTTCTTTTCTTTCTTTCTTTCTTTCTCTTTCTTTTCTTTCTTTTGATTTTATTTACTTATTAGAGAGAGAGAGAGAGCATGAGCAAGGGAAGCGGCAGAGGGAGAGGGAAAAACAAACTCCCCACTCATCAAGGAGCCCCACTCTAGGCTCCATCCCAGGACCCTGAGGTCATGACAGAGCCCAAGGCAGGCGCTTAACTGACTGAGCCACCCAGATGCCCAAGAGTGAGATTTCCTGATCTTAAGTTAAGAATTCAGTTCATAACACCATGCTGATGTAAATGACTTGATGGGAAAAAATAATAGTAATTTTCTGATTTACAGTTATTTTGGGCTTCTACATTGTTCAAATATTTCAGTTAAGCTACTGTTGATTTTCTACTTATCTTCTTTATTCTTAAATAAGTTGGATATTGGCTGCTTAAAAATCAGTTTTTTGAGGAAGTATTTTGTCATTGTTTGGTGTTCATAGTTAACATGATATTCAAAAATTGAGAATATAAGTGGGATATTACCTATTAATGTGCATTTTTGGAAATTTTTATTTTAAATTCTCACAACTTACATTTTTATTTTGAGAAGATTTTATGGCTTATAATTTTAATATTTTTACTTTGCTTTGTTTTTGTGTTTTATAATTTTTGTCAATTCCTTCAATATCTTTTCCAAATATTTATTATTTTTATCCAACAAATGTCTCTTATAAACAGTATGTATATATATTTTTGAAGCCATTATATTTATTTTCTTTCAAGAAGATCAGTTATTTGATATCTTATTTTTGATACTTCCTTTCATTTGTTTTTATTTCTGACATAATCATTCAGTTTTCAATGATTTTTTTATTTTATAGGTTTCTTAATATTTTTGAACTTTTAAAAAGATTTCTTTATTTATACTAATCTAGAATTAAACAATTTATCAAACACTTTATTAATTCTCAATTTTCATTTTTAATATCTGATAAAGTTCCAACAATATGCCTTTTTTCCTAGGAGAGACTATCCCTGCTTTTGAAATTCCTTTTTCATTTGTTCACACCACTGTCTTCCTCTCACTCTAGTTCATGTTCTAATTTCTCTCTTTCAGAGATAATTATCTCTATATTCAAAGTTATTCTCCTTAAGTAGAGTTCCACATATTTTTTTTTTATCTAATTAAAGACTTAAAAGAGCTTCCGATTACTTCTGGGATAGAGTATAGTCTTCATTTCAGAGTTCAAAGGTACTTGTGATCTGGGCATAAATTAATTTTTCAAAGGTCTATCATTTAACTTCTCTTCATGTATCTTATATCCAATTAGAGAAAAACACATTATTATACACAATATCCCTCAAAATTTCTGATTTCACCTTCGCTCATGCTCTTCTTGAACTGGAAATTCCCTCTTCTCTTCGCATTCTCCATATTTAATTTTCACTCTTTCAAAATCAGTTCAAATGATAACGTCTCCTTAAACTTTAAGAGGTGAAAGAACATGGCATTTGAAATGTGACAACTGTTTTGGAGTTCCACATATCCTATTTATTGTCTAAGAAAACTAGGACTAAGAACTGCTTTTAAAAAAATATCTTATCAACAAAATAGGTCTACCATCTACATTTCCTTACAAAATGCTCTTATATTAAATAAGAAAGTGTATGTGTAACATATCTTTGGAATACCATAGGTATATAATATGTATGACTCCTGTCCTCTGAATTCTTTAGCTGGAAGAGCATCCTTCTCCAGATGACATCCATAGGAAATAATACCTCCTGTTTAGCACATATGCCAGATAATCTCTTTATTTTAATATACAATTTATGTATTTTATGTCCTCTACAAAACTGAGTTCAATGCTCTTTATTATCAGGCCTTTCATATTCCAAACAGTACTCAAAATAATGCCCTACAAATAATAGGTGCTCAATAAATGTGCTGAATGGAAGTATATTGATCTTTACTATGGTTATTAAAGAAACATTTTGTTCAAAATATAAAGTAATTTTAAAAAAATATAAGGTAATTTAGCTAGCTTTTATTTATTTTAAATATATTTATATTTAATTTATTATATGCTATAAAAACAATATTAAGAAATAATTGGTATTGGTTAAAATAATTTAGCCAGAGTAATAGGAAGATATAAGTTATATATACCAAATAGAAATGAAAAGACTAGCTTATATCTCTTAAAATTGTTTTAATATAACCTTGTTTAGTTAAAGTTGTATCTAGCAGTTAGAAATAAGTTTACTGTTCTATAAAGGTCATCTAAACATATAAAATAATATATACATGAAAATTTAAGAACAGTAGCATTGCATAGATTTATTGATGAGAAAAGGTCAAAGCTATCTGTTAAAATTTATGTTGTGTTTCTTTACAGAGGTCTGATTTCTTCGCTAACATAAAACGTGAATTGGGAACGGTGCAGTTTGAGCTATAGAGTTTCTCATCCCTCTCCTTTCTTTACTATTCCCTATATTTTCTGAGCTTAAACTGTAGATGCTAGGCGTGCCCATCATCCCTCATCTTCCTAAACTCTTGGCAGTGGTTTTATTTTTAGAGAAATAATTGACAGAAAGAAGGGGCTTTCCTTTGATTTGTAATATTTCCAACTTGCAAACATTTTAATTTTTATATATTTTAATAAACATTCAAATTTATTACTTTAAAATTTAATAAGTGTTCAAATTTACTCATGTATTTTAAATTAGAGTTAACTTTGACACATTTCTTAATGGCATATATACAATGCAGAGAATGTTCACTTATCTTTTAAATGTTTCTATTTAGACCTCAGTACTGCAGCCAAATATTTATATGCATTCTTTCATTTTCCTTTAGAAATAATGTACCAGAAACTGTTCTTGATTTGGCTCAACCATTACCAAAAATCATTCCAAAATATCTAGAAATATTTTCATGTTTGTATTTCAATAGAAAAGACTTAGTTTGACTTCTATGAAATATTTTTGTCATATTATTTTATATGGAAATCCTGTTTACCTTAAATCTGTCCATTTATTGAAGTAGTGATTTTTGAGCGATTGCCAAATGCTAAGGTTTCTGTTGTTGTTGTTATAAGTACTTAGGATACATCAGTAAACAGTAAGAAAAACAAAACAAAAACTGTTCTTAAGGCTTATGTTCTAAGGAAGAGAAGAAGAAGAAGCTAACCAATAGCATAAATGCAATAAATAAGTAGTGTGTTACAAGGTCATATATACTTTGGAAAATAAAATATCCAATGAAGAAAAAAGGAAATCAGGAGTACTGGTTAGGAGTAGGAGGTACAATTTTAATAAGGATTGTTAGGTTAAGCCTCAGTGATACTGTGATATTTGAACAAACACCTTAGAACCATTAGGGAGGTGGCCATGCAGGATCTGTGGGAAGAACAACCAGGTAAAGAGAACAGCTATTGCACAGACTCATATGGGAGAAGATGCAATATGTTCCACAAACAGCAAGAAGGCCAATGCACACAAGAATATTAGGCAATATAAGGACTATTAATAAATTAAGTAATTAAGGGGAAAATGGTGTAGGGTACTGTAGGTCATGCTAAGAGCTGTGTTGTTTACTCAAAGGAACTTATCACAGAGCTTTGATTAGAGGAGAGATATGATCCTGACTTAGATTTTAAATCCTCCAGCTATAGAGTAGTGAGGTGGCTCTAGGAGATGAGGGTGAAAACAAAGAGATGATTTAAGAAATAGTTGTATTAATTCAGGCAAATTATTTTGGAGACTGGAATTAAGCTGGAAAACTTCAGGTGAGACAAATTTAGTGGGAAGGAGATGAGGAGTTCCAGAGATTGCAGGTTGAGTTTGGGATGACTTTCAAACATCTGCCAGTTATAAATACAAATCTAACAGAGCATGGTGCTATGTGGGCCTCATTAACGAAAAGATATTAGTTAAAGCCATGAGCTTTGATGAGATCTTGAGGCCTTGGTTATTTCAGCATTAAGAGGAAGGGGAGAATGAAGAGATTATCAGATATCAATGGAAAGAAATTTCTGGTTAGGTAGTAATAGAAGTCAGCAGCATTTTACTTTTTTTTTCTTACATTGCTTACAAACAATGTAAAAAAGTTATAACAGAGAAAAGGAAGTAATTAACTGTTCCCCAAATTGATGATCAATAGGATATAATTTGTCATTCAAATACCGAAAGTGAAAGGTAGGTCAGACAACACTTTTGGTGGAGGAAAAAGAACAAAAGTCTGAAGTGAGTTGGAGAGGAAATAAAAGAGGAAGAATTAGGGAGAGTTAAGTATAGGTGCATTTATTTTCAAGGTTGTGTTTAGTTAGTTTTGTTGGTAAAGCGGACAGGAGGCAGGAGAAGTTGGTTCAAGAGAAACAACAAAACTAAATATGGGAGAAATAATAGCAAGTTTGTGGAGCTTGTCCAGGATGGTGAGGTTAATTTATGATGTAGGAATGATAGGAGAAATTTGCTGCAGCATTGATCATGTAAGATCATTACAAGAGAGGATGGAGGAGTAGATAATTTTTTATGTTCTAGGACCCAACTTCCAACATGTGGGAAAGAGGACCCCCACCCCCACCCCCAATTGCAACAAGCAATTCTCTGTACACTGGCTAAGTGTCCTACAATTTGACACAATCCAACTCCATTCTGATACTATCTACCCAGAGATACCATCAGATTCCCATAGGTAAAGGGTTCAATTATACAAGAACCGCTGCCCACCTTTTCATCCCTACTTCACCTGTCACTTGTGCTCTTGACTAACAGGCTACAGATTAAAGGTTCCCATGACCTCTTCTCAGGTTACATTAATTAGCTAGAGCAATTCACAGAACTCAAACTTTACGTAGTGGATTACCAGTTTATTAGAAAATAATATAATTCAAGATGGACAGATGAAGAGATGCATAGGGCGAATAATGTGTAAACTCCATGCCTTTCCAGGCATACCACTCGCTCAGCATCTCCACAAGTTCACCAACCTGGGAGCTCTCTGAGTTAATTTCTTTCTCTCTCTCTTCTGTCTTCCCTCTCTCTCTTTTGCTATACCTTATATGCCTATGACTTAACTTGTGGCTTTTCGTGGAGGCTTCATTATATATTTAAACTTTTAGGATTTATGGAGGGTTCATTTTTTTTTAATTTATCTATTTATTTATTTATGATAGTCACAGAGAGAGAGAGAGAGAGAGGCAGAGACACAGGCAGAGGGAGAAGCAGGCTCCATGCAGGGAGCCTGACGTGGGACTCGATCCCGGGTCTCCAGGATCGGGCCCTGGGCCAAAGGCAGGCGCTAAACTGCTGAGCCACCCAGGGATCCCCTGTGGAGGGTTCATTACATGGCATGATTGATTTACTCATTGGCCATAGGCAGTTGATCCAACCTTCCGCCCCTCTTCCCTTTTTGGAATTGGTGAGGATGCGGGTTGAAGTTCTAACCCTTTAATTATGTGACTGGTTCTCTCAGCAGCCAGTTCCCATCTTTTGGTGTTTACAAAAGTCACCTCAATCACATCACAAGAGAAACATTTATTGTCCTCATCACTTAGGAAACTTTAAGCTCTAGGCCAGAAGCAGGGATGAAGACTAAATATATATTTCATATAAATCACAATATTACAATTATGTATAGTTGGGGAAATAAAGCGTGAAGGCAGTGTATAGACAGACAGATACAGATTTGGAAGTTTATAGAAGTTCTCTTCTGACTGCTTCAATTTTCTCAGTGAAATAGAAAGCAAGATAATTTATTTGAGAATGAGGATAGAAAGGAGGTGTTAGAGGTTTGAGGGAACGGGAATAGATGTGAACTGGACATCTGATTATGAAGGTAAATGGGTTAAGGAAATGTAGTGTGGTTATTATCCATCATTAAGAGAAATCACCATGTTATGATCATGGTTTCAAAATGAGGAGAGTAAGCATGACTATGTTTCTCCTAATATGCACTCAGATATAGCAGGAACTAGATGGAAATTAGGATTTAGATTTGAGATTTTTGCCAAGAAAGTATTAACAAATGAAGAGAAGGTCAGGATATTTGAGGGTGAATACAAAAGACTGACTTGAATTATTGGTAATAGATTTAAGCTAAGTAAGCAGGAAAGAAGAGGTGAATTGAATGAGTGACATGAAAGATAATAAAATCTGTAGGTTGGATGCTTTGGTGGGCGCTCTACTGGAATTGATATATGATACTGAATGAGATGTGTGGACTCAGGTTTGTGAAATTGAGATTATGAAGTATTGAAGTTATTAGTCTTGACTAGTAATGGTTGGTAATAGGAAGGAATGATAAGGTGAAGGGCAGAAGAATACACTGGACAAAGAATGAGGCTTTTTGAAACATCATCTACAGGGTATTGAAATCTCCAAGATTCTTGAAGGAGTGACAGAGAGCCAGAAGCCCAAAAATTATGAAGAAAATGAGGATCAGCAGATGAGTGCAACCAAAGGGGGGAAAAAGTATTATTTTAGGATAATAAACTCTGGTGAATGACGTAAGCTTCAAAGCCAAGGCAGTGCTTAATGGTGAAAGAAAAAAAAGATAGTCTGGAAGTGACTATGAAGACTATAGGAGAAAAAAAAATAGCAGTCAAGAAGAAAGAAGGGGAAGCAGTATCCTGAAGGGAGCCCATGTTCTTATTAGAATAAGTCAGCGAAAGGGACAATCAGGATAGAGCTGGAACCTAAGAGCTTTTACTGATGATGGAACATGAATTCTCTACAGCATCATGAATAATTTCAGCAGCTGGGAGTTCAGTAGAAAGAAACCACATAGGCAATGTTCAGAGTCTTAAGGAACTCAGTAACATAAGGTCCACAGTGAGCTGGGTGTTGAGTATTCTTTGAGTGACTAACATAAAAAGACCCATGAAGGGCATAACGATTTTGGTCCTGGTTGACTCAAGGAGGATGGGGATGGCTATGATGTGTGGTTGAGGGGTACGGTGGATGCGTGTCTGGGACTCTCTTTTGATCCTGCTGATGAATGAGGAAGCAAAGGAGATATCATTTTAGTCTCAGTGCTTGGAACTTTCTTTTGATCACTCTCAAGGGGAGGGAGGCCTTACTCTGTGAGATGGTGCTTGACACCTGTCGAGGAAGGCAATAAGGTATCTGGGGTAGCCCAGTACTCCAAAATGTACTTTAGTACTTGTTCTTCCTCCTGTGCTATCAACTAGGATTGTTATCTTTGTCATCAACTCATTTTCACACTCCTCTCTCATCCACAATATGGAATATGTTAATGGCTGGATTGACAGCCTCAGTAATTCCTGGTGCATCACTTTCCCCCCTACGTCCAAACCCTCATCCTTCATTGGAATTTTGCAGCCACCTCTTGACTGTGATGCTAGTCCAGTCTTCAAAATGCTCTCTTCAAGTTCTTCCAAATGCTCTCTGAAATATTTTTCTAAAAGACTGCCTCTCTCTCTTCTTTGGTTATCTTTACTGGCTCCCCATTTGCCATGAAAAAAGCCCTCAATAAGTTAACGCAAAGTCCATTCTTTGTCTTTAGTCACTTCTTCAAACAAAATCCAAACATACTTTGTGAACAAATTACAAAAAACCCTTACATTCCTTTTCAAAACATAGTATCATTTATGTCCCTATACATTTAACCATGCTTTTCCTTCTGCCAAGAATGTCCTGTTGATAGCCTCAATTTCTACCCATCTGTCAAGATCCAAGATATCTATCTTGGATCTATCTTGGATCCAAGATGTCTATCACCTTTTCTAAGAAATCTTCCATGATTATTTTTCCTAGCTGGTGCTTGTGCTGGGCTGGAGCATTTATAATTGTATACCACTCACGCGATAGTATACTGTTTGTGTCATCTGTCCTTTGAACAATGAACTCTTCAAGAATAGGGAAACTGATTATTGAATCTTTGTTTTCTTCATGGTGAAGAAGGAGAGCAGTGAATATGATGTCTCTAATTCAAAATACGCTTGAAAAATGAGAATATGTAAAGGATACATTTATAGTTCATAAGTATCATTTATAGTCCAATACTGAATTACATAGATTTAAATTAAAATAGATATCAAATTAGTAAGTTTGTATCTTGTAATATTTATAAAATAGCAAAATGACATTATTTTATCACATTAACTTCCCAAATACATTAGATTTTCAAAAAAATACTAATATATTGATATACTTGATTGTACTTTTAGAAGGAAAGGATTCTTAAAATGGGGAGATCCTTTGAATCATTAAACAGCAAGCCTGATGTGTAATAATAGATATTTGGATATAGTGAAGAGAAATTTAAAACGATTTTAAAATATTTTATGAAAAAAAAGGGCACAGAGTGAGTGTTAATTCCTTTTAAACGTTACTAACATTTTAGCTATGCAGGGATATAATGTAGTGTTTAGAAAAAGCTCACTTATTAAATGCTATTTGATAACCTCATAAAATAATGACATCCCCTTAAAATGAGTTTAGTGCATTTTCATCAGTTGATGAAATCTCTAGCTTCATTGGCTGTGAATTTTTCTTATTATACCACATTTCTAGCTAGCCCTCCATAGGATTAAGTCCACATTTTAGAAGTCAAAGAATGGGTTAAGCTTTACGGAGGGAGAACCTATTGATTCTTCACAGTTTACATGTTTACATTTCCCTACTGAGGTTGTAGACATTTATTTTTGACTGAAAGTGAAGAAGAAGGTGGGAGGAAGGTTCCAATGGCAGGGTGAGACTGGTACCAACCAGGAGGTGTGAAAGGAGCTAGGAGATGACTGTGGGAAGAAATAGGACACGTGATTTTGGGGGAGAGCTGATCGTGCATGAAAGAGGAAAGGGATGTGGGCCAGGGATCTCTGGAGAAAGACAAAGGGAACATAGCAAAGGAAAGGAATTCTTAACTCTTAGGTCCTGCCTCTTGCTTCCAGGCTTGTTATTTATGTCTCACTCTGCTAGCAACATTTTTAGTAACCTACATTAGAGTACAAGTTGACCTAGAATCTAAGTTCTTCTTCTTCTTCTTTATTTTTTTTTTTAATAGAAATACGATTCCTCTCTTTCTACCAGGGGGGCCCTACAGTGTTCCATGCATTGCTGGTTCTTAAGGCACAGAATTTCACTAGAGAAATCACCAGTTCCTTTAAAAGAATCAAAGGAGATGGGATGGAAAACATTCACATCTGAATTTTAGGATGATGTCTGCAGCTGAAGACAGATCAGTCCCTTAGCCCATATTTAGATGTATTGTTGTTATGATATCTGATATTTATGTTATTTTAGACATTAAATAGTCTCTTCTCATTCCCAATATCCTCACATCATTCATGTCTTCTTCTTTCCCTTATATGGATTTTACTATCTTCACTTTCCCTTTGAAAAACTGACAAAAGAGCCCAAATAAAAGTGTTTTAATTGAGAAACAATGTACTATGATATTAATTCTGATATTAGCAGAATTTTCTAATTTACATTATAAAATATTTCTAATAATTTAATATAATATATGGAGCCCTTATTATTAACCTTAGAAGTTAAGCTTTATTCATCTGAATTCTCTAAGATAAACTACTTCTAGGCTTTTTTTCCTTTTGGATACCTGCAAACTTGATGGTAATGAGATAAGGATTATTAAATATTTAAATATAGGGATACTTGGCAACTGTAACCCAGGACTTGGTGATTATCACAACTAGATTCCAAAAGGCTACCAGAACTATGCAATTTTATACCTGTACATAATTGAGATAATAATGTTCAGTCTTCTCTATTAAGGAACTGTAATAACTCTTAACTCCCTAGAAATACAAGATCATCTGTACAGGACCTTGACCTTGTGTTAGCTCTTTGCTTATACATTTTTTAAGATATTGTATAGAGTTGTTAGCAAAAAAATAAAATACAAATAAAGAAGGGGAGAAAAGCACTGCTTCTTTTTAATGTCTCTGAAGTGCTGGGTGTACATTCTGTTATTTGCTTTTCCATGTCCCTTGACTGAGGACCTTTTTTATTTTCTTTTTTTCCCCTCTGGCTATCTATTGCTTTTAGACTTGTCACTCTTCTGAATGATTTCTCTACATCTGGTGTTCATAAGAGGTATTTTAAAGACTCATTGGTGGATAGCTTCTCCAAATATATATAGATAGATATATAGATATATATAGAGATATAGATATAGATTGTATTTATTCATGAGAGACACACACAGAGAGAGAGAAGCAGAGACACAGGCAGAGGGAGAAGCAAGCTCCATGCAGGAAGCCTGATGTGGGCCTCAATCCCGGGACTCTGGGATCAGGCCCTGGGTGGAAGGCAGGTGCTCAACCACTGAACCACCCAGGCGTCCCAGCTTCTACAATATTTAAAGACTGAGAAAAGGAAAAATCTGAAAAGTAGTTTGCAACAATAATTTGCAAAGTTTATATTATTAAGAGCACTTCTTATATCTTTTGTTATGATTACCTATTTTAGAGAATTGAAGGGAAAAGCATCAATCCAGTTTAAGGTTTTTTATGTAAATCTTCCTTTGCAGATAACAATTTTCATGCCCCATCTACTGAACTTGACCTCTACAACTCCATCCCTAGCACACCCTGGGATGCCACACTTCAATAATGGCTCTAGCTCAAAATATATCATAAGCAAGGAAAAGACATGTTTTGAAGTTAATCCTATTCATCTGAAAGGATAATGTTTCATTAAATATGCTTTCCCAAATAGGAAAGTCTCCCATCCAGTATATGTTAAAGCACTTCCACTCGTGTGTGGGAAAGGAGCCAATGAGGCACACCCTACACTCCTTCCCCTCCTGGTTTCTATATAACTGCTCTGAGGGTGATGACAATGCTGATCACAGGAGCTGGTGGAAGCAATGTTCCTATTACATGCAGTTGTATGTTCTCTGTTGACCTCATTCTATGTTGTTGAATTTATCTTGAAAATAAATCCTTCTCCATCAATTATCTTTGGGCCGGAAATAGTGGGTACCAATACTGTCCAGCCATGACCTAGAAGGAGCCATTAACTTGTTGTCAATAGCCCATATGAATTCAGAAGGGAAGCAACCTTGGGTTCAGGTACCTTTCTGTCTATGGGCCCAGTAAACAGTGCCTCTAAATTAAAATATGCATATAAATCACTTTAAATCTTATTGAAATGCAGGATCAGCAAGTCTAAGATGGCTTCATTTTTTATGCTTCTAACAAGCCTCCAGGTGTTGCCAGCACTACTGGTTTCCTGACTGTAACAGAAATAATAAGGTTCTCAGTGAAGTCAAGGAGTTATTTTCTTTTTGTTTCTCCAATAAATGAGCTTCATTTCTTTAAGTGACAGGAGGTAAAAAATATTTCATTTGCCTTATACATGCAGGTGTCTTATTGTCTAAACTGAGGCATTTTGAGAACAAAAGAGGGCACTTTAAATAATTATTCTGGGACAGTTAACCCGGGAAGTGTACATACATTCACCCTTCTTAGAGTGACAACATGCCAAAGAGCTCTGGGTAATTTATTTCAGCCTTACCAAGGAAAAGATTAACTTTAAAAAATGACCCATGTAACTGCTATGCTTTCCTAGTATTATGGGCTTATCAACATTACTGCTTTCTGTCCTCATGTATTTAAAATTATCTTTATATAGGAAGGAATTTTTAAAAATACATCCTTCTATAATCCCATCTTTGTGAAAACATATGAAATACAATTTGACTAAGGCTTCCATGGAGATAGTCCCATTTTCTTCTTATAGATAGTTGATTGAAATGGTCATGTTCTTAAAGTTTTGGGCTGAATAGTCCTGTATTTTCTAAGAAAAAAGTATGAATATTATTCTTCACGTTCAAGTTAAAACATGATGTGTTTTGATGCACCTTTGGCAGGTGTTGTTCTGCCTCAATCCTGATGATAATTATCTCACGATGATAATGAATTGCTGTTGTCTTTTTAACACACAGGTAGATGTTCTGGTTATGTGTTTAGCATTACTTATTGTTTAATATATTTTGTGGTCTGTCGTCGAGTTGTTATACACAGGAAGCTTGCCACACGTAGGGGATATCTCTTAATTCCACAATAAATATTGATTTACATTCCACCAAGTTTAAGAGCTTGGTCTTATAGACAAACTTTATAGCTCATATTTTGCCTTGTGCACCTTGGCTTTTACCATTAAGTTCATGGTTCTTCAACAAGATTTGTTTAAAAATCATCTTTATTTTATCTTAAGTGATTTACTTTTAAATCCCCTGACTGAATTTTATGTGTATGAAATTGCATTGCATCAACTTTAATACCACACTATAATGCACAGTTTTAACATCCTCTAAATCTTAACAGAAACAGTGGAAGCTAAACTCAATTACCTGCAGGTGGGTTGTCAGTATAAATGAGACAAAGACAGTTGTTTTTCAGTATAATTAAGTAGCTTTGAGCTGGCATACAGTAATTTGTCAGCTAGAGATAACCCTTTATTAACACTTTTTAAAATATAGATTTAAAATACTTTGCTCCTTAAATTAGTAGTTCAACTTCTGTGTGTGTTTTAGAACTATTTGGTTTTCTTAAATTCACAATAGCTACTTTAAATAAAGCTTCCTAGAGCACAGATGCTTCAAAGACAATATTCTTTCTCATCTTTTTTTTTTTTAAGATTTATTCATTTATTTATTCATGAGAGACACACACACACAGAGATAGAGAGAGAGAGGCAGAGACACAGGCAAAGAGAGAAGCAGGCTCCATGCAGAGAGCCTGAGGTGGGACTCCATCCCAGGACCCTGGGATCATGACCTGGGCCCAAGGCAGATGCCCAACCACTGAGCTCAACCACCCACACGTCCTATTCCTTCTCATCCTTATCTTGTTTCTTAAATAGGCAAGTGAGTAATTAAAACTTTTTATCATGCCCACAAATTATCCATTCTTTCCTCATAAATTACCAAAGGAATGAACAACAATAACAAAACCCACTGAAGTTATAGTTTGGTAAGAATGGAAGGTTTTGTCTTTTACAAAGCAAAACTATTATTTATGTGGATAAAATTCAATCATATATGTGTTTTTTAAATAATAATATAAAATAAGTAGATAAAAACAGATGTTCTAAACTCCTGCTGGTTAATTACCTGACAAAAAAATCAGTCTTTATTCGAAGTTCCTTAAAATGTTTTATCAGTTTTATTCATTGTTTGTCTTAAGTGAATTACTTTGATACCTCCTGACAGGATGTTATGCTTATGTTGTGACTGCACTCTGTCTATAGAATAATACACTCCCATTCTTAATTTTTTTTCTCTTGACATATAACTCTCAAATAAAAATAGGTTCTTTATCAAATCAGCATTTATGTTTATTGCATAGTAAAGTTGTTCGATTTCTTAGTTTATTTAAAACAAATACCTTGCCCATATCCAAAATTAATTTATAATTTTTATGACTTCACTTTTAAAAATTGAATTTTTTTCTTAAATTCATTTTTCATTATGTTTTTAGTGTTTCTCTTTTTGGTTTGAAATGCAAACAGAGCCAGTAGATTCACAAAAATATATTACAAAGAATCTCCATGTACCTGCCACTCGGCTTCCTCCAATGTTAACATCTTCCATAATATAATTTGGTTCTCAAAACCAGTAAATTCACAATGACATAACTCTGTAGAGTTCTAGTTCCACAAAGTTTATTTCAAATTCATGATTCATCCTTTTAATGTTTTCTTGCTAGATCAGAATGTAATCCAGGATAACAGTGCATTTAGTCAGGCCACCTTTTAATGTAACAGTTTCTTTGTCTTTGTCTCTCAAGGCTTAGTGTTTTTAAGTTCTGAGCTGTTATTTGGTAGAGTATCCATCAATTTCCTTGTTTGATGTTTCATCAGGACCAAATTCAGGTCATGTACTTTTGAAAATAATTCAGTAAGCAATGGCGTAACTTTCTCAGTTCATCCATCCACATGATGTTGATTTGTTTCATTTTGGGTGTTAACTTTAAACACTTTGTAAATGGGGCGTGGTTCAATTTTCTCCACTATAAAGTTGCACTATCCCCTTTGCAATTAGTAAGGATGTACTGGGGAAATTTTTGAGACTAAGTAAATACCCTGTTTTTCTTCCTACTTAACCCAACACTCTGTCTGTTGATGATTCTTGCCTGAACAAATTATTGTGGTGTTAGTTAAATAGTAATTTTTTAAATCATCCAAAGTTATTTGTACAGTGTGTTGCAAAATAGTCTCATTTATTAAAATATTTTCCCTTTCAAAAAAAATTCCCTTTCAATGGTTATTTCTCTTTTGACATCTTTCATTTTTGCGCTTGTACTTTCTCTTTTCTCCCCTTGATTAAATTACACAGTAATTTGCTTAATTGATTAACTAAACAAAACAAAACAAAACCCCAAGAAGGATTTTAATGTATTAATTAGGTCTATTATTTTTCTATTCTCTATTTCATTAGTTATTGCTTTTATTGTTTTTATTTTAAGATTTTATTTATTTTTTCATGAGAGACAGACAGAGAAAGAGAGAGGCAGAGACCCAGGCAGAGGGAGAAGCAGGCTCCATGCAGGGAGCCTGATGTGGGACTCGATTCCAGGTCTCCAGGATCACACCCTGGGCTGAAGGCGGCGCTAAACCGCTGAGCCACCCGGGCTGCCAGTTATTGCTTTTATTATTAGTATTTCCTCCATTTCTTTTTTTTTATTTACTTCCTCGTTTTTTGTTTGAGCTCACAATATTAAATTTGTTGAAAAATAAAATTTTAATTTAAAAATTTATTAGCAAAATAAAATATTATTATTTTAATGACTTAATTTTAACTAAAAAAAAAAGTGTTGAATGCCATGAATATCTTCTGATCATTGCCTTGATATATACAATAAATCCAGGTAATTCCATTTATTTTTCTTTTACCTTGGTTGGTTAATATTAGACTCTTTAACTTTCTTTTTGTTTTTGTTTTTGACTTGTTTAATGACTTTTATTTTTGCTAATAATTTCTAGTTTCATTGCTTTGTGATGAGAGATTGCTATTTTAGTAATCCTACTTTATGGAACTTAGTGATATTTCATGTAGATGATGAATGTGACATAAGAGTACTTAAAAAGGAGGTATCTTCAATATCAGGTGTAATGTTTGGTAGACATTCATAAAATTCACCGTATTGATGAATGAGTATGTTGCTTATGTCTCCAACGTACTCACTTATTTTTGCCCTGTTCTTATTTTGAAAGTACTATATGAAAATTCCAATTACTATATGTGTTTTCATCCATTTCCTTACATCTCCTTTACTTTTTGTGTCATACCTTTGTGAATGGTGACTTTTATATATGTATTTGTAATATGCTTTTCTTTGTGATGTTTAATGTGTATTTTGGCTTGATTTCTAGTAAGGATGATAATACCTGCTTTCTTGTTGTCTCCATTTTGTCTATATACCAATGTTCTCTTTATATTTAGTCTTTTAAAATTCACGTAAGTTTATTTCTAGTGTGTAGCATAATGGTGGTACATTGTGAGCTAAATTGAAATCCTTTTTCTTTTTGTAGGTTAGTTAATACGTTCTCAACTCTGTCAAAATATTTTATGTGTGTTATATTTGCTGTTTCTTTCACTATATGTATTTTATTTTTTACTTACCTAATTTTTGATATTTAAGCACATTTGTATTTTGTTGTATTTAAATGACTTTTATTAGTGTAGATGGGCCCCGAATTGTGGTTTGTACTTTGATTTTTCAGTTTTAAGATATGTAAAAGCTATATGCATTCAGTAGAAACCATAGTTTGAATTTTGAATTTTGGTCTTTTCTCAGTCTAGCAATACGCGGTAAGATGTTCCCATGATCCTGGGCAGTGAGCCACAGCTCCTGGCCATCCATGTGATCATGAGGGCAAATAACTTATACACTTATCACCATTCTCTTTCCGTGCAATGAACCTGTTTTTCACTTTCAGTACAGTATTCAATAAATAACATATTTAACACTTTATATAAAATAGGTTGTGTGTTAGATGATTTTGCTCAATTGTGGGCTTATGTAAGTGTTCTGAGCATATTTAAGATAGGCAAGAGTAAGCGATGAGGTAGCATAGTTAAGTGTATTAAATGCTTTTTTGATTGAAAGATATTTTAAAGTTACAATGGATTTATTGCAACATAACCTCGTTGTGAGCCCTATAAGACCTGTAAGACCAATAGACTTTTATTTTTTACCGTAGTATTCACATAATTTTTAATCTCTTCATCTCCTATTTTATTAACGTTTTACAATTTAATCAGTTTTTAATCCTTTAATTCATGCTTATTGCCTATACAAAAGCAATAAAAAATATTCTTATTCTATGTTCCTCCTTTTTCCATTCTTAGTTGTTAATATTTCTATACTGTCAGCACATAAAATATTTATATGTTAATATTCACCCCTTTTCCCATATATATTTTAGTCTTATAATTATATTCACACACATATATACACACACACACTCATGTATGCTTGGAAGCATTGAAAGTCTATTCTTCATTGTTGAAGTCAGGTAATTGTTCCTGAATATGTGTCAGAATAGTTTTGAATTAATATATGTGTTTTTTAAGGGGATCCCTTCAGTAGTTATACTCAGGCCTTCTTTTTTATTACTGAAAGTTTTCTTTGGATTATAATTTTAAATGTTAAATTGTTTTGTTCTTCTCCATAGACTGCTGTTATGCAAATATTATTCTTTCTTCATTTGTCCTGTTTTTCCATCATTTTTTCTCTGACCCTCACTTAGTCCTTCCTTTATCTCAATTTCATTCTCTTGGGTGTGTTCATTGCCTTTCTTTAATGATCTTATTAAATTTTTGAATCTAGTATCCTTTGGTTACTATATATTTTAATAATTATTTCTGATATAATTTTATCTTTTTATTCTATTTCATTGTTTTTCATAAGTTGATTTTTATCCAAGTTTTTATTTTTTTTTCATTTTTTGGCTCAAGTTCTGTTTTGTTCTTATTTTAAGCTTAAAGTGTTTACTTGATTGTATTTAATTCAGTTTGGAGTGTCCTGTAGTCTTTTAGGTTTTGTTGTTGTTTATTCTACTTTATGGTTGTTTCCTTGGGAGCAAGGAAGCCGGATTCCTTAATCAAGAAATGTTGAGTATCGTGTTTTGTAAGTGCTATACCTTTGCAGAGATTTATTTTTTCCTGTTTGTTTTTTTGAACTTGGGGTCATTTCCAAGGCTCCCCATTCAATGAAGCCTCTTCTGTTAGTGTGGCAAAGTAAACTTCTGTAGTTCGATTTTTTTGTTGGTGATGATGGGTGTTTTATCCAATTTTTTATTCTCTTTTTTCTTATTGAACCCTAAATTTTAATCATTTATTTATTTTTGCTTCACTACCCACTTGTCCCAAGTGTCTTACTTCTTCTCTTCCTTTTTTTTTTTCACTCTGCAAAGCTATACTGTTAAAACACTGATGTTTTAAATTGAATATACCTTTCACTTCTGTGCCCTGCCCTACTGGAATTTTTTTTGTGTGTTTTCACACTTCAGGTCAACTTTCTCTTTCTATCTGTGGTGTTATATCAACCCTCAGTCTATTTTTAGCTTCCTCTTCTTCTCTGCAATTTTTCTTACTCTGTTCTCGTTCTATGAAAAATGTGAGTGGGCAGATAAGTATGTGAGAGGTTGCTTGATGGAATTTGGTATTATTAGTTTTGGTTCTTTTATCAGTTTTTTAAGTCTGTGCATTCTTTGTCTTTACATTATCTGATGGCATGCTGTGTGTGTGTGTCACTTGTTCTTTATTTATTGTTGTTCTGTTTTGATTTTAAAGAAAATATCAGGTGTTGTGGACCTAAGTAACTGCCATTGTCCTCAGCTACCTGGATGTTCAATATATCTTGATTTCTAATTTTAATGTATCGTAGTTAGAAGCATTGAAAACTAATTAATGACTTCAATGCAGTGTTTGGAACAACATTTTTTTCCCATGAAGAATAGTGATAATACAAATAAATACTAATAAAGTTTCTATTCTCTGATGTACCACCCTGGGAAATCTCAGCAGTTACACTTGAAGGTCATTTAGTGCCCAGTGACTTCAGAACATATTTAACTCTGGAGTCAAAATCACTGAATTTGTATCAACTACTTAGAACTGCATTGCCTTGAGCTAGTTCTTCACTTTTTATCATTTTCATTCACTTCATAAAATGAGAATAGTAATGTTCCCACTTCATGGGGTTGTTAATAAGGATTAAAGAAGATAATGCAAATAAAGCAATTAAAACACTACCTGACATAAAACCATTGCTCACAAAGGTTAACTCTTCTTAGTGATGTTGGAAGCATATTAAAGAATTTATCTCCATTTCTGTATCAATATAATTTTTCTTGCTAAGAAGCCAGTTATTTCAAAATTTGAAAATACTGGTGCTTAATATGATTTTATTTCTTGTAGCCTTAGAACTTAATCTTACTCCTTTAATTATTCTGATTAGCCAGGACTATTAAATACGTTTTACAAATTTTTATTAACTCAAGGCTTAAAAACTTAAAAGTTATTACTATTTGTAGAGGGTAATGGGTAGCATTGATTTAAAATATAAAAGATTGCAGAACTACTTATGATTATGCTAAGCGCAAACTATTTTTTGTTCTTTCAATAAACTCCTATAGAATACCTAGTTAAAAATTATTCTACAGAAGGAGGTGATTAACCAAATGTATTTGAAATATATTTCTTTATGAAAATTTAGGCTGGAAGATGGAGCAGTAAGAAGCATCCATAAAGATTTGCAAAGAACTTTACTTATTGGTTACTATCTGCCTGACCAATAGTTTCTAGTGGTATCTTAAGGAACAAAGGTCTTAAATTTTTTTGTGTTTCCAGAAATGTATAGATAACAATTCCAAAAGAATAGATTTTGCCCACAATCAAATTTTAAAAATAGTAATTTGAATTGTATAAATTATAATATTTTCTATCACTAGAATCTTTTTCCCCTTTCAATAGCATTATTTTTATTTTGTATGCTTTGTAGTATAATGAATACATGGTAGATGTGGAGAAATTTTTTTTCATTCACTTGAATTTATATTTACCTATTTAATATAGACTATTAATCATAAACAATGTGCAAAGAATGCTGTTAAGTGTTATGGGACAACACAGTAATAACTGTGGTTATTTTGAACTTATCCTAAGAAAAATATTTTGGGTTGAATACTATTATCAACATCAGCTAGAATTGCCAATACATGGTATAATAAAAAGTAGACTGATTTCTATTGAATTTATTGTGTTTTTTATTTTTATTACATTTATGAAGATTTTATTTATTTATTAATGGGAGACACAGAGAGAGAGGCAGAGACAGAGGCAGAGGGGGAAGCAGGCTCCACGCAGGGAGCCTGATGTGGGACTTGATCCTGGGACTCCAGGACCATGCCCTGGGCCCCGAGGACAGGCACTAAACTGCTGAGCCACCCAGGGATCCCTATTGTGTTTTTAAAGTCATCTATAGACAGTTTCTCTCCTTATGGCCTGCACTCTTAGTAGACCAGCTCATATCACTTCACCATATTATCTCCCCACTGGTTTGATCAAAAAATAGTATCTTATTTACGAGGGATGCAAGTTTTTTGGAATGTATGTACTCAGTTTCCAAGATAGAGATTGAATTGTAAAGGACCTTGACTGTCCTACATCTCACAAGTTAACTACTTGAAAATCACAAACAATTTCAGGAACCTTAATAAATGTACAGTTTAAGAGAATACATGAATAAATTTTTCGTGATTATCATTTAGGTGACATAAACATTCATGTTAGTTCATTTCACTGTAAAATTGAAGTGGATATTCAGAGCCTTGCTAACAAAGAATGCTGACTTCCTTGCTACAGGTATTGAAGAGACAATCTGCATAGGGACAATTGGAATATTCATCATGTTGGTAATATAGCATGTAGAGTAGGATCAAAATATTCAGTGGATAATAGTGTAAAAGAATAAAATATCCCAGCATGAAAAATTATGCCATGCCTGATAGCAAGGTATAACAGAATTTGCTTCTAATCAGTTAGCATTTCATCCAAATAACCTTTAATCATGATGCTTTTCTGTCCTTTCAGAACTACTCTTTATTTAATATAATAAAGTATTAATATAAGATTTTAAAATATGACTAGTTATGTGAACTAATAATTAAGTTGATATTTACTCTCCTAACTTTATTTTTACTAAAGAACTTTTAATGCTTAGCACAAGAGTACAAAACAAAACATAACAAAAAAACTCTACTAACCTGGGGAGCCTGGGTGCCATAGTCAGATAAACCTCTGACTCTTGGTTTTGGCTTAGGTTCTGATCTCAGAATGATGATCTTAAGGTCATGATCTCAGGGTTGTGAGATAGAGCCCATCATCGGGTTCCAACTCAGTGTGGGGTCTGCGTAAGATGCTTTCTCCATCTCCCTGAGCCTCTTCCCCCATAAATAAATAAATCTTAAAAAAAAAAAAAAAAACCTCCACAGTTCCAATGTTAGTTAGCTTAGCTTGTTTATGATAGTTGAAATTGATTTAGGCCTTAGTACCAAAATTTCAGTATTTCATTGTAAATAGTGACTTTCTCCTTGAAACAACTGAGATTTTGGGATCCCTGGGTGGCGCAGCGGTTTGGCGCCTGCCTTTGGCCCAGGGCGCGATCCTGGAGACCCGGGATCGAGTCCCACGTTGGGCTCCCGGTGCATGGAGCCTGCTTCTCCCTCTGCCTGTGTCTCTGCCTCTCTCTCTCTCTGTGACTATCATAAATAAATAAAAATTAAAAAAAAAAGAAAAATAAATTAAAAAAAAAGAAAAAAAGAAACAACTGAGATTTTAAATATAAACTTTAAATATATATTATATAAAATATAAATATAAACATTTATTTGGATGGCATCAAGAAAACCAGCTTCTCAGAAGTCCCTTACTCAAGAAATGTTTGAATGTCTTTGCTAATGAGTCTACAATTGGTCCTCATTACTTTTATATTAATATTTATTTACTATTTTATAAAATTAATACAGATAGGTGCTTTCCATGTCTGTATTGACAAGTACTTTACCCCATAAAATTATTCAATAAATACTTGTGGAATAAAATTGATAAATCTGTCAATTTATATTAGTATCTATTCAGGCAATGGTAATACGCTGGGACTACCAAAATTACTTCAGAGAACCTAACATTATAAATAATATTGATAGGTAATAATTTTAGCTCTTGTCATGCACCAGACACATGTTTTACATTGTTGACTCATTTAATTTACCACAATCTTAGGAGCTGGGTCCTCATGTTTATCTCCTTTTATGCGAGAGAAAATTGAGACACAAAAAGGTCAAGTAATTGGCTATAAGTACAAGTTTTCCTCAAGGTCAGTTTGCTGATCCAGAAAAGATGATTGAGAGGCTGAACAACACTTTTCACAGCATCCCTTAGTTAAAAAAAAAAAAAAAAAAAAAAAAAAAGCCAGTTAAGGTCCAGATTCGACCCAGAGTGAAGCTGTGGTAATAGTCCCAGAATATAGATTGGAAAGCTAGAGAACTTCACTTTAGAATAAAAGGTAAACTAGAACTCCACCATCCTTTGCCAGATAGTAGTCAAAATTTGAATCATCTGAATCCTCAAGGCTAATCGTGGATTAAAATGATGCCAGATTTATAGTCTCTTTAAAAAACTGGGAGAGACAAATATAAATCTTCCAAAGAAAGATGACATTATCTAGGCCTTGATTATTTTTA
Organism: Nyctereutes procyonoides; assembly: GCF_905146905.1. Taxonomy (NCBI): domain Eukaryota; kingdom Metazoa; phylum Chordata; class Mammalia; order Carnivora; family Canidae; genus Nyctereutes; species Nyctereutes procyonoides. The sequence goes on along the minus strand of NW_026575122.1, from coordinate 9,258,169 downwards.
AAAAATAATAATTTTTAATGCAAAGTCTAGAACACAATCAGAAAGGAAAAAGAACATATACAATTTTTTGAATTTAAAAGATCAGAGTAGAAATAATAGAACTGGAAATTATAAAAATAAATATGTATTATATATATTTAAGATTTTATTTATTTATTCATGAGAGACAGAGAGAGTGAGAGAGGCAGAGACACAGGCAGAAGGAGAAGCAGACTCCACACAAGGAGCCTGACATGGGACTTGATCCCGGAACTCAGAATCATACCCTGAGCCCAAGGTAGACGCTGAACTGCTGAGCCACACAGGCATCCCAATATTATGTATTATATTGATTGTTTAAGAGCATATTAGACACAACTAGAAAGAAAGTAAGTAAACTTGAAGAAACTACCTAAAGTCATGCGCGAAAGGAGATCATATTAATAAAACTTAGAAGGTGGGAGAGATTAATAGAGAACATAATCAGAATTTCTAATATGTGTTTAATTGAGTCCCAGAGGAGAAGATAGAAAACTTGTGATCTGAACAAAATTTGAAGAGATAATATCAGGGAGTTACACAAAACTGATGAGAAACACCAAGCCATGGAATTGGCAAGCTAACAAATTCTGAGAGAATAAAAAAAGGAAATCTAAACCTAGCTATATTAGAAAAATTCTGCAGGAGACCAAAGACAAAGAGAAAAACTTCAAAAGCAATCAGAATAAATATAGAGATTCACTCCTAGAAAGCATAATTATTTCAATATGACATCATATTTCAATGGTGTATTTTTAATAGTCTAAAAGAAAATAAATACTTATTAGACTTCTATTCCCTGAAAAATATTTTTCAAGGATAATATCAATAATTTTTATGTAGCAAAAACTGAGGGAATTGACAACCAGGAGAACCAAACTAAAGAACTAAAAGATACTTTTATAAGGCAAAAAGAAAATCATTCAGGACTAAAGAATAGAAATAAGTGAGGAAATGAAGCAATAAAAAGACTCAAGGAGAAAATATGTGGGTAAATAGAAATGGATATTGACTGTATAAAATATCCCATGAAGTTAGTATAAAAATACCTTATGGGGGTGCCTGGGTGACTCAGTCTGTTAAGCATCCAACTCTTGATTTTGGCTCAGGTTTTGATCTCAGGGTCATGAAATCAGGCTCTGTGCTCAGCAGGGAGTCTGCTGGAGAGTCTCTCCCTCTCTCTTTGTGCTGCCCTCTGTTATCTCCCTCTCTCTCTCTCAAATAAATAAATCTTTAAAAAAATACCTTATAAATATACTACATAGAAAAAGGAGAAGACTAAATGGTGGCAAACTGTTCTAAAGTCATTATATCAGTAAAAGTACCAATTAACATTACATTTTAATAAATCAAGGAAGCATTTTATAATTTTAGGACAATCATTAACATATTGGGAAATATTAGCAAAGATGGTAATCTTTTGCAAATGAAAAATAATAGATTACAGAGGAATATTAAAAATAAAATGATAAAATAATACCCCAAAGAAGGCAATGAAAAGGGCTGGGAATACATAAAATATGTAGGTAAAGTTAAAGCACAGAATGAGATATAGATGTGAGCCTCAAAAACTAACATATTAAATATTCACAAACTACATTATTTAAAGACAAAAACTGTTAGATTGTATAAAAAAGAACTGTTGGCTATTAGGAGACATCAAAAACATGAGTTTACAAAAAGCTTAAAGTGAAAGATTAGATAAAATCATACCATTTAACCACAATCAGAAGGAAAGTATATCACCAGATTCTTATACAAAATAGACATCAAGGCAAAACAAAAACATGAGTATCAATTTTTTTAAGACCATTGGGAATTATAAAAGGGTGATTTCATGTGGATAAAACATGTTTATTTATCAAAAGATACAAGAGTTCTAAGTGTATTTGCAATTAATATCAAGGCTTCACAATATATAAAATAAGCTTTGCCAAAATTATAAGAAAAGATAGATAAACCTACAATATTTGTAAGATATTTGATGTAACAGGTAAAAAAATCAGTGACAATAGTTTACTCAAATGGTCACTGTACCAAATGACAACTGTAGGCAAAAACCGTAGCTAATAAACTTTCAAGCAAAAGAAAATATTAAAAACACTGATTTCAAGAACTCAATAAATACATGTCACTATTGGCTACTATTTTAGATAGTGCAGCTCTAAAACTCACATAAGACTCTTCATGTTTTATTTTAATATTCTATGTTAGTTAACTCCTTTACCCTATTGTAAATTTTTGAAGGGCATGGAAGCATATGTATACTTGTAACTAAAGATGGTAAAGATTATAATTCTATTTGGAGTATTTTTTTTCAAGTAGGATTCTATGAAACAATGCTTTTTATGACACTCTTGGTTTATGATTTTTATATGAATAGACGGTTTTGAATATCTAAACATTTTATACACCTCTTCTGTAAAAATATAACCAAAACTGTTTACTAAAATACCCATCAGAAATTGAAAACCAGGAGAAAAATAGTCAATTAATCAGTTTTACTGGAGGAATTAGTCCCTTTTACATCCATGGCAAGTTAACCTTGGGTTTATTATTTGACACCATAAGGGGCTGTATAGCTAGCAAAATACATAAACATTGTGGCTTCCCTGATTAATTGAGGGATTGTTATACAGTTCTATTTTTAGAAATAAAGTCAAGAGTATTCACCACATAATTTACGATGGAATGGCAATAATTCAACTATGTATACTGTTTTTAAGTAGAGAGGTCCTATACAAAGAAAACAAGTTCTTAGAGGATGGGGTTGACTTTTCCCAAAATTCTTCAATCTGCGATGCTTTAAAGGCATTTAACACATCTGAATTCTGTTATGCATATGTTCTGTTTTATTTTAGCTTGGGTATTTTTTTTTACTAACTTGTCCGTGAGTTCACTAACTCTATATTTCACGGAGTCCAGGGAGCTATGAAATAGACTCAGTTCTTATTTTCAGATATTATATTATGCAGTCCTAGAATGTTGATTGTTTTTATTGACTTCACTTTTCTTTTGAATTATTTTGCATTCTAATCTATTTTTTAATTATCTACTTCTTTAACTATTTAGGAATCTTTGATTGCTAACTCTCATATCTGGATCTTCGGGTCTGCCTCTGTTGATTCACTTATCATCCAACTACAAGTCATCTTTTCTCACTTCTTGGCATGTTTAATCATTTTTTTCCCATAATACTTAATATTGTAGATAAAGGACTTGAGGGCCTGGATTAAGATGTCTTCTTTAATAGAGGACGTGTTGTTACATTGCGTAGCTCTACTGAGTCTCATTGTTAGGCCTCCTTAAACCATATCTCATTTTACTTGTGCAGATTAGTCTTTTCTACTACAGCACAGCTGCAACTCTTAGGGAGTAGTCTTTCAGGGGTCTCATCTGGACTAGAGATATATTCTGGCTACGTCAAAGTCCAAAATTTTCTTGGTATCTCTGCTTCTAAATTTTTTTGAGCTAAATATTTTAGAATCTTGTTGTGTATAAGTACAATGTAAGAGCTGCACAAGGACTTGGGGAAAATTTCTGAATATAGTTTTGTGGTTCCTTTATAGCTCTTTTCTCACTGGCTTCATGTTCCTGAATTTCAGGTACCTTGGAACCCTCACACTCTGCTTTTTCATTCTTCTACTGAGGGAGGCTATCAATCTCATTCCATGTGCCATTGTTTGGAAAGAGCCATCAGGGATAGTTTGTGTAAATCCAAGGCTCATCTTGTTTTCTTTTCTTAAGTTTCATATTGCTCACTTTCCAAAAGCTACTCATGTTGGCTTTTAAGCCTTGTCCAGCTTTTAAATAGTTCCTTTAAATGGAAAAGTAAAACTGAGACACCTGGGTAGCTCAATGGTTGAGTGTCTGCCTTTGGCTCAGGGAGTGAACCCTGGTCCAGGGATCAATTCCCACAACGGGCTCCCTGCAGGGAGCCTGCTTCTCCCTCTGCCTGTGTCTCTGCCTCTCTCTGTGTGTCTCTCATGAATAAATAAATAAAATCTTAAAAAAAAAACAAAACAAAAAGGTAAAACTGATTCAGTTACTCTGTCATGGCTATAGCCAAAGATCTTTGCCATGTTTATGTCATATTGATTTTAATAGAATCTTTACCATGTTTTTAATAAATTTCATTTGAAAAATTTTGTTATGTGAAAAGACAATGCAGATTCATAGTTGTATATATTTTTATGTTTCCTATAGCTAATATAGTACTTATTACAGTATATCTATATGTGTTTGGAGAGTATGGGTAGGTTTATAAATTTATAATATAACTATACTTATATTTTTCTACTCAAACAAAATGATTTGAAAAATTAAATATTAGCACACAATTATTAAAGAGATCAAGAAAATATTTCACCCTACCTTTGACTTTTGTATGGATATTTATTTTATGCAATCACTTGTAAAATACTCCACAGATCTTCTGCAGGTCATCTGTAGTATCAAGGCCAAATTTCTAGCCAACATTAATATGTAGCCTTTTTGTTGTTATTGTTAAGATTTTATTTATTCATTCATGAGAGACACAGAGAGAGGGGCAGAGACATAGGCAGAGGGAGAAGCAGGCTCCCTGCGAGGAGACTGATGTGGGACTTCATCCCAGGACCCCGGGGTCACATCCTGAGCCAAAGGCAGATGCTCAACCACTAAACTACCCAGGTGTCCCTCTAGACAACATTAAATGTCAGTTTCCCAGATATGCTTCACTTCTCATTGATATTGCAGATTTGACTTTGAAAAACTGTATTTTGAATAAAATAATTAATGAAGGAATGATTTGCCATCATAATCAAATTTAGTTATCTCTGAGACCAATTTCTTTTTGCCTGGTGCCATTCTTTAGTCACTGTCATTGGTGACAATGCAATACCGTGTTTTCAGAGTAGACATTCTCAGAATTTTGGATACATTTGGGTACCAATTTGGGAAACACTGTCAGGATTAAAAGAAGCAACTTTCCATACCTCATCTCAAAACCTTACATTTTGACAGTGAAAGGAATGAGTTAAGAATATAATTTCCTTGAAGACAGGGCCCTTGCTTTATTAGTTGTGAATACTAAACAGCTGCCCTTCCATAAGTGTTTTTGAATGTTGAAGAAATTAGCTGGAAAAAAAAAACTTGAGTGTTTAAATTTTTATATGTCTAGAGGAAAATTATAATAATTTTCTAATATTTTATATGACACTTTTAGAATACAAAAGTTATAGTTAAGAGTGATTGTTCAGACATTCTGCTTAGTAACAATTTTTTCACTGCAGTGCACCAGATGTCAAAATTCATTTAGTTCACGTTGTCACTTTCATAATTTTAATGAGTGATTCCGTGACAGTTATAAACACTGTCAGTGTTTCCCAGGGATTGAAGTCCCTTCCACATTTTCTGTTAATCCTGGAGCCTTTTAAAATGATTACCTTTACTTTTTCTTATCTAAAAAATCTTTACTAACTCAAAACAAGTAACTGGCATTAAGCTTCATTATTCTATATTGTTATCCAAAGTGCAGAATTTGTGAATTGTTCATTTGACCTATTTGAGCACTGTAGTTAATGTTTTATTAGTATTCCAGTCAAGTGTTTTAGTTTGCCTTCCTATTTTTGAGAGGGCCAGATTTCTGTATGAATAACTTATAAGAATTAACTGGAAAAAAATGTGGCCTTTTTTAGTTAATGCTTTAGTACATAAAAACTGGCACTTATCCCTAGAGATAATTCTTTGGGGGAAGATAAATTACCCAATCTACCCATCATGGGCAGCGTCTAAGATAGCAGCAGTTTAGGGCAGGAGAAATGGGAGAGAGATGAAACAGAACAAGTGGTGGAAAGTGGAACCAAGAGAGGACCGAAGTTATTTTGACACTTGTTTCTTCCCTCAGGGCTAGTTCTGGAAACTGAGAACTGCCAACTTGAAACACATCTGTCTGAACAGGAGATCTTGTGTAACTTGGTAAGGTGGTGAATTCTCCTTGGATGAAATCACAAATTTTGCTCTATTTCAGGGTAACAGATCTCTGTCTTCTAGTTTCGTTTCTCCAAAGTAATTATTCTATCCTGGTCGACTTGGGAAAAGCCTGCCTCCCTCTCCCTCAAAATACATTTAATTAAAAAATAATAATAAATAAGACCATAAATGTAAAGCACTTAGCACAAGTTCTAGTCCATATTTATTATTTAATAAAAATATATATTACTTCTTCTGTTGGCTATTCCCGAAATCCACTTGGAGCAGTGGGAGCCGTAGAGAAAGGGAAGAGGCAGTAAATCATTCTGGCTATGCTCCTCCTTGACTGTTCTTGAAAACTAGCTTTTAAAGGTCTTCTCATCTGCCTGCTTGCTGCTGGCCAAGGCCATTTCCTCCAAATATTCAGATCTGACTTGATTTTCAGTTCACTTTTGAAAGGACTCTTTTCAAAAGCCATCCCTTACCCTTCCCCACATCCAAGCTCAATGGTGTCTTTCCTTGACCCTCTTTGTTTTTCTGGGTCATGGCACCCTACATTCTCAGAAAGTAGACCCCAACTACAAAAGTAGTCTTCTCTAGCCTGACCACAACCGACATTCCCCAGGAGCCCCAACAGAGTTCCTGGAGAAACCTGCCACCTCCTGCCTAACCTGGTCAAGACTCCACCCCCCCGCCCCCACATCCCCAATCTCCCATGAGGGCAGCTGCAGCCCTCTCATATCCTTAAACAAACAAACCCTTCAAGGCCCAGCCAGAGAGAAACTCTAGCTGACATCTATCTCTGTTGGTGTCTGGCCCCTCTTCCCTTGGAAAGTGAGTAAACTCTTTTCTGCTTGTTGCTCTACTCTTTGCGCAATTCTTTGCCACCCATGTCACCCATGGCCCACACTAACAACTGTTCTATGGGAAATAGTAACTCTAGAATAGATTAGATTAAATATATTATTTGTGTCAAGTCTAACATTAGTATCCTCATAAAATTATCCAGCCAGTAAATATTTTCCCCATATAGGTGCTAAAGGGAATAGTTTTAGTAAATGAACAATAATTCTGGAAGCATTGATCAGATACAAGACCATGCAGTTTTATTCATCACGAAGATTTTTATTTATTTTTTTTATTTTTAATTATTTTTAATTTAGTAGCGTTGGCACACAATGTTACATTAGTTTAAGGAAAAAAATACCTTTAATATGAAAAGCACAGGGTCCTCTTAGCCAGCCTCTGCAGCCACTACTTCTATTGCAGATTGATTTTTTGAAAATAGTCATTCTAACAGGGATGAGGTAATATCTCATTGTAATCTTAATGTGCATTTCCCTGATGACTGATGATGTTGAACACCTCTTCATACACCTGGTGGCCATCTGTATGTCTTCTTTTGAGAAATGTCTGTTGAGGTTTTCTCCCTGTTTTTTAATTAGGTTATTGAATTGTATAAGTTCCTTGCATATTTTGGATATTTATCCTTCATCAGATATGTGGTTTGCAAGCATTTTCTCCTATTCCATAGGTTGCTTTTTTACTCTTTTGATAGCTTCCTTTGCTGTATAGAAGATGGTTAGTTTGGTGCAATCCTATTTCTATGTATATTTCTACTTCTGTTGTGTGTATTTTATGTTACATTTAAAAAAAATCATTGTCAAGACCAATGTCAAGGAAGAAATTTTTAATATGTTTTCTTATGGTAGTTTTACAGTGTCAATTCTTACATTTAAATTGTTCATCCATTTTTGAGTTGATTTAGAGTATGAGATAAGGGTCCAATTTCATTGCTCTGTATTTAGATATCCAATTTTCCCAACATTATTTATTTAAGAGATTATCTTTTTCCCATTTTATGTTCTTGGAAGATTATTTAACTATAAATGTATAGTTCCTGAACAGTATCTGCACTCCCTTGTTCATTGCAGCAGCTCATTATAGCCAAGATAATGGAGATAATCTAAATGTCTGTCAATAGATGAATGGATAAAGAGAATAGATATAAAATTGAATATTAATATTACTTGACCTTCAAAAAGAAAGGAGCTCTGCCATTTATAACAACATGGATGAAACCGGAAAGCGTTCTGCTAAGTGAAATAAGCCAGAAACCAGGCATTGAGATGCAAATACAACATGATCTCACTATTATGTGGAATCTAATATAGTCAAACTCATGGAAGCAGACAGTGGAATGGTGGCTGTTAGTGGTGGTGGGGAGGTGCAAATGGGGAGATGTTGGTCAAAAAGTACAAACTTTCAGTATGTAAGATAAATTCTGAAGATCTAATACGCAGCATGACTAAAGTTAATACTGTATTGTATACTTGAAATCTGCTAAGAGCGTTGATCTTGAGTTCACAACAAACACAATATAAGAAAGAAAATTAAAAAAAATTGTAACTATGTGAGGTGATGGATATATTAATTTGCTTGATTGTGATCATTATACAATGTATATGCATAACAAAACAACAAATTGTGTACCTTAAATATATATAATTCCTATTTTTCTATTATACCTCAATTTAAAAAGTAGCTCATTTAGCATCCATGTAGTACAAAATACTCTCTTTCTTGAATCAAATCAGAGTTTTACAATTAGGAGAAAACTATACACATTAGCCTTCTGATAATATTTAGTGAAAAAAATAGAAAATTGTCATCTTATGTAATTAATGCATTTGTTTTAAAGGTAAATTACCAAAAGAACTTTGCAAGATACATATTTTACATGAATATATTTCATGTAAAAGTTTGATTTGATTGGAGGCTTTGAAATCCACTCATTCTTGTTCATATGGCTTAGTTTGTATGTCCTGACAGCACAATGTCTATCTCAAAGCTTCGGTTTTATCACTCATACTAGCTACAACTTGGAGCTCACTATTGATTGCCAAATGTCTTGAAGATTGTGGTGGTAGAGCAAGAGCCACGATCTTTGCTAAAATGAATGTAATTTTATTATGTTTAATATTAACTGGGTATAGTTATTTGTGTCACCAGTTAATTATATGTAAATGATTATTGTCTTTCTCATCCTCCATTACTTTAAAGACTTTCTAAACATCTTAAGACACAAAAGTCATAAAAAAATGCCCAGAATTTAAATGTTATCTGCGTATCAGCAAAGTTACCATGTTAAAGCAAAACCAAAAAAACAACAACCAAAGAAAACCTGTTCATTTATGTAATGAAACACTGGAATTGAAAGATCCAGAAAACTGAAAAACTCTTAATAGTCTACTTATTGCTACTCAAAGGGTGATCTGTGGACCTGTAGCACTGATATCACTTGAGTTTATTAGAATTGCAGAATCACATGTACACTTCAGGCTTAGTGAATCAGAATCTGCATTATAACAATATGCTGAGGTGGTTTAAATGTACATTATGTTTTGAGAATATGGTAAAATCATACCTTTAGGCAAGTCCAAGTGTGTCTGCGCTCAGTTGTGCAGCCATGAAATATGAGTTGGTACCAAGTATAGATTCTAGAAACTATGAGCAAACTGTGTTTAGGTTGGCCTTCACCAACTGTTAGATATTAACATTATATGGAGAAAAGCTCTTTAATATTATAGGAGGTGAAGAAAACATAAATGAAATAAGTTTTCACATTATATCACGTATTGTGTGATTATATAAATTATTATGTCAATTATTGTATGCAATAACAATAATACTCAAACCCAGGAGGCACCAAGGATACATTTTTAAAGTAACTTAAACAGGTAAGGGTGTGAGTGGCTCAGTTGTTTAAATCTGACTCTTGATTTTTGTCTCAGGTCATGATCTCAGGGCCCTGGGTTGGAGCCCTGTATTGGGCTCTGTGCTCAGAGGGGAGTCTACTTGAGATTCTCTCTCTCCATCTTCCCCTGTCTTCATGCTCTCTCTTTCTCACTCTAAAAATAAAGGTAAATCTCCAAAAAAGTAACCTATACAGCTGTATACATATATACACAAACATATGTATCATATATGCATACATATATCTAAGTTGAAAGTATTGCTTTAGCACTGAGAAGTCATTGGAAATCCTTTAACATTTTTTCACTTTCACTTTCACTTTTTTTTTTTTTTTTGAAGATTTTATTTATTTATTCACAAGAGACACAGAGAGAGAGGCGGAGACAGACAGAGAGGGAGAAGCAGGCTCCATGCAGGGAGCCCAATGCGGGACTTGATCCCCAGACCCCAGGATTTTGCCATATTTTCATGTCCTGAGCTGAAGGCAGATGCTCAACTGCTGAGCCACCCACTCATCCCTCTTTTCACTTTTCCAGTTGTCTCTGACCTTTGGTCCCAGTTACACTTTTGTCTTTCAACTTTAGAAGATTTTTCTGGTCTACCTTTAGAAAATTATATTTTTGACAATATAAACTGGATTATTATAATTCATTTGTTAATATGTACATCATCCACCCAAGTTTTGAGACATGTTAAAAATTAAATAATCTTCAGCTGTGCAGTTGAGTATGGAAAACATAGGAAAACTTGATATTATATTGACCAATAAATGAGCAGATTCCAAATGCAAAGGAAAGTCAAGCTACTAAAATAGCTACATGAGTTTTATTCCTTAAAACATTCAAGCTTTATTTTACAAACAGTAATAACATGAGCCTTAAAATCTCCAAGATAGAAGAATTTATACTAATAACAATATTTTCAAAATACTGACATGGAAAAGTATCTCTTTTAAAATAGGTACAGTATAGTTAATGATATTGTATCGCGTATTTGAAAGTTGCTAAGATCATAAATCTTAAAAGTTTTTATCAAAAAAAATGTTATAACTATGTATGGTGACAGATATTAACTAGAGTCACTATGCTGATCATTTTTCAATATTTACAAATGTTGAGTATCATGTTGTACACCTGAAACTAATATAACATTGCAAGTCAATTGGATCTTTATAAAAAATGATAAAATATATTTAAAAATAGTTTAAAATCCAGGTCTATGGATCCAATATCTTTTATATCTCAGGGATTGAAAATAAACATGGCTCTGTTGAATTAAATATTTTTATGATATAAAATATTGTTATAACATAAACATAATTAATAATCCAGCTGACCTTCCTGACTTTGACACTTATCAACCATGAAATTATGCATAAGCAACTCCACCGTCACCTGTACTATCCTCGCTCTAATTAATGGAAAGGATATAATCAACTGTAATATTTTCAGTGACTGTTCAAATGTAGACTTAAATTTAAATAATAAGCAGGACTAAAAAGGAGCACATATTTGAACCTGGAAAATACCAGTAAAAAGTTTCAGTGACTGGGGGCATAATTGGGAATTTTGGATGCATATAGCACACTCAAGAGAAGAAATTTTTACATAAATTTTCAAATTTATTATTCACCCAGAACTTTTTTTTTTTACCATGACCCAAATGGAAGTTAGGGCATTTGAGGACTGACATCTTAACAACCTAATTCTGCAGCTAAATAAAACCCTGAAGGCACAGTTGTGTTCCACTCATCTAGGTTACCTGATGGAAACAAAAAATAACTTCCATGATTATAGGGTAATAAAGTCACATAAAATTATTGGAAAATTAATTAATAACATCTAAAACTTCACGGACTTTTAAATATGCATTAGTTAGAGACACTTAAAGGTATACCACCAAGGATGGGGATTTAGACTTTGTTTACAAGTCTAGAGGATTTTAGATTTTGTTTATAGATATTCTTATGAACTGAATACTGAAAATATGTTTTTCTAGACCAGGGTTCTCAATCAAGGTGTTTCACCTGACCTTTTAAAAATATCTGTATATGTATGGGCACCACCTCTCAGGGATTCTGATTATTAAAATAGTAGGTTCTGAGCATTTTTTTTTTAAGTTCCCAAGAGGTCTTAATGTGCTCCCAAGCTTGAAAATCATTGGTCTAGACATGGTAGAGAGTCTCTCTCTCTCTCCAAAAAGACAAGGCTAATTCCAGTGTGTTTATATCAATCGATATTCCTAATTATTCATTTATCAAACACTTATTGAACCTCTACAATATGAAAAGATGTGTAAATGTTGGGTTTCAGAGAAAATGGTCAAGAAGGAATTCTTCAGATGTCTTTGATGCAAAAAGGTGGTTTTATTAAAGCAGGGGGATAGGATCCATGGACAGAAAGAACTGCACTGGGATTGTGACAGGATGACTGATTATATACTTTCAAGTTGGGAGGGGGTTAAGGATAGCGTAAATCTCTAAGGAATTTTGGAATCAAGATTTCCAGGACCTTAAGGGGGCTAGCTATTGTTAGGAAAAGGTCATTTATTACCGTCTAAAGAAAACTTAGTCATGAGACCCTTCAGGTATATATTGGTGAGCCATATGCTTAGAGGATGATGGCTAACATATATGTTGAGTGAGAGGGTAGAGATAAAGGAAGTTTCCAAAGGAAGTTTTATATGTTAAAGTAGACTTACAGGATCTTGGGAGTCAGGATAATGTTAAACTAAGATTGCTTTTTGCCCTTCTCCCAAGTGTCAACATGCAGGCAGCTGAGTTCCTAGAGGAAGTTGACTCTACCCGTTTCAAGGACTTATCAATGAACTGTAGTCAATCAGGAAATTTGTTTTTTTCTTTTGCTCTTGTTACCCACATCATGAAGTTATTGGGCAAAGTTCAGGGGTCACAAAGTAAAAATGAAATATAATCCATGCCCTCAAGCTTTTTTGTTCTAGTAGAAGAGAGAGCCTATCAAAGAGATGACTTCAATATAGTGCTAAGATAAGGTTAAGAAAGTGATAAGGTTAAGATAAGGTTAAGAAAGTGCTCATCTGTGGAATTTAAGAAACAAACAGATGAACATACGGGAAGGAAAAGAAAAGAGAGAGAGAGAGGGAAGCAAATCATAAGAGACTCTTAATGATAGAAGACAAACTGAGGGTTGTTGGAGGGGAGATGGGTGGGAATGGGCTAAATGGGTGATAGGGATTAATATGGAGGACACTTGTGATGAGTGTTGCGTGTTATGTGTAAGTGAATCACTAAACCCTACTCCTGAAACCAATATGGCATTATATGTTCACTAAATAGAATTTATATAAAAATTTGAAACAATAAATAAATAAACACACAAGTGCATTAATTAATTAATTGAAAAGAAAGTGAAGTGCTACAGGGGCCCCCCGATGGAGTTAGGTGAAGAGGAGTAAGAGTAAGAATGGCAAACAAAGGGCATCAAGGACAGAAAGATGAGCAAAGACCTGGATAAAGAAAGATTGTGACTGGGTCAATTGAGAATTGCAAGTTGCAGCAAGATCATAACACTCTTTGCAGATGGACATACTCACCAGTAGAACCTTTATCTGGGAAGCAATGGGGTAACTCTGAGTGACTTTAAGAAGAGCAAGGAAATAAAATACAATAAAGATTCAGACAATGTTACTCAGAGGTCTATTTTACTACTCTGTGGTTAATAAGAGTGATCATTTACATAATTTTAATAATAATAAGTTTGCCTTTAGGGAGTGCAAACATTCTTCAAAACAAGTTTCCCAGGTTAGCTCATTTACTATTCTCCCATTCTTACAGTTGAGAAATGAGGCATAGGGATATTAAGCAACCCCCTAAAGGTCATACAAGTGGCAGAGCCAGGATGCAAACTGGAATTTGACTCCAGAGTCTGGATTTAATCACCATGGTAATAACGGCATAATAATTATTTTTTAAGATTTTATTTATTTGAGAGAGAGAGAAAGAGAGCACAAGTGAGTACAAGCAGTGGGGAGGGAGAGGGACAACAGACTGCACTAAGCATGGAACCTGATGCTAGGCTCCCTCTCAGGACCCGGAGATGGTGACCTGAGCTGAAATCAAGAGTTGAGCATGTAACTGACTGAGCCACCCAGGTGACCCAGTAATTGAGTTAGGGACAAATGGGGCTAGGCAGGGCTAGGTAGAGGGCTAAGGAAGCAGGCTTACAAAAATCCCAAAATGTAGAGATGAAAGTAAACCAGAGATAAATAAACCAGACCATCCTGTCTCAGGTGCCAGAGGTGGGGTATATCAGCTACATGTGACCAACAATTACCAGATCCAAAAAGGAAGCAAACCAATAAAGATGTTATTACTAGTCCTTATTCAATGGTGATATCAATAGATAATGTTAAAAGGATTTAGGTTCCCAGCTTGGCTTTCAATAAAAGGCCAACCCTACAAACCCCCAGTGGCAATCCTGTTAAGACCCTTCTCACTCTTGAGAGCTTTCTCTGTATCTTTGCTTAATGAACTTCTATCCCTTTACTCACTCTCCTGTGTCTGTGAGATTCATTCTTCGTTTCCGTGAGACAAGAAAGAACCTAGCTCTCCTGTGTCATAATGACACATCTTTTAAAATTAAAATTTCATTTTGCGATTCTTTCCAAAGCACTTTCATTATAATTTTATTTACTGATATCTGGATATTAATATATAATAATATATCAACTATTATTTGTAATTTGAATATTAAGAAATGGAAACTAACACATTAGCTTTGATATTCTCATTTCATTGAAATAATCAAATTTATTTATCATAACATGTAAATCTTCTTTCTTCACAGGGAACAGACAGAAATGATGTTTCTATTATCCAGAATCCTATTAACATTACTTTTTTTTTTTCCCTAGAAAAATAGCTTGTAGACTTTGATTGTGAAATTGTGTTTTTTTCTCGCCTCATATTTGTCATGGATTAATTTTATTTAATATCCATTTATAAAACATGAAGAATTAATAAGACGGGTCTCTTAATTGCTACAAAAGGATCCTATAATCCAATAGTGGAGCTTTGCAGGAAAAGGAACTATATCTTTGCACTGCCATCCTTCCCATTCATGGGAGATTGTACAAGACACTGTGTCTGCTTTGATTCTGTTTCTTCCCTCCGGAAACAATTCCACTGGAGATAGTGTAATGACATGGGATGGGAAAATAGACTAGCTTTTCTTTCTTTTATGCCCAGAAGGGTGCCTTGCACATGAAGAATCCTTTTTAAGTGTTTTCATCAGAGCAACAAACCCAAAATCTGAGTGATAAGATTGCTTCAAAAGTCTAAAAAAGCAACTCTTCCTGGAAGTTCACTTCAAGCATCTCACTTTCTAAGCTTCTCAGAGCAGAGATTCTATTTGATATTTATTGGGGCCCAGTAATTAGAGTGTAGTTAATTAATTTAAAAATATCTGAACAGACTTTAATATGCAATTGATAGTGAGAATACAGTGATCTGCAACAGCAGAGTATTGGGATTAGGAATGAGAGCATGTGCAAATATCCTACAGGTGGGAAACATGAATACGTGGAATAGATTTGGCACCGAAATGGTGTGTAAACTAAAGAGAACACTGTCAAGCATAGTTCTCCTACTTAGTTTCCTTCATTGATGTGGGAAGCTCCAGTTCTCACTTTTTTTTTTTTTAATCTGTGTTATGCAAAGTTTTACAGCTCATGCATCCCTAGTTCTCAGTGAGTTTGAGCCATTGCCTTTGGGAATAAAAAAAAAATTACTGAAGAGTAATCACAGTATTTCTTGTGTCTGTTCATGTTTTTTTTTTTTTCTTTTTTACCCCTCTCAAAGTATGAATATAACATTTACTCTATTAAAAGAGTAATTGACAGATTTCCTGGCCAGCCAAATTACAGACTATTACAGTTAATGATAAAACAGTTTACTATCCCTCTAATAAATCTTTTCACTATTCTGCAAATAAACCTTACTTTTTCATATTATTTCAAAAGCATTTGCCTTCACTACAAATTTAATCACTCTTGCCATCAGCTTACTCATTCTTATATTTTACTCATTAGCTAGCAAATTTACATTTTAAGACATTTCTAAACAACCCATGAGAATGCATAGACACACACAATGATGCTAATATTTGTCTGTATATGTGAATATCGCCTGGGGCTTGAGCATAACCATTCTGGTAAGGAAACAATTCTAAATATAAATGCTAACTTTAAAATAGTATAACCGTCTGGAAAATGTGGGTAACTCATTATTTTAAGCAGTTTTTCTCAATACCTGCCATGTTTTCAGAATTAGTGACATTATAAATAATTATTGGGAAGAAAAATAGTTTGTTGGAAGTCTTAAAGCTGTTCAATGAATTAGCTTCTGTTGCAATTAATCCCTCAACAGATCGAAAAAAAAAATCTTAAGGGAGCATTTTGGTTAGAATTTATTGTCCCCAACTCTGATCTTCTGAGCTGCCTCCCATCACAGCCTTTCATGGGAAAGTCTTTAAATAGTCTGGGAAGTATAGACACTGAGCTAAGGCCACTTAGTCACTTAGTCACTGTCGCAGATGATCATGGATATTTGTTAACATGTGAGAACAACACCCATTACTTATTCCTATAGATCTGATCATTTCAGGTGGAGAAATTAACAAAATGACCTTGTGAGGTTCATTCCTTTTAGCGGAGCAAATCTCTCATTCCTCTAACAAAGGACACAAAGGCACTCTAGTGCTTAGGATGGAAGAGCAGACATGAGTTCTTGTCCTAATCATCCTATTTTACCCTGAATATAATTAGGCCTTAAATTTGCATCCATAACAGAAAACCTGTGACAGGATCTACTTCCATATTTGAATCAAAAAAAAAAAAAAAAAACAACCTCTGTACAGTACTTGGCAAAAGAGTGCTTAATGTACTATTTATTTATAGACGTGTACTACTTCCACTTATTATATGTAAAAACAACCAGCCAGCCATCTGCTGTACAAAACAGACAGTGCAGATAAAGAGTTTGGCATATCATATCTAGCTTGCAGGGTTCCAGAAATGGCGGTACTGGCTCAGAAGAACTGCAGAAAGCATGAAGTCAACCTGCCTAGCAGCTGTCCTTGGCACCTGCCTTTATCATATGCACACGTAGCTCAGATTCGCCCTGCTGGCTCATGGGTTCCCTCACTGGACATATGCTAACTGTCAATCATTATAAACTCTGCAGTATTCAGCAATGTAAAAGTTTTTTTTTTTTTAATTTTATCGATTTATTCATGAGAGAGAGAGAGAGAGAGAGGTAGAGAGAGATAGGCAGAAGGAGAAGCAGGCTTCATGCAGGCAGTCTGATGTGGGACTCGATCCTGGGACCCTGGGATCACAACCTGAGCCAAATGCAGATGCTCAACTGCTGAGCCACCAGGTGCCCCAGCAAAGTAAAAGTTAACTGAGAATAAAGAATGGTCAATAATATAGATAGAATTCTAATTTGCACAACCTAAACCCTAAACACGGCTCTGTGAAACAGGCAGAAGTGTCTCCAGCAGGACTTGGGAAGGGGTGGACTAAACTACTGTTTGCTGTGAGATGGCCAAGGAAAGAATCCTGAGTGAATTTATGGGAACTTGGAAGTAAAACAAACAAACAAGCAAACAAACAAAAAACAAAAAAACAGCACTGTGATATCGTGAGTTTTGGTTAAGCGAATCAGCTGTAGTAAAGCAAATCTTTTTACCTAATTATTTTGTCCTCATAGTTTTGCTTCTTGGAATGTTTGTACAATGTCTACATTGTAGACAAAATTTATTATAGCAAGAAATATTGGCTGTAGAATACTATCTTGGTAACTTTGAAAAAATGAATAGTTGCTCAGTATAATGAAATGTAAAGTCCTGGAGAGCTTGCTGTGTTTTTTTTTTTTTTTTTTTTTTTTTTAACAGATTCTAATCTTTACTAGACATTCAATGTTGAATAGATGAATGAATGGTTGTGGTGAGTTCTTCCACTTTACAGAAGTCAGGGTTCATTTGATAATTAATGAATAACAAACCACCGGTCATGAACAGGGAAGTAATGAAGATCAATTTGTGGGAACATTACTATAATGATTCATTCTGGTCATGAACGTGCCTGTGGGTCCATGGATGCTTGATGCATACTGAATAGCATGTGTAGAGGAACGTCTCTGAAATTCATCGAGATAATGTCCACCATCATTCATTTTTACTTGTGCTTATATTGATCCCAAAAAGTTGGAACAAGGCATATTTATTAATCCTTATATTCTTTCCATGATTTAATAGATTCTATTTGATTGTAGTTTTGGAATATGTGAGGTTTGGTGGGGTGAGGTCCAGAGACAACGACCAAAAAAGAATTCTTGAGACATCTTTGGTGCAAAATGGTGGTTTTATTAAAGCCTGGGGACAGGACCCAGGGGCCAAAAGAGCGTCTGCCCCTGGGTTGTAGGGGGTGACTCATTATATACCTGGGAGTTGGGGCAGGTAAGGCAAAGGGAGATTTCAAAAGGACTTTCATGTGTTAAAGAAGACTCCCAGGATACTGGAGGTTGTTGTTCCCTCTAGCAAGGCACTAACAGTAAGAGTTGGGAGCTTCTGGAGGAACAGAGGACTCGGCCCCCTTCAAGTATCTGTCAACGGGCTGCCGGTTATAAGGACATTCAATTGTATCTACATTTCCTTCTGGAAGCTAGGTTTTTGTTAGAAATGCTTTGTTCTTTTAAATTACTAAAGCATTTGTAAATTGAGGGAGACTCCTGACTTGCAGGATTGTGATCTCTTTAAGTTAGCTATTTGTTTTCCCTTTCCTTAGCTTTGGGGCAGCCAGGAGTGCCTGAGGAAAGTCGCAGGTATCCCTTGGGGAGCCGGAGGGGCAGTTGCTTGTGAGGTGTCAGCTTGTGCTTTGTCCTCACCAGCCTTCTGTTCCCTCATTATACCTATTAAAATCTCCATTTGGTTAGACTAGGGAAAATGAACTATTTAACATATATGCAATAATTGTGTAAAAACTATAGAAGAGATATGTAAAATTATTAGGTCAATGTAAGAAAAATAAAAAGTACTCAGTAAATTTTAGCTCTGACTTATTTTCATGTTATTATCATTAATCTGCAATTAGTATGTTTTTAAGAGTTCTTACTCAGACATTGTTTTTTGTTATTAATGTTATTTCCTTTTTCCATTATATCTCAGACTTCAAAAAGATTATGTCTATATACATGTAAATGTTTATATGTAAGATATAATTTATACATTAAATATAATGATTAATGTTAAACATTCATGTTTCTACCCTCAGCTAACAAAAATACAATATTATGTCTTTCCTTCTGTTTATATGTTTACTGGTGATCTATACGGTCTCTTCAGCAGAATGCCCAGTCATATCCTTTAGTTATTTTTTTAATTGAATTGTCATTTTCTTATTGATTTGCCAGTGTTCTTCATATATTCTAAAAACTAATATTTTAATGTATATTTAATGCAAATATCTTCGCCCAATTCATAGCTTATGTTTTTACACTTCTTAATGGTGTCTTTTGATGAACAGAAATTTTTACTTTAAATTATCAAAGTTTATCAATCAGTTCCTAAATGGTTTCTTATAGACACAAGTGTTTCATGAAATCTTCCCTTATTGTGATTTCATATAGTCTCGTATTTATTCAAATAATTTATTGAGCACCAATTACATGCCAGGCATTTTCTAGGACTTTAAGAATATAACTAAGTAAAATTCCTGATTTTTTTTTTCTTTTTCCTTATGGAAGTGTTTAACTTAACTGAAATTGAATTTTTGTTTATGGTGTAAATATGGATCTACTATGTTTTAATTTTTGAAAGTACAATCAGTGACCAAAGCACTATTTAAAGAAAATTATGTCCTTTTCTCACTGAACTGCAATGCCACATCTGTAACAATGGTGCATTCATACATATTCAAAAATATTTCTATGCCCACTGCTATATTCAGTGTATCTCTTTTTTTTTTTTTTTAAATTTTTATTTATTTATGATAGTCACACACAGAGAGAGAGAGAGAGGCAGAGACACAGGCAGAGGGAGAAGCAGGCTCCATGCACCGGGAGCCCGACGTGGGATTCGATCCTGGGTCTCCAGGATCGCGCCCTGGGCCAAAGGCAGGCGCCAAACCGCTGCGCCACCCAGGGATCCCTTTTTTTTTTTTTTTTTTTTTAAATTTTTATTTATTTATGATAGTCACACACAGAGAGAGAGAGAGAGGCAGAGACACAGGCAGAGGGAGAAGTGTATCTCTTTTTTATCCTTATATCAATAGCATATTCTCTGAGTTATTATAGCATTATAATAAGGCTTCACATCTCCTAGGCAAGCCTCTCCAATATGCCATTTTCATAAATATTTTATATATTCTGAGCCTTTTGCTTTGCCATATAAATATTAGATCAGCCTTATCAAGTCCCACGCAAATAATGTTAGAATTTTAGTAAGATTACATTTTACTCATATATAAATGTAAAAATAAGCTAGCTTATTTATTATAGCCATGAACATGGTGTGTTTCTCTCTATTCTGCATAGGTCTTTAAAAATAGTTTTCAGCATAGTTGTATAACTATCTTAAAAATATCTCGTCATGGGATCCCTGGGTGGCTCAGCAGTTGAGCGTCTGCCTTCCTCTCAGGGTGTGATCCCAGAGTTCCCAGATCAAGTCCCGCATCTGGCTCCCTGCGAGGAGTCTGCTTCTCCCTCTGCCTGTGTCTCTGCCTTCTCTCTGTGTCTCTAATGAATAAATAAAATTAATAAAAATACATCTTAAATCGTTTCTAAGCATCATTCCTAGGTGATTTCACAAGATTATGTTATTTACGTTGTATATTTCTTTTAAATATGCTCTCTTTCTTCTGGCCTATAGAATGCAGTCAATTTTTATATCACTTGTCTCATTATAAGCTGATACTTCATTTGTAGAGTATTTAGGATTTTCTTTTTGTTTTTTAATTTTTATTTTATGATAGTCACACAGAGAGAGAGAAAGAGTCAGAGACATAGGCAGAGGGAGAAGCAGGCTCCATGCACCGGGAGCCCGACGTGGGATTCGATCCCGGGTCTCCAGGATCGCGCCCTGGGCCAAAGGCAGGCGCCAAACCGCTGCGCCACCCAGGGATCCCTATTTAGGATTTTCTATGTAAGCAACCATATCACTGCAAATAATGAGTTATACTTTTTCTTCTCCCAAACTCAGATATCTTATTTTTCTTTCTTTGACTTTTTTTTTTATTTTTATTTATTTATGATAGTTACACACACACACACACACAGAGAGAGAGAGAGAGAGAGAGAGGCAGAGACACAGGCAGAGGGAGAAGCAGGCTCCATGCACCGGGAGCCCGACGTGGGATTCGATCCCGGGTCTCCAGGATCGCGCCCTGGGCCAAAGGCAGGCGCCAAACCTCCGCGCCACCCAGGGATCCCTCTTTCTTTGACTTTTGTGACAGCTAAGAACTCTAATTAACAAGAAATAAATGTGTATATAACTATATATTACATAATAAGCATACTTGTCTTGTTCCCAGTGTTAAATAGAACATTTCTAAGTTTACTATTACTTTTTTCTAACATTTTTTAATGTTTTATTTATTTATTTATTTATTTATTTATTTATTTATTTATTTATTCATGAGACACACACAGGAAGAGAGGCAGAGACATAGGCAGAGGGAGAAGCAGGCTCCATGCAGGAAGCCCGACGTGGGACTCGAACCTGGGTCTCCAGGATCACACCCTGGGCTGAAGGCAGACGCTTAACTGCTGAGCCACCTGGGCTTCCCTTTTTCTAACATTTTTTGATAGATTTCCTTAGTATTTTATTGCCATTTTTTTCCTATAGGATAATTGAATTCTTCCTTTGAATATTCGCCTCAAATTGTTAATGTGGTGAATTACTAAATTAGTCAGCATAGGTCAGATTAAACTGCAATAAGAAATAATCACAGAACTCGGTAACTTAATACACGAAAGCTTATTTCTGATGCTGCTAAGTGTCTGTCACAGATTTGCTGTAATTCTATCCCATGTTGTTTTCAACCCAAATCTATACTGATGGAACAGCTTTCATGTTGAAAATTGTCGGTTTTATGAAAGAAAGAAAAACAATCAAGGGAAAGCCCATGCTGCCTCTTGAAGTTTTTGTCTGTTACTTAATTTACATTTCACCATCCAAAGCAAACGACATGTGTTGGGCTGACATAGATAAGCATGGGAAATTCTTTCCCAAGTTGTGGCAATGAATATATAGGAAAAATAATACTGTCTGATAAAAGATCTTAAGACATTTTATATCATTGAACCAACTCTGCAGTCTTATAATAAATTCAATTTATGGTACCTTTTAATAAATTCCTGGATATGTGCTGTTTTCCAGGTGATTTTTTATCTTTATTTGTTCCTAAATGAAACTGTCCTCTATCTTAGATTTTTTTGCGTTATCTTTTTTTGGTTGAGCATCAGTATGAAAACTAGCCTACTAAAATTGACTGAAATGTTCCTGTTCCTGCAGAGGTTTCTATAAAATTTGAATGGTTACCTCCTTGACAGTATGACTGAGGCCAGTGTTTCATTTTGTAAAGATTTTTGTTATTTATCCTTTCCATGCTTATGGGATGTTTATATTTTCTGGGTTTTTTGTGTGTAGTCATTTTAAACTTATATTTGTCTAGGTATTTATTTACATTTTTAAATGTTAAGACAAAGTA
This sequence comes from Nyctereutes procyonoides, assembly GCF_905146905.1. Classification (NCBI taxonomy): domain Eukaryota; kingdom Metazoa; phylum Chordata; class Mammalia; order Carnivora; family Canidae; genus Nyctereutes; species Nyctereutes procyonoides. Next base: position 9,235,699 of record NW_026575122.1, on the reverse strand, counting down.
TTTTATAGCAGTATCTTATTGTTTTTGTACTTTAAAAAATTATTTTGTTGCATCACACTTTAATTCATACTCTTGTTCATATGCACATTTTATGACTCTACTTGAGTATTGTTAGAACATTTAAAATTTTATTAAACTTAAAAATATATTTCTTGTTCTGGTTGATTTTTGCTTATTATTTGCCTTCTGTTAATTTCTGCTATTATAACAATTGTCTAAGAGTTCCTGGGTAGCTCAGTGGTTGAGCATCAGGTCATGATCCCCGGATCCTGGGATCCTGGGATCCTGAGATGGAGTCCCACATCAGGTTCCCCACAGGGAGCCTGCTTCTTCCTCTGCCTATGTCTCTGCCTCTCTCCCTGTTCTCTCATCAATAAATAAATCTTAAAAAAAAAAAAAGTCATTGTCTCCTTCCTACTTTTCTTGTATGCCCATTCAGTTGAAGATTTGGCTCAATTTGATTTTAACATTTATTCTTTTTTTTTTTAATATTTGAGTTATTTATTCAATGAGAGACACACAGAGAGAGAGAGAGAGAGAGATTGAGAGAGGGAGAGACACAGGCAGAGGGAGAAGCAGGCTCCGTGCAGGGAGCCCGATGTGGGACTTGATCCAGGGTCTCCAGGATCAGGCCTTGAGCTGAAGACAGCACTAAACCGCTGAGTCACCCGGGGTGCCCCATTTATTCTCTTCTGACATTTAAAGCCATATATTTTCCTTCAATTGCTAATTTTTTTCTTCATCACAAAAGATGTGATTTGTTGCATATTCATCATTGTGGGTAGCTGAAGGTCATTTTTAATTTTCCTATTATTTTTCATTTGGCCCATGTATTATTGTGTGTTTATAGTGTTAAATACATTAAAATATTAGTTCTGCTGTTACTGTTATTGATGTGGACCTTAACTGTGTTTGATCCTAGTCTATGGTCTTTGTTATGGTAATTCTTTGTTATGTTATGTAACATAATTCTTTGTTATGTTAATTCTTCAGGAATTAATCTATCCCTTGGTTCATACAAATTTGAAAAAAAATTTCGTGAATGCTGAAGAAAAAAGACATAATGGCAAAACATTTTTACCTATGTCTTATTAGTTAATGTGTATCAATTTATTTATAATGTTTAGTATTTTAATTTTCAGTTGCTTGACATATTTACTAAAACAGTTGTGCTTGAATATTCCTCATAATGGAAAATGTGCCTGTTTATCCTTGTAGTTATACTACTTATTTGTTCTTGCTTAAATTTATTTGTAAGATGCATATAAATTGAGCCAATCGGTTTTCATCATACTTCAGTGTACAGTAAAGTCAATAAATAAACTGACATCAACAACAACAAAAAAAGAGACAGTAGTAAAATTTAAGAAGGTTGCTTTTTTTTAAATTTCGCAGCTCAAAGCAAATTACTCATTTTAATATGGATATTTGTCTTGTTTAAGTTTAATAGTATAAGAAATTTTGCTTGCTCCTAGTATAAATTCCAAAATCTCCAGTTAAGAACTAAGATTTAAAAAAAAAAAATCTTATTTTTTCAGAACCTACTTATATTAGTTCAGATAAAATTATTGTAGAATTTATGTGATATCTCTTGATATGCTTAGCCAAATCCATTTTTGCAGCTGAACGTTGACATTTTTACCTCTACCAAGTACCATACTGATCTCTGGCCCACTAGTTTTTGTATTTTTTTTTTTTGGAGATTTTTTTTGTTTTTATGTATGATCTATCATATTTCCAATGGGGTATAAAATTACTTACAATATGCATTTGGTATAGCAAAATAATTTGTTAATAGTGAGAGAGAAATGGAAAATAAATGTAGAAATGAAAAATATAATCATATAAGCCTGGGATTTGTCTTAAAGTCTAAAAACTTTTTTTTTTAAGATTTTATTTATTTATTCATGAGAGACACAGAGAGAGAGGTAGACACAGGCAGAGGGAGAAGCAGGCTCCCTGCGGGGAGCTGGATGCGGATCTCTATCCAGGGGCCCTGGGATCACGCCCTGAGCCAAGGCAGAGGCTCAACCGCTGAGCCACTCAGCGTCCCAAAAGTCTAAGAACTTATTAATGATGATAATAATATTAATAGCCAACAACTTTATAAAGCTTTTGTTCCTGTCACTATTAAGTGCTTAATATATGCATATATAAATAAATATATATGAAAATAAAAATATATGTGTTTAATATTTACAACAATCTGACAACACAGATACTGTTTTCTCATTTTTCAAATGAGAAATCTAAGAGGAATGTCAACCTATTCCTGATATCACAGCCATTAAGAGCTATTTAAAGTCTACAGAAGCCCCCCACCAAAATTTTTGGCCTCCAGAACCCATATTCTTAACATTTCATAATTCAATATAGATATTGTGCTATGGATTCTTACATAAATAAAAACTGCCAATAACTATTTAGCATAAATATACAAATGTATGAAAATATACATTAAAGCTTCAAAATACTTTTACAAATTTTATTTGATTTTTATAAACCTTACTGTTTCAATTTCAAATGCTCTACATGTATGTGCTAATTTTTTTAAAAAATTACATTTATTTATTCATGAAAGACACACAGAGAGAGAGGCAGAGACACAGGCAGAGGGAGAAGCAGGCTCCATGCAGGGAGCCCGACATGGGACTTGATCCCAGATCTCCAGGATCACGCCCTGGGCTGAAGGCGGCGCTAAACCGCTGAGCCACCCAGGCTGCCCTGTATGTGCTAAATCTTAAGGAAACTAAAACTTATGACTAGTAGGATAACTACATACACTTAAAGGTATGTTTTTCAATGAGTAAAGAGAAAATCTGATTAATTATAAACCTGATTTCTCATTTATTTTCCAACCATGCAGAAAGCCCCAAGCAAGTGTTTGTCATGAATAAATACATAAAGATTGCTAAAATTGAGAGACAGAATAAATAAGTTGATAACAATAAGGAGCTGAGAGCCATTTATACACATTTTAAAAGCAAAGGTATAAAAAAAGTCAACATATTTACACAAATTCAATATTCTGGTAAATTCTGGCATTAACCAGCTGTGTAACTTCCTATTGGTTACATGTGCTATGTGGAACACAGATTTGCTCATGTGTAACACAAGAGGATAGAATAAATCATCTTTCTCGATTTCATTTATTTCTCAATAATTTTCTGGACTAAAAGTATTGATAACAGGCTAACCTACACTGGGGAAGAGAGTCCGGAAAGCCACATTTCCAGCTGGTTCTTCGTGCCTTTGTGACTCATTTTGTAATCAAAGTAATTGGAAAAGTGAACGCTAGTTTCCTGCCTTTTGTTAGGTACCCTTGCTCTATACTTGTTATTTTCTGTCATTTTTTTAATACTTCTGTCATTTTTGAAGATTTTTTTAGGTGTATAGCCATATGAACTCCAGGGTTGGTCAATTAAGGTATTCTTATCTAGACTGCATAAAGCTGGAAATTGAGGTAGCAGAATAAAGCAGGCCTGTAGAATTTTCCCCTTCCTTCGCCCACATTCTAATTGGCTATAATATCTTAGAGCAAGTCACCTTGTATTTCTAAATACAAAGTCACAAAGAAGAAAATGTCTACTCCTGGAGGCAAATACATGAAATCCCGATTTCTGGCAATGTGACTATTGCTAGGACTTTGCATAGTTCTGGCTCACTGAATAACAGATACTCCTTTGTAGACAGGATTTTTATTCTCAGAAAACAGTCTTCTGGGTCAGTTGTTATTTTTGAACCAAATTACTCCCTAGAGAATGCCTCTTTTTTCTGATTCTTATTCCTGTGTTAAGGAAGTTTCTGCAGGTTTATAGGGATATTAAGATCTACATCATATCTTTTTACATGACATCAAGCCAACTTCCTTTTATCCTGCATTTCTCTAATTTGCCTTCCACTGTCTCCAATTTTGGTATAAAAATATGTAGATATAGCAAGGCCTAGATATATGCTTTTAGACAATGTGAATGATCATTAAATCTGAATTTTCAGAAAAAAAAGAAAAAAATAAATAAATCTGAATTTTCAGATTGTAATTATGTATAGAGTAGAGCTCAAAAAAAAAGAAAGAAAGAAAGAAAGAAAGAAAGAAAGAAAGAAAGAAAGAAAGAAAAAAACTGGCCTAGCTTTGCAGATTTTGCTCCTAAATTTTGAGTGATCTGTCATGCAAAGAATGACTTTATGTGCTTTACTTAGTTCTATGTTAATCTTAATTATTATCTGGAATTATTAGGAGACCAAACTATGATTCTAAATTCTTTGAAAGGTAAGCACAAGCTCTGTATAACTTTCTTCATGTAATGCAGTGACTTATTTTTCTTTGTGTGTGTGTTTATTCAGGGAGTTCAATCTAGTCTCTGGCCCTAAATTGTAAGCATTAGCAATTAGCACTGTTTTTCCAACCCAAAAGGGAGTGCAGTTATCTTTCTACTGAGTATGTTTTATCTCTAGTAAGCACTCTTTAATTGGATTTTTATTTGGAATACTTAGGTTTATTCTCATTTGAATTGATCTTTTACTTTTTAATTTTTCCCATTAGCATTACACACCAGCTGACATCTGTTTGCCTTCACATTCACCATGATGTTTTCATTTCCTTTAACGCTAACATTATTACCTGAGTGTGTGCTTTACAAGCCCACTGGGTAGACCCAACTCTGTTAGCCCGAACTACCTTTCTTCAATGCACCCTTAGTATGTGATCATTTCTACTTTAGTGCTCAGGGTTCTTCAGAGAAGGTGACAATAAAAATCTAGAGCATTGAAATGAGCTTACAACATAATCATAATTGTCCCTGAGCATTGGTTTAATAATATAAAACTTCAGAAATACATTACCCCATTACACTTGGAGATATGAAGAACACTTTTCTTTTAAATTGTTGCCATTAATAGTATTATTGAGGTAGAAGATTTAGAAATAGAAAAACAAATTAAAATAATGCATGCATCTTATAAATTTTAAAATCTATCTACTGGCCAATAAACATTAATTAATGTCAAATACATAACTGAGTTTCATAACAAATAAAGTGGTACACAGAAAGTGCTGCTGAGTTGTACGACAAGGAATGCACTTTCAGTTTAGAATCCAATCAGAAGGGGTTCTTTCTGACAGAGAGTGGAATATAACCTCTGATCACACAGCAGAGAAAAATGCGGATGTGGCCAAAGGTGCTTAGATATAGAATCAGATTTTCAGTTAGAGGAAAAAAGGTACTACAGTGCCACAAAAACTGACAATGTGGTTCTTAATGTTAGCACATCAAGCAAAACCCTGCATCTTATGAAGAATCCAGAAAATTAAACACACATATATATGTATAAACCTTGGCGGATTAAAAACTTGGTTCTTGAAGTGAATTTTGAAAAATCAGTTCAGTGCAAAATACGAAAAGGCTACAAATACTAAGAGATGCCAGAAAAAAATCTTGCTATCGTTTTTGAAACCAGAACAAAGTAAGCCAGGGATGAAGATTAACCTGCAGCATATAGAAGAGATGATTCCTTAGCCACTCTGAGTATAGAGTTCCATAAATATAAAGAGAGCCTAAAAACTGACATGAATGAAAAAAAGAATGAGTATAAAGAGAGCCTAAAAACTGACTGAACACAATGAATTAAGGTGATACTTAAAAAAAACACAACTTTCCTCATTAAAATGTTAGTGGTTGGTAAAATATGTCCAATGAATCTTGGTTCTCAATGTATGTATGTTCAAGCATTTTCAACAAATATTTTTGTAATCTCCATTAAGTTCTGTACTAAAGACTCCTAGTTTCTGCTACATTATGACTATATTACAGAATGATATAGTAACTATACTTTTCTGTGTGTTTGTGCTGCAATTAAAAGAACATTTCCTTTTTTGCATCCATTTTTTAGTCATTCATCATAAGCGAGATCTTACCCCTATTCTTTCTTACTTACCATTGAGGACAATGCCTCTACTTCTATAAAATTTTATTACTGAAATACCATTTTAGTCTTGAGAGAACCCCTTCACCCTATCTTGAAATGTATATTTCCATTGTCTTCTTAGACACACATACACTCACTTCTGTTATGACCCCATTCTATGGCAAAAATAAGTTCTCAGAAACACTCTTGCTTTTCAGATTGTTCAGAAAATTCTTTACATCTACAATATATTTACTTATTTAGTTATTAATTTGTGTAACAAAGACATCTACATTTTTGAGATAACACAAAAATACCACAGAAATCAGTCAAGGTAGAAAAATATGAATTTGGCAGCTGAAAGATCTCGTAATCATTCCTTTTGGACTTACTGGTTATATGCCTTCTTCATCTCCATGATCCACAGCTTGCTCATATGGCAAAAAAAAAAAGATGATAACACCAGGCTTATAGATGTATTTAATATCTTATAATAAACATAAAACAGTAAACTGAAGTAAAGATTTGATGGTCTTGTCAATAAATGGTACAAGTAGGATATACATATAAACAAAAATGAACCAAGACCCTTACCTCTTACCACATTAATTTTAAATATATCACAGATCTAAATGTGATAGGTAAAACAGTAAGGTTTCTAGAAAAAAATAAAAACATGTATCTCTTTATGACATTGGATTAAGCATTTTTTTTTCTTAGAGAAAGAGAGCACAAGCAGGAGGGATAGAGAAAATTATAAGTAGGCTCCACACACAGGGCAGAGCCCAACACAACCAGTGCCTCCTTCTCCTGACTCTGAGGTCATGACTTTAGTCAAAACCAAGAGTTGGCCACTTAACCAACTGAGCCACCCTGGTGCCATGGCATACCTTTTGAAAAAGACCTAAAAGAAAAGATTCTGGGCCTGATTCTCAGCTCAAACTGCCCTGTAACTAGATTGGAAGAAAACCATTTTAAAATTCTCCAAACAGTCCCTCTGCCTTTTGGAGAATCCACTGAGCTGCCTATTAGCAGTACGAAAATGGAGGTTGAGATTGCCTTCAGATTCATCTTGACGGGACTAAGCAGGCTAGGCCTTTATATCTCTAAGTCAGTTATTGGATACAGACCAATCTTTGGGAAAAGCCATGATTTCTATCTAATTTCAGAAACTAAGATGAGGGAAGACCTGTGTGGTCCCATGTTTCAGATTTTTCTCTTAATACCCCTTCCAACTCCATGTTTCATCTTTTCTTATGCTGGCTCTAGTTTCAGAGCCTCAGAGGTGTAATATCTCTAGAAAACAAACCTCTCTTCTGTGTGACTACATCATTTACCTGGCCATATGCATCTTCTGTCTGAACTTGAGAATAAGAAAGAAGTAGAATGTTAGATGCTAAGGAAATTCTCTAAATCACTACACAGTCAAATACAAATACTTTAAGAGACATTTCTAATCATTATAGTGGATATCCTTCATAATATAATGTCACAACACCATAAGGTGTTTTTAGCTGACAGCAATTGGGTATCATGAAATAAATGTTTATTTGCTCAATTTTTTTTTCATCTAGCAGGAGTATATGGTCAGGAAAATGAGGAATGAATGTTATTTTTCCAAATGTTTCAAAATTTTTATTTATTCTAAATGTAATTGCTTACTCTTAGAAACACACACACCACACACACACACACTCCTCCCTACTTCCACTAAAATGCATCTTAGCCTCAATCTTAACTGGTTGGTATCTCTAGTTGAAAGAAGTTATTCAAAAAAAAAAAGAAAGAAAGAAAAGAAAAGAAAGAAACTCAAAACAAAAAACAAACACCTCAATGTTAGAAGAATTGTGATAATAAAATGGAATCTCACTTTCTTCATGTAAAGGTTATATGGTGACTACCATTGTTATTACAATATTTCTCAAGTGGTTGATTTAACACAGTAATGAAAAGGCAGTTTGCTAAAACCCTGGGTGAGAATTTGTATCTCAAAAACCACAGGACATCCAGAGCAATAGCATATGGCTGATTTCTGGAATATTAGCACAGTTACTTTTCTGAAGGAAGAAATATATCAGTATTTTATAAAAGCTGGCTCAAGTAGACATTAATATTTCAGAGAAGCAATTTCACTTACACACAAAATCTTTTGACTTCATAGATTGTAAAATGTCCTAAGTACCATTAATTTGTCGAGAGATCTCATTATTTTTGACTTATGTAATGGAAGAGATGTTTTCAGTTGTACCTTTGGGAACATAAAGGATTAGTTTTAAAAAAATCTATTGATTTAAAAACTAGCTACTCAGAGTTTTTTAATTCATTTTTATTTATATGGTTTCTCATTTCAAATAAAATGTCCAGATATGATTTTCTAATGTGCGAATAATTAGTGTGTTTGGGAAATTATTTCAAGTTTATGAGGAATGCAGATAAAGATAAAGAAACTATATCTGAATTCTTTAGTAGGTATCTTATGTTTGGCTGCTATAACGAAATACTTAGTTGCTTAAATAATAGAAATCTTTCTCACAGTTGTAGAAGGTGGAAATTCCAAGATCAGGATGTCAGCATGGTCAGTTTCTGGTGAGGACCCTTTTCTTGGCTTCAGGTGGCTTCCTTTTTGGTATGTCCTCACATGGCAGAAAGAGTGAGCTCTTCTTTTTTTATTTTTTATTTTTTTAAGATTTTTTTTATTTTACTATTTATTCATGAGAGACAGAGAAAGAGAGAGAGAGAGAGAGAGAATGAGAGAGAGAGAGAGAGAGAGAGAGAGAGAGAGAGAGACAGGCAGAGGGAAAAAGCAGGCTCCATGCAGGGAGCCGGACATGGGATTTGATCCTCGGTCTCCAGGATCAGGCCCTGGGCTGAAGGCAGCGCTAAACCGCTGAACCACCCGGGCTGCCCAAGTGAGCTCTTCTTATAAGGGCATTAATCCATCATGAAGAACCCACCCTCATGACCTCATCTAACCCTATTTGTCTCTCAAAGGCCCACCTCCTAATATCATCCCACTGGGGAAGGAGTTTAACATGAATTTTGAAGGAACACAAACAATCCATAACACTAGGACAACAGGCAAATAATTTAAGAATATAATTTTGAAACTGGTATAAACTTTCCCAAGGGCTGTTTTATTTACCAATCTATACTGAGAATGGTAAAATTTTGCATACTATGCTGCTCTGTTATCGTTTATGCTGAGCTCCACTGGTGCAACAGCGATGCAGTCATCTCGGATTCATCATCGACCACAACTCAGCTAATTAGCAAGAGGGGCCTGTGGCCAGAGCTAACAGATTCTGGTAAATGTTTTAGGAGACATACATACTCCATTTGACTTAATCCATTTTAAAGACTTATTGATTTATTTGCTAGAGAGAGAGAGAGAGAGAGAGAGAGAGAGAACACGAGTCAGGTGAAGGGCAGAGAGAGAGGAAGAAGCAGGCTCCTTGCTGAGCAGGGAGCACAACATAGGGCTTCATCTCAGGACTCTGGGATCATGATCCAAAACAAAGGCAGATACTAGAGAGCCACCCAGTGCCCCACACTTAAGTTATTTTATAAGACTATGGTCTTATGCTTGCACAGAAAGATCACCTTTATATGTTGTTGCATTGAAATACCCAAGTATTTTCAAAGATTCATGACTTACAGTTTTAGAGATGACAAAATAAAGCTTCTGAAAAGTTACTGGCTTACTCATAGTGAAAAAACTAGTAAATGGCAGAAAGGAGACAACAGTTATTTTCACTCTTTTTTGTTTGTTTGTTTGTTGTTTGTTTGTGTGTTTCTTTTTATTTTTAATTTTAATTTTATTTTTTAAAGATTTTACTTATTAAAAAAAGATTTTATTTATTCATGAGAGACACAGGGAGAGAGGCAGAGACACAGGCAGAGGGAGAAGCAGAAGCAGGGTCTCTAGGGGGGAGCCTAATGTGGGACTCGATCCCAGGACCCTGGGATCACACCCGGAGCCAAAGGCAGATGCTCAACCACTGAGCCACTCAGGCATCCCTGTGTGTTTGTTTTTAACATACATATGATGTTAGAAATCATGAATTCACATTGATATTTCCAATTCCAATCCAAAATTTTCAGCATTGTTCCTTAACTCCATTCTTTCTTCTTATTTTCTTTTTTTATAGTGAAATCTCTGGTTTCCAACAGTATCAATACATTATTTATTGGCTTAATCTCATAATATACATAAAATAGTTTCAGAACTGCCATTTTCATATCACTCTGTAAAACTAGTCCATGCAAAAGAGTTCATGATTTGTTTATAGTTGTTTTACTTTTTCTCTTGATTTAGAATTTATAGCAAAATGTTATGTTTAGGTATTAGTTGCATGGGTGATTTATGTTCCTTTAGCCTGTGAAATACTGTTTCATTTGTATGTGTTGGCATTCAGTCTTCATTATTTTTCCATATCTTTTATTTTTTTAATATGTAGAATATGAACAAGGTTTCAAGCATCAAAAAGCTAAAGTAAAAAGCTATAAACTAAAAAATTGTATAATATTAAAATTATTTTTATGATAGTAAAAATACCTACCATTTTTTTTAATGATAAGGTATAGCCAAAGCCATGTACTTCTCACATACCTTGATTCTACTGTGCCTGGGACCCTGTGAAAGTAAGCAATTATATTGTTTGGAGATTTATCTTCCTGATACTTCCTAAATGTAGATCCATGTTAGTTTGTTTTCATTTCTCCTTCTTCACATGAAATGCAACATTCTACATATATAACCGTTTGCACTTCATTATTGTTATTCTACAAATAATGCCTCAATCTGTTTTATGGCTGCCAAGCATTCTAATGTGTGATGTGACTATGACTCACGTTTGTCACACCTTGAATTTTCACTTCACTGATTCAAAGTGACTATTTTCCCAGAGCCTTCTATTTTCTCATTAGTTATTACATGGAAGCTATTAACTTCTGCATGTTAATTTCATATCCTGCTACATTATTAAAAATCTTGGGAAGCCCGGGTGGCTCAGGGGTTTGGCACCGCCCAGGGCGTGATCCTGGAGTTCCAAGATCGAGTCCTGCATCAGGCTCCCTGCATGGAGCTGCTTCTCCCTCTGCCTGTGTCTCTGCCCCTCTCTCTCGCTCTGTGTTTGTGTCTCTCATGAATAAATAAATAAAATCTTTAAAAAAAATCTTTCATTGTTTCACTTTTTAAATCGCTGATTCTGTATATATTTCCTTGTTATTATGTCATCTTCAAATAGAGTTAGTTTTTCTACAGATTCAGATGACCACTGAAGCATCAGATTTCAAGGAAGAAATCTTTCATATCCAGTTATTAATAAAGATAGCTACCGTAATTTGTAATCCAAACAGTTATTTCTGTGATACATATTTATTTATAAATAATTTCTCTACCATAAAAAAATCAGATATCATCATTTCTATTTTGAAGATGCAATTGTAAATCTCTGTATAATGGGAACACTTTTTTTTTTTGCCTCCATGTATTTCTGGGCACTTAAAAATATATTATTATGGTAAAAATGTAATATCTACTCTCTCAAATTTGGAATTGTACTATACATACTGTTAACTCTAAGGACAATGTTGTACAGCAGATTCACCAGGACTTATTCATCTGTATAATTGCCAGTTTATGCTTGTTGACAGTAGCTCCATTTCCCTCTCTCTGAGCCCCCAGCAACCACCATCCTACTCTCTGGTTCTCTGGGTTTGACTTAAATAACTCATATAAGTAGAATCATGCATTATTTGTCTTTCTGTGATTTTCACTTAGAATAATGTCCTCGTGTACTCTCTCTCTCTCTCCTCTCTCTCTCTCTCTCTTTCTCTCACTGTCTCAAATAAAATCTCTTTTTTTTTAAAAAAGAAAATCAATTTGGTAATTTTTAAAAATGTGTCTATGGTACCCTTTCTCAAAATTAAAGTATATTTTGAAATCCAATATGTAAAAAAAAAAAAATGCATTCTTAGCTGCTGTGGTTCAGAGGAAGCAGAAGGATCAGAAGACATAAATGGGACATGTGCAAATCACATAGCTGGTGTAAGGATAGTGTGTTTCCAACTGACCTGGCTGCCTCCCAGTGCCCTGTGTGTGGCAGGTGCCCACATGGCAGCTCCCTTGTAGTACCTGATAGGAGTTCTTTTGGGGGGAACTCTAAGTGGCCTCTTCATAGCACAATTCTTTAATGGGAGAAATTCACTCTAGCTGAGATTCTTTCCCTTTTCCCAGCTCCTGCCTTTGGCAGCCTACCACACAACCTCTTGCAGCTTGGTGCTCTTAGGCAGAGTACCAGCAAAGCATCTCACTGCTTAGTTCTCATCACCGCTTAACCCACAGGGAACTAACAATCCTCAACCCCCCAAACAGTGGGCAGGCAGACGGCTTTGCACTGCCCCCTCTCTGCCTTGCTGTCTCCCCTTCTCTGTAACTTTCAGTCACATAGGCAAAAGAAATAAACCACAGCATGTGGAATGAGCACATAGCCAAAGGGAAATGCAGTTTCATTGCATATTTTCTTTTTATTTTGAGACATTTTGAATTGAACTTCTAGGGATGATTAAGTCTTTTGCTTTTAACAAAGGAGAAAAAAGCTGTGTTATTCCCTTCCTGATTCTGGTGATTGCTTATGCACACTAGTGAGAGGGAGTCTGGGACATTGGTGGGGTGTTGTAAAGACGATTTGGTGGCTTCTTCATAAGTTGTTTCTTCTTCTTTTCCTCTTCCTCGCTGCCCTCCTTCTCCTTTTTCTCATCAAGAATCCCTTTATTAAAAGCCATTAAATTAGCCCAAATTCTCATGAGTTATGATATTGCAAATGCAACATTTCCTGTGAAAAGGACTGTGTTATAGATTTAAAATGTCATCTGGTCTTTGTCCTCAGTTTCTGATTGACAGAGTTGTCTTTGTTATTATGCTAATGAAGTCTTGAGGAGGTGTTCCTAAATTTGGGTACTTGACACCTTTCCTTCCTCTTATTTTAGTACTTGCCCTTTTAACTCAATATATTCAGAAAATACTTTTGGAAAAATATGTTTTATATTTCTGAATAAGGTTACCTTCCTAATAATACCAACAATATAGAAATTTCTGTTTATATTATTTTTGATTGAGCCAAGTAAGGACTTCGAGAGAATAGATGGCATTTTCTTTGGAATGGGTTGATGTGTGTATGTGTGTGGGGGGGAGGTATATGAATGTTTTTATTTAAGAATTGTGTTTCTTATAAGACCAATATTTAATTTGAAGATCATTCTTGAAAGTAAATATTAATTGCATGTCTGTAGGGAAGTAAAACATAATTATTGATAGTCTTTTTAATAATGCACTTAGGTTTTATAAATATTTCACATTGTTTTATGGTTCATCTGCTTTCTACATAGGTACAAAGGTACATATTTTCAATTAAATTTATGTATGCTCCTACACAATGAATGAAATAGCTGTAGGTTTTCCATCATGTTTTTGCATCACTATGCAGTCTCTTTTTTACCAATTATTCTTAATTAACTGAGAATACAGGCATCACTACACAATTACCTAGGATCAATAAGGGTGAGCTCTTTAATGTAAGCCTATTCAGTAAGTCATATTTGAAAAAAAAATTAACACTCTGGGAAATTTATCTTATTATACATCTGTTCAGGATATAAGCCTATTTTTCTTAGAGCATAATGAAATATGATGGTAAGTGGTAAAGCAAAGGGCATTTTATTGAGAAATTTATGCAGCAGAAAATGGAGACAGTCACCTAAAAGAATGAAGTGAATCAGAAACAAGTCATTATTTCTTTTAAGTGACTCTAGTGGCCCTAGACAAGGGAAATAATGCAAAGTGGAGCAAGGCTAAGTGGTCAACATGAAGAAGTATAATTAAAGCAAAAAAAAAATAGATATTTAGTGGAACTATTACATGGAAGGATTTTATAGAGAACTCATGCTTTTTGTTTGTTTGTTTTGAGAAAGAGGTAGGAGATGGGCAGAAAGAGAGGGAGAGAGAATCTTAAGCAGTCTCCAAGCTCAGCATGGAGCCAACATGGGGCTTGATCTCACAACCGTGAGATCACAACCAGAACCAAAATGGAGTTGGATGCTTAACCGAAGGGGCCACTCTAATGCCCCCAAACTCTTTTACTTTTAACATTTCTCTTGTTAAAATAAATGTCAGAATATATTGAGATTATGTGCTAGAAAATTTAGGGTAAGGAAGAGAATTCTCACTGACGTTCATTTAAAAAAGAGAACTTTTTCACAAACAGGATGTACAGTACCTAACTAGTAATTTTCTGTCCTCCGCTTTCTATTTTTGCCAGCATCTATATAGAAATAAAAGCTGTCTCCCCCACAATCCTCCTTTCCTTTCACACTCAGCCAGAAGCAAAGCATAATAAAGCAGGCACTTCACTGGTTGACACTGGTAAACTACAAAATCAAAAATGTTCTATTAAGATGTCATAAAAAATACAGGGAAATTTCAAGAATATGCAGCTTATTCAGTATATAGTTTATTCACTTGTTATTTTCATAATATTATTTCATTTAGTTTATGAGTTTGATTTTATAGAACTAGAGTTTGATTCCATTACTGGAATATTATTGAGTTTAACTTCATTATTTTCTTGGTGCTCAAAGAAATAGATTTTTTTTTTCTCTTAAGGCCTTTATGATGGAATCTGTTTGAATCTCAGTTGTTATATTTTATAAATGAGGAACAGGCTTTTACTGTTGATAGAGTTTCCACCCCAATGTTTGGATCACAATATTAAATTCCCCTATGATAGCAAAGTGTGTCCTCATAGGAAATGACCCACCTAAACTTTTCATGGAAAAAGCATAAAGGAAATAAAACTTTAAGTCTCACCATACTTTTTCCAGTGGGTATTATACTGAACCAGTCAATCACTAACTGTATTGAGAACCAAATACGAATGAGAAGAATTTGGCTTAATCCTCAACAATGACCAGAGACAAGTCACTTAAACATTCCAGACCTCAGGTTGTTTGTCTAAACAATGGACAAGAGCCAGTACAGTAGAAGAAGAATAACATGGTCAGATTAACATATAAAAATGTTGACTCTACTTGACTTGTGGAGATTTGAAAGGTGGAAAAAGTTAGTATCAGTCTCAGTGATTAAGATGAATAGGTAGAAAATTGAACTTCAGCAGTAGCAATCATTGTGAGAAGTGTTAAGACTGACAGATATTTAAACTATAAAATACTAGGGTCTTATAGATGAATTGGATTATTCTTTATGTTATAATTCTATAAATTATAAAATTCCCAGGTTCATGCACACTTCCCATTCTTCTCTTCTTCCTTTCTCCAGCTACATTGGATCTTCACCCAAGAATGAGGGTGAGAGCCCCACCACACCAGCAATTTGAAGCTTTAGTTCTATGTCTGAGAAAGGTGTACGCTGGTGGGGAAGGCTTTGTGCCTTCCTGTGACAGCAGCCATTTCTCTCTGGTTCACATACATGACTGAGCAAAGCTCTCTCTAATGTTCCTTACCTCATCCCCAACCTTCTGCATGGTTGCCTCATCTCAGGGTAGCCCACACCAGGTTTTTAGCAAGACTTTCACTTTGGGTTGATTTATTTTTAGTCAATTGATGGAGGTTGGTAGGACAGGCACCTCCGGGAGGAGTGGTATGCATATGCCCAGATCAGCTCACTTGTGGTGGAGAATAGAAGCAAAAGGTACCAACCTCCAGAGAGTAACCTACCTAGGATCACTGATTACAGGACTAACAACTACTAGGGTTATTCCATTTTATCCACAAGGATGCCATCTGCTTCTGTCAAGAAAACTACAATGCTGTTAAAATCCATTTCCCAATGTTTTGTTGATTTATTTTTAAACCACAGCCCACTATGAAAACCAAAGCTAGTTTAAAATTTCTTGCTTTAAGACTAATAATACAGTTCTTTTCTCAATCTTTCCTCCATTGTGAGGTAATGGGGAAGACAGCTTACATTTGCTTCTGGAAGTAATCCAATGTAGATAATTAATCTCCTGTAAACTGATGTTTGGAAGTTAGTACACACACACCCCTACAAAAACACACAAAAAAACCTCATACATCTACACCATTCTCATTAATGCAAAAACAATTTGACAATCCTCATAATAAAGTTATAAAAATATAGATGAGGGGGAAAAAACCTACTTTTCAGAGACACAGTTTTGGTTAAAGATTACATATTTTATTTGAACAAAAATTTAAAATTTTAATCAGAGGTCTTCCATTTGGACTTTTTCACTTAACTTTCCTTATATTTGACTTATAGTTAAATTTAAAGGACTACTGAAGTAATACCATACTCACTTCCCATCATCTGGTAAAAATAGTCTTCTGCTTCACAGTCAAATCTGAATTCCCAAATTAAAGGGGATAGTTAAGCAGTTTAAGAATCAACAAAATGCTTAGGCTTACCCTCAAAGAGAACAGTATTACATTTCTGACAAAGGTTAAAACTGAAATAATTTATTTTGATTTACTCTTTATAAGATGAAATAGTATTTGGAAAGTTTTCAAGCTTTAGTAAAAAAAAAAAAAAGAGTTCTATAGAGTCTATTTTTCTCCAAAATTACATTGTGTTTGGCACTTCTGAGTTGTAATAACCTTTGTCATCTTCTCACATTGGCACTTGTAAAAATCAAGCCATAACTTCTGTTCTCACACCTTGCATTACAAATTAGAGCTAAAAAAGTTCTATCATGTTGGGAATTCTCATATTGAGGCGAACTTTGACATTTCACAGCCTGAAGAGAGGACACTTTCAAAATCTCCTGTCAAGATTTTATAAAAATTGTTTCTCAGGAGACAGAAAAGCAGAACTATTTTGTATTTCAGGTTTATCCCATTTTATGTATGTTGACTTTGGGTAGCAATTAAATAACTAATTTTCAGATGAGATCGGGAGCATTCAGGGTGGTATGGCTGTAGACAAATAACTAATTTTCAAATAATTTTATAATAATGTGGACTTAATAATATATCTATAAATATAAAGTTTTGAGCAAAACACTAAAACATATAATTTATATGTTTTAATTATGGAGTATTTTGAGCACAGAGGAAAAGTACAGGAGATGATATACCGGAACTTTGCATTTGCTGGAGAAACTTAAAAGATGCTAATATTTTTCAATGTTTGTATCACATTTTTTTTTCTTAACTTTTAAGAACATAAAATTGTAACGATACAGTGCCAGGATAGCTTTCTTACCAACTTTTATATAAATACTATCTTGAAGTTGGTGTCTAAATAATCTTATGTTTATATGTATCCATTGCATGGGAAGGTATGCATAGAAATGTACATACTTTTTTATGATCAAATGTATTAATGGCAACATATAGTTCTTATCTTTTGGCAAATTTTTTAAGACTCAAAATTATAGGTTTTTTTAATAGATTGTATTTATTTGAGAGTGAGAGAGAGATCAAGAGTGGAGGAAGTAGAGGCACAAGAAGGGGGGGGGGAGAATCTCAAGTAGACTCCGGGCTGAGTGCAGAGCCTTCTGTGGGGTTTGATCTCATGACCCTGAGATCACAACCTGAACTGAAACCAATAGGCTGATGCTTAACCAACTGAGCCACCCAGGCACCCTTTAGTATTGTTCCTAAGATTCATCCATGTTGAGACAAGTACATCTTTTTTTTTTTTAATTCATTTTAACCGTAGTAGAGTATTGCAGATATGAAAAACAAGACAGTTTATCCATTCATCTGCTAAAGGATAGTTGCATTTGGTCTATTTTTTCCTGTGATAATCTGTGGTAAAATAAAAAAGTCTTATGAGTATCTCAAGCACAGGAGAGAGAGTGTCTAAAAGGTAAAAATTGTAAAGTAAAAGTACTAGGATATGCACATTTTAAAGTATATTACCCTACAAAGGAAATGTGCTTTATCTAACCAGCTGAAGGCTTTAGAGGCAAACAATGAGATGGCCAGAAGAAGAAAGAATTCTGCTGCTGGACTGAAGCATAGAGAAGTCCACCTCGTCTCCATGCTTTAGATATCAGACTACAACTCTTGCATGAATATCCAGCCTACCGGCCTGCCCTACAGGTATCAGACTTGCCAGCCCCTACAATGTCATGAGCCAATCCCTTAAAATATATAATATACAATATATAAATACACATGCCATCTAATTAATTAATTAATTAATATATATTCACAGTTCTGTTTCTCTTGAAAATCCTAACTAATACAGTTTTCTTTTTCCCCCTAAGAGGAATGGATTTTGGTTTAACAGCTAGATATGCTTTACCTAGTATCTACCTCATGGCTTTCTATTTTAAACTGTCTTTCTTTCCTTGGGTTTTTATTGTATTACTTTATTCTTTTTTTTTTCCCCTTAGCACATTAAATTGAAAAATTAATTTGTCTATTTTCATTCATTCACTTTTATTGATATAGATGTTTACAGCTATGAATCTTCCTTTACTTCATTGCTGTAATTATAGCCTACAGCCTCTAATATGTACTTTTGTGCTCACTATTATCAGAGATTCTATAATTTCAATTTGTATTCTCCTCTTCACCAAGAGTTGTTTAATGAAAGCTTTTGTAACTTTCAGATAGAAGGCCTTTTTGCAGTTTGTGGATTTCTATTTAGACTGCACTGTGGTTGGAGATACTGTTTGTGATATTTCTATACCTGATATATAATCAATATGATATTTCAAGTGGATGGGAGAAAAGTTGTATTGTTGATTATTAGGGTGTTAAATTTCTGCATTTATCCAAAAGATCTATTTTTCTTATCTCATTGTGTAGATCATCTGTGTTCATACTTAGCTTTCAATCTGCTAAACATTTTTTACTGAGAGTAGTATGTTAAAATCGCCTGTATTTTTTGCATCTTTTAATCCCACTTACACTGTTAATATTTGTGTGCACTTAAATATGTGCAGGAATTTGTGTTTCCTAGATATTGTTATCAGTTATGCTGCTCATATTATCTATTGTATATTTTCTTAGATTTTACCTTAAAATTGTTAGCTGCAAACAACCTCAAAAATGTTATATATTCTTAGTAAACTTTCTCTTTTATATAATCATCCTCTTTATTTCTATTAACCCTATTTGCCTTAAAGTCTACTTTGATTGCTTAATATTAAAACATTCATATAAGCTTTATTTTATGGATTTTTTCATATATATTTCTATTCCATTGTTTTTAGTATTTCTGAAATCTATATCTTTTCATGTTTTAGGGGCATGTTTACATTGTGTTTTTCAACATAGCTAATAAAGATTTTATTTGATATTTCTTCTATTAATATTTCATTATAACTTTCATTAGTAATCCTTTATTTCAAGTTTATCTCAATTATTTTTCCATATTCTAGTATAGAAATTCTTTTCACAGCATTTATTAAATAATCTGTCTTTTCTTCAAATTTTGCTCTTCTCCTTTTATAATTTTTCTAGCATCCATACATACAAGGGTCTTTTTCATTCATATAAATACATGGGTCTGATTCAGGCACTTCATTTATGTACCTAACTTATTCTTCTCTGTCCTACACCATTGTCATTTCTCTGTCTTTATAATACATCTTAATATTTTGTAGGGTAAATCTCTCATCATTGTTTCACTTTTTAAAGCACAGACTTCACTATTTTTAACTTATTATTTTACTTTGTTCAGCTCTAAGACGTGGCTGCACATTAAAAATCCTAAGATTCTTTTATCTGACAGCCTTGCCATCATCAGACATCTACAATATTATTCATTCCTTTATATAATTATCTTAGGATTTCCTGAACTAAGATTAAAAAAAAAAACTTTTTAAAACTTAATAGCTACCACAGAAAATCAGTGTTTCAAGGAACATGTCTTTGGAAACAGCACTATCCACGTTAGGTATAGACGCATAAATCCTAAATAAAATGTTATCAAATGAAATCCATTTGTGTCATTAAAACTAATATGCCATGACCAAATTTGGTTTAGTTTAGTATGCAAGAGTGACTTCATATTAGGAAATCCATGTATGTAATTGATTATAATAATTACTTAAAGAGAAAAATATCTAATTATCTCAATAGAATCCAAAATGTCTTTTTTTTTCTAGAGACTTTATTTATTTATTCATGAGAGACACACAGAGAGAGGCAAAGACACAGGCAGAGGGGGAAGGAGGCTCCCCACAGGGAGCAGGATGCAGGACTTGATCCCAGGACTCCAGGATCATGTGCTGAGCCAAAGGCAGACGCTCAACCACTGAGCCACTCAGGTGCCCCACCAAAATGTCTTTTGATAACATTCAAAATCCACAAATGATAGAAAAAATTTACTACCCCCAAAGAAATAAACAAAACACTACTTTATTAGTATGCTATAATAGAAAACTTTTTATACAAAACCATCATATCTACTATTAAATTAATAGAAAAATTTACAGTAAAACAATATATTTATATTAGTGTCAATTGTATATTAATATCTTAAGGGTATATGTTATCAAACATTTTGTGAAGCATCTTATTTGCGCAACATCATAAGAGACAGAATTAGATATACATTATTATTTACAAAAAACATATTTGTCTACACGGTAAATTCAAGAAATCAAAATAATAAAAAATATAGCATAAATGACAGAGTTCAGTAATATAGACTAATTTAAAATTAATGTGGATATTCAGTCAACAAAATGGTTCTAAAAGATGTTTGAAGGATAAATGAATAGAACAAAATGCAGATTCTGGAAGCAGAATTTAATATCTGTTAAATGAGATGTTTCAAATTGGTGGCCAAGAAATAATCAACAAATTTCATTATGCCAATACACTAATATTTTCAAAAAAAGCTAAGTCTCTATTTTGAAAAATACAAAAATTTACGTCTGTATAAATAATGGATTAAAATGCAAAATAATAATATACAATGTATGGATATTATATTTATATTATAATGTGAAAAAAGACAACACAATGCCATATCCATAAGCTATAAGTGAAAAAAAAAATTCATGGTTACATGAAAACACAAAGCTTTTTATTTACTACCAACAAAGTAGAAATAAAAATGATGTATGAGAAAAAGATTTACCATTTTAAGATCAATAGATGGGATTCCTGGGTGGCTCAGCTGTTGAGCATCTGCCTTTGGCTCAGGGCATGACCTGGGGTCCTCGGATGGGATGGAGTCCCACTCTGGCTTCCTGCAGGGAGCCTGCTTCTCCCTCTGTCTCTGTCTCTGCCTCTGCCTCTCTATGTCTCTCATGAATAAATAAATAAAATATTTTTTTTTAAAAAAAGACCAGTAGATGCCTAAATGCATTGTTATAGCAAGAATATTTCTAAATAAATACCAAAAAAGATTATCAACATAACTTTTATAATGGGACTATCTTAGTCCTCATTGTGATTTTTTAAAAAAAAATCTTATTCTAAAAAAAATAAATAAATAAATAAATAAATAAATAAAAATCTTATTCTTAACCTACTAAAAAAGAGAAAAAATTGAAAATTTCCCCAATTCAAATGAGACTCTCCATTCTTTTGTATATAAAAGCAGGTCTTGTTTTCAAAATCCTCCCCTGCATATGTGAGTATGTGAGAGTGCTTGTACGGGAACATTGTCATGGGCAGGCATGAGTCTGAGGAGCGTGTGCTGATAATTTGTTTGGGGGTTTAGACTCAGGCCACCCGGTGACTGTAGGACCTGATGCTTACCTCCCCTTTCCAAGCCATTGTGCCAACTCACTCTCTTTCTGAGTGGAGACTCCAACTTCAGAGGTTAGGCTTGTAGAAAGTTCATTTTTGGTCAAATTCCTAGAATCTACTGCTCTTGAAATTTAATTAATTTTCTCCTTTCTAATCTGTTTGCATCTTTTACAAGTACCAACTGTGTGGCTGGAGTTTACCTGAGCAGATTGTTTTATTTAGAAAGTTCTTCTCAGGTCTGTAGCCTTAGAGAAAGCGCTCCTGCTTGCACACCTCTTATACTATTTTACTATTTGCAAAGGAATGTCCTAATGAACTCGGATATTCAGAATGTAGTTTTTCAGTTAGTTGCTCTGATAATTGCAACTCTTTTTCTTGAATTTTTTTCTTTGTACTTGACATTCTTCTGAGATACTGTGGTTGAAAATTTCTTACTTCAGCATTGGATTTATATATTTCCATTGTCTTTAATAAAGCTTGCACTGTTCTGAATTCTTCTTCAGTCTTACCTCACTTTTCCTATATTTTGGAAATTCTTCACCATTTCTAATCCACCAATAGAACATTATCTCATTATCTCATAGTATGTTCTGGAAATATGTATTTCTCTGAGGAAAACATGTATTTATTATGATACCACATATATTCTTGAATATATACATATGCATATATTTGTCAAATTAAATACAATTTGAGGCTAAAGAGAAAACCAGTATTTTTTTTTCTTAGCCACTGTGTACCAGCTGACCAGAGATATTTTATCAATTTTATTAAACACCACAAAGTGTACATCCTTTTGAAGAGTGTAAGAGAAAACTTTTTGTCCTATTTTCCATGCTCTCACTAGCTTTTTGCTTTGTGATAAGGACCGACTTCTCTCCATTTTAACAACACTGTTACAATTATCCCCACTCAAGAATATTGCCATAGACATCTAACTTAAGTCCCTGCTTGCTGTAGCCTACCTCTTCCCAAATCTAATCCTCCCAAGGCAGCCTGAATATAAATAATATCCTAAGTTTTATGTCCTAATAAAAACCCTCTCACATCCTCCTCTCATACATATAAAAATCTCCAAATCCTTTGCCCCAGTCTGTTAACCCTACATGCCCAGCCCCAGAATTCATCTATCAGTTATATTTACATATACTGTTGATCCCATTTTAGAATATTTGAACTAGCTTTTTCCTAGATTTGAAATTCTCTTTCCTCTAATAATTGCATGGCTGGCTCCAAGGTGTCCTCCTGACTTTAGCTTATGTGTTTTGTCTTCAGAAAAGTCCACCATGACCACTTAAACTAGATTACTCATTTAATCAGGCTAACTCATCACTATAATTTACTTTTCTGATAACTTTCTTCTTCTTCTTTTTTTAAATATTTTATTTATTTATTCATGAGAGACACAGAGAGAGGGGCAGAGACAAAGGCAGAGGAAGAAGCAGGCTCCCTGCAGGGAGCCTGATGTGGGACTCGATCCCAGGACCCTGGAATCACAATCTGAGTCAAAGGCAGACACTCAACCAGTGAACCACCCAGGCATCCCTGATAACTTTCTTCTGACCACATTTCTGATGACTACTATGTCTCTTTCTTTATTATCTATACTATGCAGTAAAGTTTATGAGAGCAGGGACCTAGTCTGTCTTGTTCACCACTGTATCTCTTGTGCTCACAACTGTGCCAGGCCCACAGACGGTACTCAATACATATTAATTGCCAAAATGTATAGCCAGATGGATGGTGAGATTGGGAGAAAACCACAGGTATTCATGGCTCGGGTCAGGTTTCTTGGCTAGCTTTCTCTGTTGCTGCTTCCTGTGCTCTGATAAGGACTGGAGCTCTCTTCTCTGCCTCCTAGCTCCTGGGGGATAAGCAGTCTCCTCACACTGCACCCCGAAGCCTCCATGTGTGGTACCAATGACTTGATGGGCAAGTTTAATTCAGAGAAGACTGAGTAGAAAGTCTCTCACTAGGTTTCATGTGCATTCACAAATCCATCTTTCTTATTAATAGAGCACATATAGTGATCTCTATTTAGCCCTGTAAGTTATATAAGAATTTGGAATAGGAAAAAAAAAGAAAATCCCTGAACATGATAGACCCAGGAAGAGGAAACTCCTTTAGACAGCTTATTGATTCTAGGAGATTGCATACATGTAAATAAAGAGAAAGAAGGGGACCAATCATATTGTTGAGATAAAGTATGAGCAGAATTAGCAAAGTACAAACAAAAGGTAACTTAAGACTGAAGACTTCATTTTTGACTGGAATAGAAAACCTTATATCATCATTTGCTATTCTAGAATATTTCCTTCAATGCCTCCATCTTTCTAGCTCATGTATATTAAGCATTACAGTAAAAAAAAATTACATAATACTGTTTCCATTTCACTAGCACTTACAAGTTCTGCTCCACTTTTATTATCATCTAAACTAATCATCCTGACATAACTATTAAACAATTTTATGTGAGCATTTGTGATAAAGGCAAAATTCAGAAACAATTTCTGTCTTCCTATAGCTCTGTCCATGCTAATTAAAATTGAAAAGACAATTACATTAAAAATTACCTAAACAAAGTGGCTTGATCCGTTACAATCAGTCTATTAAACTGACATATCACTTATTTAGTCTAATGGCTAAAAGCTCTGCTGAGAAATATCTGATGTACTTGTATTTTTGATTATAACATCTGTGCCAAAAATCCTGGTTTCTGCACTAAATGAGAATGATTGTGCTCACTGAAATAAAGCAATATACCACCACAATTTGGACATTAATTTTGGATGAAAGGGAGATCCTGAAAGCAGAGCAACTTACCCAGATACTCAGCCTGGGTTTTGCTCTCTGGGTTTCATTCTACTTCAACACAGGTATGATGGCCATAGAAATATGCCAGCTCCTTCCTCTCTCTGAGAAAATATAAATAAAACCATGTATTAAATTATAAACAAAACAGTTTTCAAAAAATTCTCTCAACAAAATTGAGACCATTTGACATATTCAAGATTATCTTTTTAAAACTCAAAGATCAAAGGACCATCATTATAGAATATACAAACCCCCCAAATTAAAGAAAGCTTATTTTCTTCTTTTCTTTCTCTTTTTTATTTTTTCATTTTTTTTGGTATACATTTTATTGGAGTTCAATTTGCCAACATATAGCATAATACCCAGTGCTCATCCCATCGAGTGCCCCCCCCAGTTCCCATCACCCAGTCACCCCCACCCCCTGCCCACCTCCCACCACCCCTTGTTCGTTTCCCAGAGTTAGGAGTCTCTCATGTTCTGTCTCCCTCACTGGTATTTTCACTCATTTTCTCTCCTTTCCCCTTTATTCCCTGTTACTATTTTTTATATTCCCCAAATGAATGAGACCACATAATGTTTGTCCTTCTCCGATTGACTTACTTCACTCAGCACAATACCCTCCAGTTCCATCCACATTGAAGCAAATGGTGGTGTTTGTCGTTTCTAATGGCTGAGTAATATTCCATTGTATACATAGACCACATCTTCTTTATCCATCATCTGTTGATGGACACCGAGGCTCCTTCCACAGTTTGGCTGTTGTGGACATTGCTGCTATGAACATTGGGGGTGCAGGTGTCCCGGTGTTTCACTGCAACTGTATCTTTGGGGTAAATCCTCAGCAACACAATTGCTGGGTCATAGGGCAGGTCTATTTTTAACTCTTTGAGGAACCTCCACACAGTTTTCCAGAGTGGCTGCACCAGTTCACATTCCCACCAACAGCGCAGGAGGGTTCCCTTTTCTCCACATCCTCTCCAACCTTTGTGGTTTCCAGGCTTGTTAATTTTCCCCATTCTCACTGGTGGGAGGTGGGATCTCATTGCGGTTTTGACTTGTATTTCCCTGATGGCAAGTGATGCGGAGCATTTTCTCATGTGCGTGTTGGCCATGTCTATGTCTTCCTCTGTGAGATTTCTCTTCATGTCTTTTGCCCATTTCATGATTGGATTGTTTGTTTCTTTGGTGTTGAGTTTATTTTTTTTTTTTTTTTTTTTAAATTTTTATTTATTTATTTTATGATAGTCACAGAGAGAGAGAGAGAGGCAGAGACACAGGCAGAGGGAGAAGCAGGCTCCATGCACCGGGAGCCCGACGTGGGATTCGATCCCGGGTCTCCAGAATCGCGCCCTGGGCCAAAGGCAGGCGCCAAACCGCTGCGCCACCCAGGGATCCCTGGTGTTGAGTTTAATAAGTTCTTTATAGATCTTGGATACTAGCCCTTGATCTGATACGTCATTTGCAAATATCCTCTCCCATTCTGTAGGTTGTCTTTTAGTTTTGTTGACTGTTTCTTTTGCTGCGCAGAAGCTTTTTATCTTGAAAGCTGATTTTCTAAAGAATAGGATTCTAATCCTAAGGATTCTGGCAAAACTGAAATATTTGCTATCGACCTGTTTGCCTTTGTCATACACAATAACTTAAAGAAACAGGGCTTGGGCATTGCAGCTTGCCCTCCTGGGACACTGCTGCCATGTGAAGTTTCCCAAGCTAGCTCTGGGTCACAAGACCCAGCTGACAACCAGCACCAACTACCAGAGAGATGGGTGAAGTCATTTTAAACAAAGCAACCTCCTCAAACCACCCGATGAATGTAGCCACCTCTGTGTCCAAGTAAGATCAGTTCAAGTTGCTAAGTACAAAATCACTGCCAGAGAAAAATGTGGCTAATAGCTTTCATTTTGAGAGATTTGGGGCTGGTTTGTTTTATAGCAGTAGATAGCTAATATACTTATGGAATTTTTATAAATATTAAATGAGTTAATACTCCTACAATGTTTATAACAGTAGCCAGCACATTGTAAACACTCACCCCTATTAGCTCTTATACTATTATTTTTTTTTCCTCCTGGCTTTACTCTGTATCTCAAGGATGGTAAGTATGAATCTAATAGCACATCCTTTATCCATGAATTGGGGCAATAAACATAAGGGATGGTGTAAATACAAGGAATTAAGATCCGATATATAAAACTAGCTTTGTGCTTATTTGCACTATGATCTTGGGAAATCATTGCTCATCTCTGGTTCCTAACTTCCTTGGCCATAAATTGAGAGTGGCACTAAAGTATCCAAGCTTCTTCTGTTTGTATATTTGTGAGTCTACATTGTGTAGATAACTGAAGGTTACCTTATAAGGCACTAAAGCTTTTTCTTTTTTATTGTAAAAAAAAATCTATGGATATTTTTATTAAAATATTTTATGTTCCCAACCTTCATGGACATGAGACAAGTACCTTGGGAACAATCCCCTAGGCACCTGTGACACTCTCCAGTGGCTCTTATTACTTTCTTTCAGAGCAAAGCACCACCAAGAAGCAAGCCTAGACCAGTTCCAACTGGTCAGTGATAAGACTGCCACCAAATGTGACCCTTTACTGACTTTTTCCTTCATCATAATACTAAAAAACACACCCAGGGATGGACACTTAGCATGTAAGTATGATGTATGAAGAAGCACATTTTATCAACTGCGCTCCCAATGCCCTGGACTTCCCTGCCTCTCATGCTTAAACATCACTCCTTTCCCACTTCAGCCCGTTTCAAACATTCCTGGCTAGTGTTCCAGGACCCACTCTGACACCTTTCTTGTGACTGTGTGTCCATTCAGTTGCAGCTTGTACTTCTAAATTTTGGGTCTGGGCTCATTCTACTGTTGCTGGATCCAAGGACTTGAATTTGGTAACAGTATGATCAAAATCATGGAACCAATACTAAACAACCCCAGATCACTATAGGATATTTTTGCAGATATAAGGACTGGTTTCTTAAGGAAGGAAATATTGAAAATCATCAAGCTTTTTGGGTCTACACAACATACTCTCAGACTGTTGTCCCACATGAATACTTATATCTGCTCAATTTTTCTAACATGTACTTTCATCTATAACTTTACAAAATGACCATCCGGCATCTATGCTGGGCATTAAAACAAAAAACAAAAACAAAAAACAGGGTTTATTTTTGTTGTAGGCTGTGATGGAAAAAAAATGAAGAACTTTAAAACTATGAAAAAAAAAAGTGAATAAACACCAATCTATGGCCTGGAGGTCTCTTTCTTAAAAATAAGCAAGCAAAGCCAGTGAAATTTACATACAGATAAATGCATGCAATTTATTTAAACACAGAAAAATCATCGTAATGAATAATAACAAAGTTAATGCTCAATGTATTTACAATTTAGGAAATAAAACAATGTTCGCAGCTTAAGAAGACTATTAGTGCCCTTGCTAATCACTCAACTCTATACATATGCAAGTATATATGTACTGGTTCTTCACTTGTGTTGGATTTGGAATTTAATGTTTGGAATAAAGCCTATAGAAAACAAAGAAACAAATACATATAGACATCTATTCTGGAAGACCAATGGAAGCTACAAATGCAAATATTAAAATATTAATATGATATTAAGATCTAACCAATATTAATTACAAGATGGTGTTTATTGGTAGGAAGGAAAATGTTATAGGACTTAGAAAAAGGAGTTGAGCAATTGTAGTAACTGACATCCTCTCTCTGAAAGATACTCCCAGGGCACACCCACACTAAATTTCAGGATACTGGAGTCCTCTGGGTTTTTGCTTTTTAAAGATTAGCTGTGGGAACAGAGGAATGGAAACAATAATTAGTTCTTAAGCTAAGGAAGATTGGAGGTCCTTTATGAAGGAGCAGTGCTACCCTGGATACACAAATTTGCAATCACACATCTTTTTTTAGAATTTTAATTAATCCAAGGAAGACAACATAACTATGACAAACTATATTCCACTCAAATCCTGAGTTAATGCTGCAACCTTTAGTCTCTTCTTCCCTTTCACTATTATAAGAACCTTAAAGTCAACCTTTATAATCTTTCTTTACATACATATACTTCTAGATAAGCAGGACCTGGAAGTCGCTGCATGGGACAAGCATTGCACATGCTTTGTCTAATGTCCCACTCTCAACTTTTTGTGCTTTTATCACTCTTCTAAACCTAACCACACACAGTAGCCTAGTAAAAAATAGACATTTCTCAAAATGTAAATAAAAATCACCTTACACATGCATACATACCTATATAATATATATAATACAGGTACACACATATACATATAAACATATACTTAGGAAATATCATTCTCTTACTATTTCAGTTTTACTCCACATACCCCCTTCCCCACATACATACTTATGCGTGTGTGGTTTTGTCTGTTTTTGAACCCTACGTAAATGGAAATATATTACACTATTTTTCTATGATTTGCTTCTTTCTTATCAATATTGTTTGTGAATTCATTCACATGCTTGCAGATAGCTGTTTTCATGCATACTTTTTTAAAGATTTTATTTATTTATTCATGAGAGACACAGAGAGAGAGAAACGCAGAAGCATAGGCAGGGGGAGAAACAGGCTCCTTGCAAGGAGCCTGATATGGGATTCGATCCTGGGACTCCAGGATCACTCCCTGAGCCAAAGGCAGACACTTAAATGTAAGCCACCCAGGTGTCCCTCGTTCATGCTTATTGAGTTACGGTATTCCATTTGTGCTTTGATGGTACTTTTATTTGCTCTAACCTTTACAAAAAATTGGCCTATTCCAACTTCGGGCTTTTTTTTTTTTTTTAAGATTTTATTTACTTATTCATGAGAGACACACAGAGAGAGAGAGAGAGAGAGAGAGGTAGAGACACAGGCAGAGAAAGAAGCAGGCTCCACGCAGGGAGCCTGATATGGAACTCGATCTGAGGTGTCCAGGATCAGGCAATGGGCTGAAGTCGGCGCTAAAGCGCTGAGCCACCTGGGCTGCCCAACTTGGGGCTTTAATACACAATGATGTTATGGATATTATATGCAATGGCTTTACTCGGCTCAGGCTGCTATAGCAAAAATACCATATACTAGTTGGCTTAAATGACCAAAATTTATTTTTCACAGTTCAAGGAGCTGGAAGTCTGAGATTAAGATGTCAGCATAGTCAGGTTCTGGTAACGCTCTGTTCCTGATTTGCAGATAGCCATCTTATCCCTATATCTTCATATGGCAGAGAGAACGCTAGTCTTCTCCCTTTCTTAGAGGGGCACTAATCTCACTCATGAGATCTCCATTCTTGGAGTTGGAAGAACATACTTTCCAAACACACCACCTGTAAATACCATCACATTGGAGATTAGAGTTTCAATATGTGCACATATATGCCAATGATATATGTATATGTATATATGTGTATATATATATATATATATATATATATATATATATGATATATTCACACACACAAACACACACACATGTTTTGGAGGAACATAAACATTGAGTCTATAGTAGCAAAAATTTCCCTAAACTTAAAATCTAGGAGTAACATTGTTGAGTTTTAAAATATGAGCATGTGCAGTTTCACTATATAATGCCAAACTGGTTTCTCAACATGATTGTACCAATTTTCTTTTATCAATAGTGTATGAGAATTCCAGAAACTTTCCAACTCTTGCTATAAAAACTCCCCAAGTATTGGTAGTGTCTGATTTGAGATGTGGTGTCCATTTTTGCAGGTGTGTAATAGTATCCCACTGCGTTTATGATTTGTAATTTTGTTGATCATTAATGAAATTGAGAATTTTATCCCATATTTATTGACCATATGAGTACTCTTTTGTGCAGAGACTCTCAATTTTGCTTCATTCATCTATTTGTCTCTTTTCCATAATATACTGTCTTTATAAGGCACATCTTTCAAACTTATTCTACTTCTTCAGGAATGGTAGGCCTATTCTCAGAATTGTGTGCTTTCTAATGCATTGTTGAATCAACTTGTCAACTTCCACAGTGGAAGCAAAAAGGCCTACTAGAATCCACTTAGACTTTTTTAAATTTGTAAGTGAATTTAGACAGAGCTGATGTTATTATAATATGGGATTTCTAAACCACGAGCAAGATATATATCTCAATTTATTAAGAATTATATAACATATCTCAAAATAATTTTATAATTCTGATTTTTGAGTTTGCAAAATTTTCTTGGAGTGATTTTAGGTGCTTTATAACATATATTAATTTTGTATGAAATACAATTATTACATTATAAATTCTAATACTCTGTATTTCTATCCGCTTTTAAGTAAATAATCATACCACCTTAGCACGAAAGACTTGAGCTTTCCTATGTAAGCTTTCTGTTTCTTTTTGTTTCCTTGTATTCTAAGACCAGTATATAATTAGATACAAATGCCAA
This sequence comes from Nyctereutes procyonoides, assembly GCF_905146905.1. Lineage (NCBI taxonomy): Eukaryota > Metazoa > Chordata > Mammalia > Carnivora > Canidae > Nyctereutes > Nyctereutes procyonoides. The sequence continues at coordinate 9,204,848 of NW_026575122.1, read as the reverse complement.
TAAATGGCATCTTTGTCTTGTTTTAGATTCAAAGGGATAGATATTTATTATAAATTGTTTTGGCTGATTTTCTTTATCAAAGAAAGGAAATTGCCTTTCCTTTTTAGTTTAATAGTTTTACTATTTATGGATATTTAACATTACCAAAAGCTTTTCCTTTCTCCAGTAAGTTCACCCTAAATTTTGCTTTGTTCTTTAATCAGTTAATATGTTGAAATTATTTATTTTTGAAATTTTTGTTAGAACTCCCACTGAACAAAAAAATGGGCAGTACGTTCTCATGATAACAAGATGTTGGTTACTGAGTCAATATTTTAATAATGAGACTATTAAAACTTGCTGTTTTTATGAGTCACCTTAGTATTATTTTTTCTTTTATCTACCTAAATCATCAAATATGTTGAGATAATTCTTATAACATCTTAATTAGTTTTAATGTCACAGCTTCTAAAACTTAAGGATCTTACCATGCATCCCAGAAATGGTTATTTGTATTTTTATTACCTTTTTCTTGATGTCCCAGAACTGATGTGCCTAATTTGGGATCTCTTTTCCTTGAGACAAATATATATTCTGATATTTGTTTATCTTAAACTTTCCCTGACTTTCTGTTACTAAAACCCAGCACTATTCTCTAAAACTTTTCTGTCATTTACCTATACAGTAATTATTGATTTATAAATATCCAAACTGCATAGTGTTTGGATGAGTGATTATTTCTTATAATGTCCCTACTGTATGCTATGGCTTTGAGAGAATTGCCTCTTTTAATACTCATATTGAGGAAGATTGGCCTTCACAGAGATTATGTTACCAAAGGTTAAATAATTAAGTAATACAAGCAGGATTCATAGCCAAGCTTGCCTGAAACTAACCCTATGCATATTCACAATTACACTGAATTGTTTTAAGAAATGCACAGTGTAATTGTAATCCTCAATGGTCCAAAAAGAGCTATTAAACTACTAGATTAAATAATTAAGACAGAACTAAACCCAAAAGTAAATTATGAGTTTTTTAAAAAAGCAATAGATACAAAATATAAAATAATTCATATCTTACATGTTATACCCTATAGTTAAGTTTTTGTCTAAATACTGTGAAGAATGGCCCTATATGATTTAGTGAATCTTCCATATTTAATGCAACAGTATTCAGTTTTAGTAAAAATTATAGTAATATATAATCTGTTTAATAGCTTCATGATCATTACACTGTGGATAATTAAATGTATAGTGTGTCAATTCATAATTTATAAATGTAGATAATTTCAGTGTCATTTAGTGAAATTATTTGTTTGCTAAATGTTTAATGAGAAAAAAAAATCTCTAGATGCTTTTATATAATGTTACGCATGGCTATTAATTTTTGCTTTCCATTGTTGTATAGTCCTAGGATTTGGTAGACAAGAATCATAAAAGGAAGTAAGTAAGATTAAGGGAATGAAAGAATCACTGCATTTAATGAGCACACATGGTGCCCTGTCATAACAAATTACCCCATGATGCTTGTGATTAACTAGGCTGCCACTTGTTCTGTGAGGTTACAGTACCATGAGCCAAGTAAGCATAATAGAAAACAGTCTACAAAATTAGAAAACTGCTTTAACTTCATATTTATCACCATCTTGTCATTTGTGATAACACTTCATCATATACGTGCTTTTGCCTGAAGTGTTCAAAATTAAAATTTACTTAAATAGAAGTATTGTAGCTCAGTGGAGAACCAATGAGGCTATGCGACAAATAATGAGGTATACAAATTAGAATGAATTTGTTCCAGTTTGAAGATAACAGTATCACAAGAATCTCGAAGGGTTCCCTTGCTTCAATGCTATCATATATTTCTATTACAGGGAGATACATATCACTAAGTCTATTGGTAGTGATGTACAAATAATAAACTTTTTGGCACATTGTACTTTTTCATCATGGGATTTCAGTGTAGTCTGATTCTGGAAAAGAGCCCTAGGTAAACGTCTCTTTGCAAAGGTGTTGTGAAGACTGAATATTTACTGTCAAGCCACATGCAGTAAAAATGCAAGTAAATAATGTGGAAACATGATCAATCTATCATAGCAGTGTATCAAATTCAGAGCCAAGAGGAGATTACAAAATAGATATAAACTGTGCTTTCACTTTGTGTTCCTGATAAACATAGCTCTTTATTTTGAAACCATCTTTGACCAGGAATTAAAGCTTCATTCCATTGCAATCAGGCAGGGGTTGTCCGTGTCTCCAGAAAAATCAACTACAGTGTTCTATGATCATTAGCTGTGATCCATAATTTCTGCCCTCTATCTATGCTACCTTTTTCTGTCACCTCTATAAAACTATATAAAATTGCTTCAGCTCCAACTGCCTCAATTTTCCCTGCATTCTTATTACATTCATAACCTCTTAATCTTCTTTTTGCTTCACACATACTCACTTTTATTTCACCCAATAATAAGGTCTTGGGGTCAGGGAATATTATATACTTTATTTTCTCTCCACAGCATCTAAGACGGTGATGAATATATCATCTTCATATATTCTCATTGAATTTATTTTTTTACACTTGTAAAATTTTAAGAAGCTTCACTTTTCTACTCAAGTTCTGAACTAGTTGAGAAATGAAAGAACTTGTATTCAGAACAAAATCTAATCTTTATTGCTGGTGAAGCAGAAATCTGAGATTGTGGCTTGAATATTGGGACAAAATAAATTTCCTAATTCTGAATGTACTCCATCACTAGACTGATTAGTCATGGGTAAGTCAACTCCTTCCTATCTTTTTCTTCTTGGGACTCTGCACTCAAGAGGTCTATTTTCTGCACTCTCTCTCTCTTTTTTTAATAAACCATAAAGCATAGAGAAGCAGTACAGAAAGATACTTCTAAGCATACTACTAAGATGCAAAAAGACAAAGAGATTTTAGCTACTCATAACCAATTCCTCTCTTAAGCCTCACCAGTTAGTTAATAGATGAAAGATTGAGAAGGTTGAGAGGGGCCAGGAATTTTATTTTAATAAATCACCTTCCACATGGAAGGACTGTTGAATAAGAGCTCTTCCCTACCACTGCTACCAAAGCAAACAGAATAATGTATTTATACTAACTGTAATGATTTCAGATTGTTGTGAAACAGTTTGGAGATTTTTGAATTCAAGGAAATATCCTGGGTAGATTTCAGTAATCAAATATATTTGGCTCCTAGACAATTTGAAAGCACAAATCTGAAATCTGTAGGAATCCCAGTTTGGTTTGTTAACCCCACACAGAGCATGTGATATATGTGTGTGTATAATAGTATTATATATGTAATTAGCAATGCATGTAATTGGAGCAAATCCTCTATCTATATCAACAAGAAAATGGTTACATTGATATTGGTGATGGATAAAAGTAGTCAAATAACATATTCATATTCTCCTGTAATTCAGTAATATAAAGTTTGAATGTGTTAAAAAAACAAACTGGAGAAAAATTTTTGTTCAAACTGTACTAGGAAAGTTGGTTGAATTATTCAATAATCATCTTTGTCATTTAGGGTATAAATTATTGTTTTATTTACAGACACACAAAGAATTAAAAGTTACTAAATGATAATAACTACTAAAAAATTCTGCAAGTCTAAAAAAATGGTAACATATTAGTTCCCTCTGTCATAATAGAAGTTCAAATATTTTCTGAGAGTCTACCACTGGCATGATATTTTTGAGTGTGTAACATTTAAGAGTTCACATGTAACCTTGAGAAATATCCCTGTTTTGGGAAGTGCTCTTTGCTTGTGAATACCTCATCAATTGGTCTTCTATAACATGAAACAGTCTTAGTTTCCTTTTGAATCGTACTAGCCTTCGTGTTAATGTACATGGATTCACGGAGTCCCTTTGCTCCCCAAATGATTATACAGGATATAGCCTCAGAAGAGAATTATACTCTTTGTTCTGAAAACAAAGAAAAATGGAAATATATTTTTGCACCATATAATTTTCTATTATAGGATTTCTGAATAAATTGTGCATTTCATTTAGATTATTACAGTAGTTATGTGTGTCACAGATAAATGAATGATTAAATGAATTAATGAATGTATAAGTGGACTTCTCTCATGTTTTGCAAATCATCCTTTTAATGACAGACCTTAGTGAGAACATCTGGAGGTGCCACATATATCATTTCCTTGTAGCCATCATCAATCAAGGCATATTTTGACCTCATCACTGTTTTTATATAATGGTAGTTTTCTAGACTCACCAATGGAAATAAATTCTGGCTTTCTTCTGCTATTTATACTAGTAATTCCCAAATCTACATTTACAACTATGTTCTCTTTTCTGAACTGCAGATGTATACTTCAACCATCTAATGAAAATGTATACTTATATTCTTCTATCTATATTATATAGATAAAATATCTATACTTGTATATACTAAGAATATTTCATACAGGGAATAGCTATCCTTAATTCTTTCCCAACCTAATCTTCTTCCCATATTCCCTATCTCATGAATGGCATTATCCACCCAGGTAAACAAACAAGAAAACTAACACGACTTTAATCCTTCTCTTTCTCCATAACCTATGTCGAATTAATTTCTTCTTTCCTAGTATAGTGAAGTAAATGGACTTTAGAATCAGACAGCCTGGATCTAACACCTTATTTCTCTTCTTAATGTTGTGTGACCTTGAGTTTCTTTGAGCCTTAGATTCTTTATTTTCAAATTTCTTTAAGACATAATTTTAAAATAAAATTTCTCACTTAAAAATATCTACCTCAACCAAAGAAGAATTGAGTAAATAGAGAGATATTCTACAGTCATGGAGAGCAAGACTCAATATTGTCAAAATGTCAGACCTTCCCTATTTAATCTATAGATTCAATGCAACCCAATCAAAACCCCTGTGAGTTATGTAGATATTGACAAACATTTTAAAGTTTCACTGGAGAGGCAAAAGACCCAGACTAGCTAATGCAGTATGTTTCAAACAGATTTAGCAGCTAACTGAAGAGTCTCCCATTGGAAAAGAAAAGAAAATTTTATAATTTAAAAATTAAATACGAGGAACACAGAAGATATTTAGGGCAGTGAAAATACTCTGTATGATACTATGGTGGTAGATACATGACATACATTTATCCAAACCCATGGAATGTACAAAGCTAAGAATGCACGTTGATGTAAATTTTGGACTTTGAGTGATAATGATGAAACAATGCAGGCTCATCAATTATGGTAAATATACCACTATGGTGGGGAATGTTGATCCTGGGAATGGTTTTGCATGTGGGAACAGGAAGTAATCTTTGTATCTTCCCCTCAATTTTGCTGTGAATCTTAAGCTCTTCTTTAAAAAAAAATGTCTTAATAAAAAAATCTAATTCATAGACATTGAGGAGGAATAAATGCCATAATGCATGAAAAGCATTTACTAAAAGCATTTACATAAAAGCATTTACTGTCTAACAGGCAGTGCTCAATAATGGTTAGATTTTCTTCTATCTATTATTAGTATGATTAAATGTGTTTCAGACCCACCTACTCTTCTGTTTTTTCTACCTTTCCCATAGTATCACAACTCATGTTTCTACTGGAACACTACATTTACTCAGTACTCTGCTCCTGTTTTCAGTCTTGAGTGCCCCCATCTATTACACTCTGTAATTTCCCTTACCTTCAGGGCTTTATATATAATTTTCTCTTCTCTGTTTTAATCTATCTTCTCTTCTCACCCTGATCTTTCTAGCACCTACTTATATTTTGGTTTGTAAATTAGATGTCAGTTTTTCTGAAAATGCTTCTCTGACTCATAACCTCCTCCAACAGAAGCTATTTCATAAAATTTATCATTAAATATATTCTACAAAACTTATCTTCCTACCTTCTTTTCTATGCTCTCCATCAGAGGGCTACATTCTTGAGTTCTGGAATCATAGCTGCCAGGTTGACTATTATATCTCAGTGCTTAGCCATGATCATTATATAGGCACTTAATAAATAGTTTTTGAATAAGTGAATAAAGGAATTCCTAATCTATCCATTTTTGATAAACCATTAGTAAGTGACAATAGATTCTGGCCATAGCTTCCAGAATATTTAGGCATCTTGGTTCTGCTCCTGCTTTTAAGCTGCTAGAAAAAAAAAAAACAGAAGCTTTTTCTTTGCTTGTGTATTTTGTTTTTAATAACAGAATGCCATAATAATCAACTATGGACCTTTGTATTGTTTTCCAATTCTATTCTATTTGTTACATTGTTATTGTTCTTTATAAATATTAGGATTTACCAATACTTTCCCAATAACTGGTATTAATATCTATAGAAATTCCTTTAGTTTTTGGGAAAATATCTTTGCTGAAATATGCTCCCATTTGTGCTTTAGAGAGGTTTAGTAGGTGATACAGAATGTAGTAAAGAAAATAAATAATTTTAGATGACCACATCCTGAGATTGCAAGACTTCAGTACTACTTAAGAGATCACATTTTCCTAAAATATACACTAAATGAGAGAATTCAATACTTATGATTTCCATCTGGCAGACATGACGAACAAAGGTCATCAATCTGTTCTCAAAAATAGCCGATGCTTAGACTCAAACTTTGTGAAAATATTTATTTGCAGTGATTTAATATGACTCTGAAACTTCCCATCATTCAAGATGTTAAGGTTAAGGAAATGAATCTGCATCTGTTGGTTGGAAAGATAAGTGAGGAAGACAATCAGGAACAGTTACAAAATACCTCCTCTTTGTTATTTTCACTTAAATGAAAGGGTATAGATGTCTTTCAGTTCAAGCTGATTCCACTCCTAACACCTGATTTTTCTCCCCCTGTAGGTCTATTTCACTTTATTTAATGATTACTTCCTTGAAAGCAATCACTGTTAGATTCATCCTTCCCATTTCCCCTTTTATTGATCTCATACTTTCAGACCTGCTTTTATATTTACTTTCCTGGATGCCTAACTCTAGGGCAACTACTCCTATGGGTAATTTTTGTGTTAAAAGCTTAATTTTAATATTTTCTATTACGAGGAATTCAACTTGCAAAAGAGCACTATGTTTCTCCAAGAACGAGGAATTCACCTTGCAAAAGAGCATTATGTTTCTCCAAGAACCCTGTCTTTATTTTGCTTCCTCAAGATGTACATAAAAATGTTCATTATATGTTCTCAAAAGTGTTTCTCTTGATGTAGCCCCTGTGATGTTAATATTGTCAAATACATTTAGTAAATACATTTTTTAAGTTACATATCTCTTTATTGTAAGACTTCTCAGAGGTTTTAATAAGCTAATGTGAATTGTGACTAAGACAAGATAATGTGTGCAACATTTCTCAAATGTATTTGCTACTTTGGTTCAGATATTTTCTCTGAACAGTTTATGGAACATTTAATAGAAGAGATTACACTAAATATTGTGGCATCCATACAATAACTTTTAATTATTACTCAGTTTTAAATTAAATCAGGCAAAACTGTTAGTAGGTAACTATACTGGTAGTGAGTGCCACAGGCTTTATTCAATTGAAGCCAGTTCATTTTCCATTTGAATTTTACAAAATTATATTAAAACTTGATACATAGAAATGAGTTTCCTGATTTTACTTATCATTACATGTTGCTCCAATAACTGAAGAGTGAATCCTATGTCAAAAGTGAAAAAAATAATAATTTTTTTTTCAACACTGTCCACTGTCCTTAAGATTTATTGCCTTTGGGATCCCTGGGTGGTGCAGCGGTTTAGCGCCTGCCTTTGGCCCAGGGCGCGATCCTGGAGACCCAGGATCGAATCCCACGTCAGGCTCCCGGTGCATGGAGCCTGCTTCTCCCTCCGCCTGTGTCTCTGCCTCTCTCTCCCTCTCTGTGTGTGACTATCATAAATAAATAAAAATTTTAAAAAAAAGATTTATTGCCTTTGATCAGAAGAGGAAGAAGATCTACATTTAATTTTACTTATCTTTAATTCATGAATTCAGCCAATTCAACAGTAACCATTATATTACAATTAGTTCAACAGAAGTTGTATGTACAATGATGAAAGGAGAGACTGTTCTCATGGAACTTTGGGCCAGGGAAAACACAGGACTGTCTTCTTTTTTTTTTTTTTTTTTTCCAGGACTGTCTTCTTAGACAAGGCCAGGATTGAGATAATACCTGAAGAACAAGTAGTCAGATGAGAGATAGAGAACTTTCAGGCCATTACATCTAGGGGACTACAAATAGCTGTGCTCTTCTGAAAGGAACAGTGTAAGGAAAAGAACGCCTCCTGGACATTCTTAGCACACGGTTCCTATTGTTCACTGTGGCTTTAGCCTCTTTCAAATACAGCTTCCTAACTTGATCTCATCATGATCTCATGATTTCTTTTTTACAAAGGGTAAGAATGCTTACTGGATTGATTCTTCAGTACAGTAATGACTCTATGAGAAGACTACCTAATGTATATACTCACAATATTATAGAGGGGAGCTATGTGAGGGGATGAACAATATCTTTGTTTTTGTGATACTAAATATGAAGAAAAATGGAACACAACATTTGGAAGAGAGAAAATTAGAAGATATAGCAAAAGTAGATGGATAGGAGAGATAATATGTTTTTAGAAAAGTTCAATATGTTTAATATATTTCACCACATGCCATAAAATGTATGAACTCTTAATACTCAGTGAAAAATGGGAAACACATCTTTGCTGTACTCTGAGTACTACCTTGGGCAAAAATAAAGATACATCAATAGAATTATTAAGTATAAAACATTTCTTCAGTTTGAAAGCAAAAGATAAAGGCAAGTACTGAAATCAAAGTAATGCCAGAACTCACAGAGCAAGTGCATATCCTTCCCATCTGGAAATCTTTCTTGTCATTTCTTTATCGCACTTGCCTAAGATTTTCTCTTTTCTCTAACACCAGCAATGCTCCATTGAAGTTTTCCAAACCTAGAAAAGGAAAAAAAAAAAAAAAAAAGGATTCAAACAATTTTGAAAACAATTTACTGAACCAAGTGGCAAGGTTTTCTGAACTTCCTGAAAGGTGTAGCACTGAAATTTAATTTCATCCCCTCATCAGAAGGATGATCTGAGACTTTCAAAAGAAAAAGAAAAAAGAAGGCATTAAAAGAATTGTGTTTCTGAAAAGCTCTATGGCTGTGAACAGGAATAGGATGGAAATAATTGCTAACTTATACAGCTATTTCTATGAGCCAAATAATGTTCTCGGTACTGCATATATTCAATGCTTTAATCTTCCAAATGACTCTAAGAGAGAGATTCTATTATTGTCCTCACTTTAACAATAATGTATTCAGACACAGCAGTGTTAATGCCTTGCTCCAGGTGTCATAGCCAGTAAGTGACACAGAACAATTTAAATCTCTGGATTCAGCCTCCAGAATCTACAATCTTAATACTGATGCTAAACATATTATAAACACTAAATGATACTATTTTTGTATATTGAATACATTTTATAAAATTGGATACTTATTATTTATCTCATGAAAGAACTTAAGTGTGTAAAGATAATTTCTTAGCCAAAACATTTCAGTCATCTAAGTTGTCATAACTCATATTCAAGGCCATGCCTGAATGTATTAGTCTATTAGCTGGTTATTATAATGACTCTATAAGAAGTAGATCAGGAGATCCCTGGGTGGCTCAGTGGTTTAGCGTCACCTTTGGCCCAGGGCATTATCCTGGAGACCCAGGATCGAGTCCCACATCGGGCTCTCTGCATGGAGCCTGCTTCTTCCTCTGCCTGTGTCTCTGCCTCTCTCTGTGTGTCTCTCATGAATAAATAAATAAATCTAAAAAAAAAAAGTAGATCAAGCTGCATTTTTATTCCTTACGATGGATAGATGAATGTATCTATATGGATTTATTCATTCTAAACCTCATATTTAAAATCCTAACTTTAATCCAAGATTAAATAAATAGTACATAAAGCAAAGAAAAATTAAAATCAATGTTCAAAACATAAAATGAAATCAATATCAAGTTAATGCATAATATGCAAGCCATAAAAATCCTATGTACTTGTGAGCCTATAAATGTTGTTTCAAGATTCCCATCTGTCTACACACATGCATGGAAATAGTAAAGTTGTCAGAAGAATCATTGGTAGCACAGAAAAAAAGAAATGCTTCTCCTCTGGATTCTTACAGAGTTGTAACTATGGTCCGAGTACTCAAGGAATATAGTAACTAGCACTTCCTTTATTAAATAACAGAATCCATGTAGTATTGTTATTGTTTTCTCATGCCCTTTGTTGTAAACAGACAAAACTATTCCAAAACAGAAAGATGCAATAAAAATAATTTCTATACCCTACCAGAATAATAGAGTCCAGGCACATTATTTAGTGATGTTATATACTAAAACATGTGTTTCCATAAAAGGACACCTTTGAAGAAGTGAACCACATCTACCTTAATTTCTTTTAACAGAAAAACAGGCTATTTCTGTATATTTTTCTAGGGATTCATAATTAACAAGTGATGAAATTGGCAAAAATATTTTTAACTTAATGAAACGGGAACCATCTTAAAGTCTACAAAAATGTGCAACTCTGAAATGTTCAATGCTGAATATTTTGAAACTATTTTATGAATTTTATGCTTTTATACTTACATCTTAAAGCACCAGCTAATGACTGACTCAACTGAGATATCATATGTAACTCTGATAAATTCTATCATTACTGTCTTCATCCCCTCATCTTTCACCTTCATAACTCAGCACTAAAAGTAAATGATTTATTGTTGATATGGTACACTATGAAAATGCTAGAAATACATGTTAAAGAAATACAGAATGGTTAATACAGAAATGGTTAGAATACAACTTTGTAAGGGATTTGAAATAACATTTGATGGAGCTAGAAAAATCACTGTTTACAAAAAGACTATGACACTCACACATTTCTTTCTCTTATAGATAGAAACTATGGCACTCCATCTTATAAGTAATAATTTATTATTTACAGGAAAGAACACTGTAATAAAAATACTCCTTTTTTCCTGGTGAAATTGTAAAGCTAATGAAAGTTGTTTATCATTTTCTCATGTATAAATATCAAAGCTAATGCCTGAAAATAAAATTTGTAAAAGCAATATTTTAAATTATATTGGTAACTCCAAAGTTCCCTCAACATTTTTAGAAGAATCTAAATGGATGTTTACTTACTTTTTACTGTGCTTACAACTCCTCATTTTTTTCATGCCTTTTCAATGTTTTGCATTTCTTAAGAATATCTAAATCAAAAGGAAAGTATACCTTTAAAATGGATTTGCTCAAAATAGTCTAGTTTTCTTTTGATTTTTGAAAATGCCATCAGCCCTTTGAAGTTTAGAAATTAATCTCTACCAGTTATGAGCATATAGTCACCTGCTGATTATTTATTCTGATTAATCAATTTACTTTCTCTAATTATGATCTATCTAAAAGCCTCTAGCCTTATGTATTTCCACTTAAAATTAATTATTACTTTATCCCTATCTGAAGTAGGCATAGGTCGAACCAAACTGTATTTGCCTCCAAAATAGAAAAAATTTACTATTTCTAAATGTAACTTTAATGGGTTTGCATCCATATGTATGTACTGACTACTAAATTAGGTAAATAATACCATAAAAGTTGCCCTGAGTAATAAGGAGAGTGTTTATATACAATGGATACCTTTTCTGTTATGCAGATGGAAAATGATTCTGTTCCCATTTGTTATTTACTAAATCTTTAAGAAACTGTGTATTTTTCACATTTATTTAGGAGGTTTTCAAAAGACCAGTCAGTGAATAGAGTAAAAATTGCTGCTGAAAATGAATTAGCACCATCCCTGAAAGAGTCAGACCTCACATAGGTGCCAAATGAAAGGCGTGATGACCCTCATAAACACCTTGTGTGAGTTAATAAGAGTGAAGGTTCATTTCCCTAATGACTCCGCATTTGCATCTGTTGCATACCACTTGGGGTGCCCCATAACATAGGCTGTGCATGGTACAGGCTTGCAAGTCAACTATGAATCAGCCAGGCTGTGATACTCATCACTTTGGTAATAAAAATGACCATGCAGACTTTGCATCGGGCCCACTGCCCAAGTAACAGCCATTACATTGGCTTAACAACCACACAGCCTTTGAAGCACACCATCTGCTAGTCAGCTTTGTTATTACTTCCTCCTCCTTGTTAGTACATAAACATTAATATACCACCAAGTATATACTTCCAGAAGACCCACCAAGGACAAGGTGAAAAAGCAGATTCTCTCACTGATTTCTACTCCTGTTACCAATACCCTCTGAGCCAAAGGAATAAAATAACATGGAACAAGTTTGATTATGCAGAATAGAAAAGACAAACGATAAAAATGTGGGAAGAAATGTATTTTTGAAGGGTCTACTAACCTTAAAAATAGAGATTGAAGCCTAGAAATCCAGTGGTCTTATTCTTCAAACACAACCGCAGACTCAAAGCATGAAGATGAAGAGAAAAGCTCCATTTATTAGATATTGCTATACCAAGAAATTCTCCTTTTAACCATTGCCAAAGCCCAAAGTATTTCATTTCACATTAAGGGAAAAAAAAAAAGGTATGCATGTGATTTTTCCCTCCATGTTTCCGATTATAAGAGGAATGTATGCAAGACTATTTAACAAAAGAAGAAAATTTAAGTCAATGGAAACAAATAAACATATAACCGACATTTACATATTCATAAAAGGACTAAGTCATAGAATATCAATATGTGTCTGATAATGTAAAAATACTTTTAGAATTGAAAGCAAACTGCCTAACTCCGTCTTTGGTTTGACAAATACTACTTTTTACTCTGAAAGACACTAAAGTGATGAAATGAGAAAAATGAAAAAAAGAAAAAGTTGATAGCTTTCATCTCTGTGTAAGAGAAACTATGTCAACTCAACAAATGTGAAACTGAAGATGGTGCGAGGGACGGATATCCAGAAGTGGATGAAATGGAGAAAGTCGTGGATGGAAATAATCATAATCAATAATGCTCTGGTACATATTTCTTGAGAGCCTGATACAGAAAGGGACCCATTAACCATTAGGCAGATTGAATGATCCCTCTCAAGTCCTTACACTTTCTTATTCAGAGACCTCATTTGATTTTATGACTTTAACTTCTATACCTGATGATGCTCATATCTGTAAGCTCAGCTCTGTTCTCCCATTCAAGCTCAAACTATTATTTTTAATTATCTCCTAGACTCTTTTACTCACATAGCTTCTTGCAAATTTTCTTTGAAATCTCTTTCTCCTGTCCTGTTGTTTAAAATTTTAATGCCGCTAGTGTTGTACTCTACTTTTTCAAGCCTCAATTCCTAAAAAAAAATCAATTTGATAGTCCCTCAAACTCTAAATTCTCTCTACCTTTATTCAATGTTCTATTAGACTAAATTACCTCAAATATTGTTTCCTGATTTGCAGGCTTTAGGAAAAGCAAATTTCCAACCATGCTAAATGCATTTTTTCTTTGCTTGGCTTCATTTAAGTTTTAGGTGGTATTTATTGAGGGCAGACACTGAGCTAAGTACTTGACGATGATTGTCTCATTTATCAGCCAGAATGTCGTAAGTATTGTAATATTTCTATTTTAATAATATGGAAACTGAGTTTTACAGGGTAAATAACTTATCCTATAGCTAGTCAGTCATATAGTAAGAGTAAGGTAAGAATTTAACCCTGTACAAGAAAGAAGTAATTATGTGATGGGAAGAGGTATTAGTTAATTCTACAGTGGTTATCATATATATGTACATATATATACACATCAGATCAACATGTACACCTTAAACAACATTATATGGCAATTATATTTCAATTTTAAAAATAAAAAAAAAATCCAAAAAAGTCCCTATCAATCAGACTTCAAAGCTGATGCTCTTTAATAACTCTATGATATTGCTTCCACATTTCTTAGTTTTACTTCTTCCTAATGTCAACGCATTTTCCTTTCATTTAGAGTCTCTCTCCCCTCTCTATCTCTCTACACACACACACACACACACACACACACACACACACACACACACATTTCTTTATACCATTTTCCTTACATAGAACACCTTCCTTACCCTTCAGTTCTCTGTTTAAACACGATAAGACAAAGCTCAAGTCATTTGCAAGTTACCTTTCATGGAGCCTTTCATAAATATTTATCATTATTAATTTCCCGATGCTTTTAACTCTTAAGGAACCCAAGGTTTATCATGGAAATTTTTATACAGTTTGCCTGTATCATTCATTACTTTTTCTTGCATTCTTATCTGTACAACTCATTTAGATCTTCTTCAAGGCAAAAACTTGTAGTTCTCTATAATTTACTATATAAATGTAAGCTATCATTATTATTTTTGTTATTAGACCTCTGTATACTTTGCTCATACTAGCATACTGACATATAATGGGTACTCATGGGATTCGTGTTAACATATTAACGGCATAGTTGGAACTGAAACATAGATTTTAGATATCCCAATTCAGTTCAGATTTCCCAAAACAGAATGAAACTATTACTTGCAACCAACTGTAAGTCTTTGGAACCAGAATCATGGTAAAGGGAAGCTTTGTATCCTCTAGAATTTGAAGGACAGAACATTCAGTCCTGTTTAAATGCGAAAAGGAACAGCTGGATTTGTTATAATTAGCAATGAAATAATTCAAAATGTCTATCCACTGAAAAAAAATTAATATTGCTGTTCAGTGGATAAAGTGACTTGTATTCACAGAAAAATGAAGAAGATATAAACACTTACTAAAATTACTCAATTTCAAACTTCTCCAAAAAAATAAATAAAACATAATTACAAAGACAATAGTGGAAAAAAAGAGGATATTTCGGTTTAAACTAAGAAGTTTGGAGTTGTCAGAAATATAATAGTAGGGAAAATTTACCAATACTTGGTGATTAGCCATCAGACATGTAATAAGGCAGATTCCTGTCTGAGAAGGAGCACAAATTAATAAATTCTAAGCCCATTCCCAGATGTTTTATTTTTGACTCTAGATTTATGCTCTTGGGTGTCTGAAAATGTACATGGTGAAACCAGGGTTGTAACTAAGCAGATATTCTCAACCCTGGCTACATGTTAGATTGTCTTAGAGAATTTTTTGAAATATCAATGCATAAGCACAATGATAAACTAATTAAATCAGAATCTCTAAGGATAGAGTCTGGTGATCATATTATTTTAAATGCTGCCCAGGTGTCTCCAGTCTGCATCTAGGATTAGGACAAGTCCTTAGATGTTGCCTGGGATTTAAGAGGTTGACAATTACTAATTGGTTGTATAAATCATGTAGAAACTGTCAAATAGTTCCAATAACAAATCTGAACTTGATCAGAGCCATATCATAACAATGAACATAGGTGAATATAAATTAGATAAAATAAGTGAAAGTCAAAAAGATTGTGTTTTAGTTCTCACTTTTCTATAAACATTTTGTGGGGCTCTGGCCAATAAGTTCACTTATTATTTCTGAGCCTCATTTATTAGTTTATTCACACTTATAACACTATAGACTGGCCAATGGGACTGAAATTTCCCTTAAATAGCCTTATAGCTGCTAAATATTGCATCAAAAATGTCTCATTTATGTGTCTCTAACACAGAATCTGTTAATGTCAAATTTTCCAGTTTCTGGGAAATACTGGGTATTATCAATCATAATTGTGGCCAGAGCCACAGACACACATTCCAGGATTACAATAACATTAAACCAGAATACAGTATCAGAAAGTAGAGGTAGAGATAAAAATTATTGACTGTGAACAAATTTCTACCTTTATGCATGTTTTATAAGCAGCTCAGAGATTGCCGTTCTTAATACATTAAACTCAAATGAGGGTATTAGAAGCCCAATTTGATAAAAATTAAAATTTAAAAGGTAAAAAAGTATTAAAAGAATATCTGTTGCAAGTGACTAAAACATGCACACAAATACATAATAAATAATATTATGTGACTTTAGTAATAAAGATTAAACTGAAAATATTTGAAGTTCTGGCCTAAATCTGTAATATTTTAAACTGCAAAGTGAAAGCAAATTAATAAAGCTTTGCAATGACCTAAAAAAATAGAGATAGACACTAGCTGGTGTGAATTCACAAAACAAAATGTCAGCTTTTAAATGATTTACAATTGTATAGAAACTCTTTGTTTAGCAAACTTTTTAAACAGGTATGATGTGATCTAGCTAAAGTATAAAATGTACTTCTCATTGCTATTGAGAAAACTGTCATATCCAAAACAAGAAAAGAAAACCTATTAGGCTAAATCCCATGTTAATATATAGCATTCAATTTCCAAAGCAGCCTTAGTGAATATCCAAAAGCATGAATCTTCTTCTTTTACCCATCGATGGACAACATAATTTTCTGTATGAGATTTGCTTTTGGATGAGCCAACTTAAAGGTTGTAGCTCATCCTCCTGATCAGAAGCGACAAGGGTGACTTCATACTCTGTTCCTGGGAATGTGTGAGAAAAGTAGACTCTATGTCTTTGTGGCAAAGAGTCACAAAGCAAAACCCTAAAACCATGCTTTGTCAATAATTTGGAAAAGAATGTTGGGGATTCATCTTCAATTAATTCAGTCAAAAATTTCAATCAAGAGCAGAACTGAATTCATAATTATTTAGTTTTACTTATTGGACTAACTTCAAAACACACAAGGCATTCTCATGAGGAGGTCTGGCTTTATTAGTAGTAAGTTATAGTTTATTTTATCCACTGTATCAGATGAGCTGTCTTATTTAACCAATGGCAGTTGAGTGAATGAGTAAATTTACTTTGGCAATTTTATCCGGTTAAAAAAATTGATTCAAATTGATGTTTTGTTTTGTTTTGTTTTGCTGAGAGCCAGTGTTCCTTTTGTATGACTCCCAGATTTTACTGATTAGCAACAAATTCACAATAAAAGGTTATCTTATTTTCTTAACTGTCTTATCACTTGTTCCAAGATCATTTCAGTGTTGTTTGTAGAATACCCTGGAGAGTTTCTGATTGATCATCTATTCCATTTCTACCTTTGTAGGGTAAGGAAGGACAGAGAGTAGTAGAGATGTCAGCTTATTTTGTAATAAAAGCAAACATCATCCATCTCTTTCACTGCAATAAGAATCTCAAAGTTACAATAAAGTTACCTAAAAAAGAAGCCATTTGACCTACTTTCTTGTTTGCTTGGTAAAAATATTTGGGAAAAAAAAGTTGATTTTTGTATTAAAAATGAGTGAGGAACAGCAAAAGCAATTGAAGGAAAAGGAAACTACCCCCAAAAACCTTTTCAATAAAATTTAATATAATTAAAAGATAATCTAGTTTAAGGTGGCTAACAGAGTGAACAAAAATAGACCTATACTGAAACGTATCACATAAAAGTTTGGGACATGAAAAAACAAGATAAGTTTCATTAAGTTTCAGAAATTAAGGAGGTAGAGTACATAATACTCATGCTTATGTGCAAAGGATCAACATTCAGAATGGCAAAATGGCTTCAGACTTCCATGAAACTATAAGATTCTAAAGGGAAGCTTCCAAATACTGAAGTAATATTATTTCAATCTTGAATTTCATTGTCAATCAAACTATAAATAAAATATAAAGATAGAATAAAAACATTTTTAGACAAGCAAAGTCTCAACAAAGTTAACTTTTCCAAGTACTCACCTGAAAGAAGGTATTGGTGAACTTACTCTCAAAGTGAATTGTATAGCCAAAGTCACAAGGATGTGACCAACTAAGTAGGAACTTCAACATATAAAGCACATAATGAAAATATGATGATGGCATTTAAGGGACATTCTAGGATAACAAGTATGAACCAGGTGATAGGAGAATTGTTTTCTGCTGGTCTCAGTCTATGGATTGTGATGCTCTTAGCTAGAAATACCAGCTGTGCCCACCAGTAGACCACAGATATTTTTCCTTTCTGAGCCAATGTTGTGGCTGGACCAGTCCTTGTGGTTCCTATTGTGATTGCAAGATGCACCTCAACAACAACCATCAAGGGACTCAAAAAAAAAAAAAGGAAAAGAAAAGAAAAGAAAACCCTTATTAGTTACAAAGCCTGGAGGGTACACAGCACTAGGGCCCACACAGCAAGGTTTTAGGGAGAGGGAGAGATGGAGACAAGGAGAGAAGATAGGAAGAAAGAATAACAAGAGAAAGAACATGTGGACCTGGGTTCTACTTTCATTGGAGAGTTAGGATAGGGTGATTCGGGTTTCATGGGTTCATTCTTTAGTGGTAGTAGACATTCATCAAGAATCTCTCCACATCTCTCCTCAATCCTTCTCCAAAGAACTTATTGCTTGGGCTCTCATTCTTGCCTGTTTCACCTGGAGCATTCTATCTCTCAGCAAATGTTAATTCCTTAGAATTTCTTTAACAATCCCTTAGATCAAAGCCAAAAAATCAATATTGACACCTGCCTTCCTCCTAAATCCAATCAATTGCTAAGGGCTTATCAATTCTTCCTCTATTTGTATATACAGTTAGTTTTCTATATCTCTATTGTTGTCCAGATCACCATTGTCTTTTATAACTGTACTTCATTCCTCCAATTTTGACCCTATCCCTATCTCATATATTTTCACAGAGAGGACAGAATGATTTCAAAAATTAAAATCAGATATATTACTCCTTTGAAAGCTGTCAATCTCTTTTCATTTTCCTTAGAATGTAGACCCAAATCTTTACTTGGATCTATGCCATGATTCCAATCAATTCTTTGCCTACCTGAGAGATGCTGGCAGGCCATCACATTCCATCTGCAAGTTTCTTCCTGGCCTAGTCATATTTAATCATATCCCATGACTTTCTCTTTAATATCATAGAGTAATTTGTAAATTTACAATATTTTCACAAAGATTGAGCTTAATGGGGCTCAAAACGTGCTTTCAAATGAATGAATGACATTTATATAACAACTCCTTCCTGCTTATTATAGCAAATGAAAATGGACAGGAAATAATTACTATGCTTGTTATCCATTTGTACTTGGAGATGGTTACTTTTATGTGTCAACTTGACTGAGCCAACTGGTACCCAGATATTTGGTCAAATAGTATTCTGGGTGTTTCTGTAAAAGTGTTTTTGAGTCAGATGAACATTTAAATTGGTGGACTGAGTAAAGCAGATTTTTCTCTACTCTTTACAATGAGACCCGATTGGATAAGCTTTATCCAATTCATTGGAAGCCTGAATAGGACAAAAAGTCTGACCTTCCTTTGAATAAGAGAGCATTCTTTCTGTCTGATTGCCTTCAAATGAATATATTGGCTTTTTATCCACCTTAATCTCAAACTAAGACAATAGTTCTTAGGTCTTGAGCTTGCAAGCCTTCTAATGGGAACTACACTATTGGCTTTCCTGGGTCTCAGGCCTTTGGATCTGGACTGGAACTAAACTATTGGCTCTCTTGGGTCTCTACTTGCTGACAGATCTTGGAATACCTCTATAATCACATGAGCCAATTCTTTGTAATAAATCAGTAGATAGATAGGTAGAGATAGAGAGAGAGAGATTGAGAGAAAGACAGGGACAGACAGAGACACAGAAAGAGAGAGATCTCCTTATTTGTTCTGTTTCTCTGGAGAATCCTAATACAGAGGCATTGTAAAATTATAGCTAAAGTGACTTTTGGATTAAATAGTGAAACTTAATCATAACATTGTTTTAGGATCTGAGTGTCCTGAATTAGCATAATCCATCCCCAAAACGCAGTTGTACTCTCTGCCATAGTATGCACAGTGCCTGGTATAATAGGCATCTGAACAAACGTAATCCAAGTAAATATTTAAAAAAGGCTTGCTCTATTAAATGCATAATATTTTCTGTGCATATTTAAGCTTAATTGTATAAATAAGTAGTTCTATGAATTATTTAATAGTTTGCTCAAACAACTGTTTATCTATATGAGAAAAAAATACAAATCGAAAACATATACAAAAATCAATTCCAGATCAATCATAGATTTAAAATAAAAAAGCAAATTTTTAAAAAAATTTACCATAAAAAATACTAAAATGCCTTTTTTACTACATAGATTACATTTCCTTAAGAAGATAAAAAAATCTAAAAGGAAAAGAAATAAATTTCCCCAAAATACATGTAAAAACACAAAGAATTTATACACAAAGTATTTCCTTCGATTAAAGTATGATAAAATAGCAGGTATCAGAATAACTTTCTTGGCAAAAATAATTATCAAAGAGACAAAATAAAAGAAAATCATCTGAAGGAATTGGAAAAATAAAGTATCAAAAAAACTATTATCTTTGAAAAAAGAGAAGCAGCATAGCTGGTGAAATCTGCTTAACCCTATCTTTTCTGAGGCCATTCCCAGGTTCTTCCTGCAGGAGTCTAGAACCCAAGATGACTATGATCTCACTTGGAAGGGAAGACAGAGGTCAGAGACTTTGGGAGGCAAAGCAGATGAAAAGTGAAGGACACAGTAATGAACGTACTGCATAGGGGACTGTGGAAGGAAACTCCCAAATCTGCATACTAGCACATTGTAAGTCATTGTGTAGTTCTTAACCAGTCATATCAATAAGAACTACCACTACATGCAACAAATGACTGAATCGCATAAGCAGAAACTTGAGTGCAGGAGGCTAGACACACAGTAGTATATACTGCGAGATTTCAGTTATGTGAAGTTCAAGGACAGAGAATGGTAATATATGGTGACACTATTTTGAACTTTATTTTTTTAAATATTTTTTTATTTATTCATGATAGACACAGAGAGAGAGGCAGAAACATAGGCAGAGGGAGAAGCAGGCAGGGAGCCCACTACAGGACTCGATTTCAGTTCCCAGGATCACACCCTGAGCCAAAGGCAGACGCTCAATTGCTGAGCCACCCAGGGGTCCCTATTTTGAACTTTAAATGAATGATATGGAATGGTATATATCAAAAGTACTTAGGGGAAAAATGTATAAAGAAAACAAAGCAAATTGCTAAAAGAAGATATGTATTATGGCAGCATTCAGTTAAAAATCTCAAACTTTATTGAGTTTATGAATACATAGACATGAAATTTGAAGTTAATATTTGACAAAGTTTGGTAGAAGATGCATTATATTATTCTGTACACTGAAAAAAAATATATTAACAATAAGGTCTGTGTGCTTGTCTTTAAACACTCTTATCCTGAAAATTATGTTTCAGTTGAAAAGTTGCTGCAATGGACACATAACATCTGGTCAAAAGAACTGTGTGCTTTTGACAGGATTATTGCTTTAAAAATAAATTTGTCAGAAGAATGGTTTCTTATGTGTGGTTTAGATTTATTAAAAAAATATATCATCTGAAAAAGGATGTCTTATAGGTTAAAACATCATATTCTATTTCATACTAGGAATATGCTAATGAAAATTCTTAAGTATTTATAATTTAAGAATGTATATACCTTTCTAATAAAAAAGTAGTTTTTTCTATGACATAATCACTTCCTCAAGAAGTATACAGTTTAATAAGAAAAAGAATAATTTTGACACCAGAGCTCCTTGTACTTCCAAATTTGAATTTCCCAATTGACCCGAGAAAAGAATCAAATACTTTACCATACAAAAATATGTGGGCGCTTAGAAAGTTTTTGTGCTTTTCATCTATTTTGGGCCCAAACTCAATGATAGTATGTCAGATGTAGTATATATCACTGTTTGTATTTTCATTGTTTACTATTTGACATACATTTAAGTCCCAACAGAGAACTTTTCTCCAAAAGAACATAAATATTTTTTAAATAAAAAACTTATTTAATACATATATTTATATGCCCTTAACTTGGTTACCTTGAACAAGTCCATCCAGGAACCAAAAGAGTAAAATCCACAATGTCTGACATTTAATGAATTATCAGGCACATAAAAAGTAGGCATAAGGTTCTTAATGAGGAGTAAAAAAACAATCAATGAAAACAGAGTCAGAAACAATGTATATATAGTATGCCTAGAAGATAATGAAGCTAAAAAAAAGCTATTGTAAATCTACTCCATATGATCAAGAAGGTAGAAGAAAAAATTAGGATAATAAGGAAGGACATGAAAGATAATTTTCTTAAAAGACTCAACTGAACAACTAATGATAAAAAATAAAATATCTAAAGTAAAAATATTTGAGATGAGATTAACAGAATATTGGACACCACCAATGAAAAGATTAATCACTTTAAAGTAGAAGACTTCCTAAAACTCTCCTTCCCCCATGAACACCCATAAGCCTTACTATGGCTCCCAATGCTTAAAAACTAACCACTATTCTCATGATAGCCTCAAAAAACTGCATGGTACATTCCTCACCTATTTCTAAATCTCACCATGCATCATGGTCTCAATCTCAGCAGGTTTTAGCTGCCTTGCACTTTTTCTTTATGGCCTATAACTGAATGTCAATTGTACATGATGTTTCACCTTCCAAAATCTCGCCTTCCCCACACACACCCCCATTTTTCCCTAAATATCTACTTTAAATATCACCTGCAGCATTATTTCCTCAGGGAAGCTCTCTATGAATCCACAGATTAGGTTGTTATCTCTCTACCATACACTTTCATAGATCCTGTGTTTATTTTATTTTAAACTTACCAGTTGTAATTTTACATGTTTTGTATCATATTTTTAGCACCTACCTTTTTCACTTGCGTGCTGGCAAGAAATATATTTTGCTCACCAATGAATTCCCAGCTCACTACCTGACACATGTTAAGCAATCAACAATGTTTTTGAAAAAATTATAAGCGAATTTATTGTAAATTAAGATTTTTCTTTGGGCTGTAATGTGTTTGGTTTATGAAGTCTCTGCTTCATTAAATATAATTATTCAGGCACAAATTTCATTAGCATTTAAGCCCCAAATCAATTAGTTTTCTGTATTTGAATTTTCTGTATTTGTATTATTCCTAAGTGGTAATTTCTCAGAAATATTAAGTAATCTATCAAGACTAACATACTAAGCTCAAGTACAAAAGGATTCATGTTCTAACAAAAATGTGCCAGAGCATAATAAACAAAATACATTAAAATAAAAATATAACACTACACAGGGACACCTGGGTGGCTTAGTGGTTGAGCATTTGCCTTTGGCTCAGGGTGTGATCCTTGACTCCGTGGTCCTGAGATTGAGTCCTACATCAAGCTCCCCACAGGAAGTCTGCTTCACCCTCTTCCTATGTCTCTGCCTTTTATGTATATATATCTTATGAATAAATAAATAAAATTTAAAAATGTTATGAAATATAACAGTATATATATCAAAATGTTGAAAGTCCTTATATTTTATAAAATTGTACTTATAGTGAGAATTTAATGCAGATTAATAGTTAAATCATATAAAATCAGCTAATAATAATCTAATAGCAAAAACATTTTCCTTCTCATTATTGAATTATATAGTCCATGAATGACAAAATAACAATTTATTCAAATGCTTGTACAAAAAAATTTAAGTCTTGATAAAATTTAGCGAGGATGCTAGTCAGTATGTACAGTGAAAGTTCTTCTCAGGGTATGATAATGAATCAAGGTGCATACTGAGTTTAGGGAGTAAGGGTTTCCTCTAACTAGAAGCATCACAGTTAGATTTTAAACTACTTTAGCATTCTATACATTAAAATTTAATAATAACAATAATAATAATACAAAATTATTTTCCTTACCAGTGTAATCATTGGGTGGTTGACAAAAAGGAAATAAAAACCACACTATAAAAGAGCATAACCTCATCTCAAGTCTAAAATGATTTCTACTAAAGAAGATCCATGACTAAGAGTTTAAATTTCAAAATTACAAAATGTACAAGGTTTTACAACAAAGGAGTGTCAATAGGCACAATAAAGAACAGACTGAAATCTTCCAGAAAGCTTCAGAAAATAGTTGACCGTCTGAAAGACATTATACAGTGGTATATCCAAAATTATTAAAGGCCTAAAAGAAGGAACATAAAACGAGACAAAATATATTAGAAAAGATAACTTGGAGGAAGAGCAAAAAACCCATTTCTAACATTAAAAATAAAGTGAAAAGTGAATACAAGAAAAACTGTGGATTGTCTAATAACACAGAATTAATAAATTCCAAGAAAGAATTGGACAAATTACATGCTTCACACAAGACAAATGGATAGCTATGAAAAACGAGACTGAGAGACTTGAAAGGTAAAGTAAGAAGGTACTTGTATTACTGCTGTCACTCAAGGAATTAGAACCAATATGAGTGCTATGGAATAAGAAATGTATTATGATAACTGGACCTTACACAGTTATGGGGGAAGCCAAAAAACATAAAGTCAAATAACCAAAGAAAAAATCACTGTTAAGGAACCTCAAAGAGGAGCTGATGAAGAAGAGGATGAGAAGATTATTATTGCCTTCAAATTTGGTGGTTGCCTGAAGTTGCTATATGGCAATAGGATAGTAGTTAAGAATAACAGGACACCCAAGCAGAGGAAAGCAAGGAAAAACAGTAACCAAATAGTAATATGTTCAAAGACAACCTGAAATTCATAAAAACTAGCTGGACTCAAAGGTCAAAAACTATATATATAATGTATGTGTATGTGTGAAAAAATATAATGGGAAAAACCTAAGAGAATGCTGCATCAGTTTTGCCATTCAGTTAGAAGAAAATGTATTTGTCTTACTTGGTTTACATTTTTAATATTATTTAAACATACGTGCTGAACATATTTGGAAAATTAAAATTTTAAATTTTATAAATTAAATCTATAAAAAACAAAATGTTATTAATCAGTGTTTATGTCTTCATTCCTTCTAGCAATTTTCCTCCAGAGAAAAGACTAGACCTATTCTTTTTTTTTTTTTTAAAGATTTTATTTACTTATTCATGAGAGACAGAGAGAGAGTGGCAGAGACATACGCAGAAGGAGAAGCAGGCTCCATGTAGGGACCCCGATGTGGGACTCGATCCTGGATCGTGCCCTGAGCCAAAGGCAGATGCTCAACCGCTGAACCAACCAGGTGTCCCAAGACTAGACCTATTCTGATTCAATGACATGATTGGTCCCTCACTTTAAATAGATGCTGTGATGTGATGCATAGAAGTAATGTGTTCCAATCCCAGAATATGAATTGGGATTGTAGGAAAGGATTTCTTTAGCACATAGTAATGGAAATGAAGTTGGTCTTTTAATAACTGCAGTAGCTGTTGAAATAGAGGAAATACTGAATAGTTTATGTGAAAATAATCCAGGATGCTTATTTATGTGTTTCTATGGTAAAGCCATATAATTGGCTAAAAATACACTTGAAAATGACGTCTTGTATTTTTCTAGTGCTAACAGAAAATTATCAGGGAATGAAGACAGTCGTGTCTAAATATCCTAGGTTTATTTCTGAATCTCATTAATGGTGTTTGCTTCTTAAACAAGAACATCACATTGCTGACCCTATCCTAGATAAAGCACAGGTGGTCAACACATAACAGGCACATTAAAAATATTTGGTTTTTTAATTCCTCATTTTTTCTCACTTTTGGTGCAGGTACTATCCTATTTTTCCTTAATGCAATATAACACTTCCTCGGGTTATATATTTCAATTATTACCTTCATAATCATTAGTTTTTATTCAAATCAACTCATCTTTATTTCAACTCTAAGCAAGATGTTGTAAGGATATTTGTGGCTATAAAAAAGAATAAATTATGTATGCTTTTTGCACTCAAGGAATTTATAATCCATTGGGGGAGAGAATCATCTAATTATAAAAAATACAAGTTTTTAAGTAAAATAATATTCTATTATATATTAAATGGCATAGGAGATAAATATCCAACTATTTAAATATAGTCTCTAGCAATTAACATTCTTCCAAAGGCCATATTTGTCTATCATTTTACAGCATTATGCAAAATTGAACAGGAAGTAGCAAATATTCTGAATACTTTTTAAAAACAGGCATGTTGGAAATAAAAGGGAAAATATGCAGATTCAGGAGCTGTTATATATGTAAAATTTTTTTAAGAATATACTGGTCTATGGCAAGCCAGGATTTCCCATCTCAGGCAAAAATAACAAGTTGCTACAACTTCTTCCCCTATCAATAAGTCACTAAGTGGTATAGCACTTGCTAGGTGTATTTGGAGTTTTGAAGCAATACATTTTAAGCTGGAGGAAGATTCTCCAACCTATTGTCAGGGCATTTGAAGTGTTGTCAGTTTTGAGGCCAAGGGCAAGACAAGACTGTGTAGCAGGTCCTAGGCTATAGAGATATCTACCCAGCTATCCAAGTAATATGACCCAGCAGATCTGATGAAGTTAGATGAATCTCTGGTAGATAACGGTGTTGTGTGGAATCTCTGGAAATTACCAAGTATTAATGTAGAGCCCTAAGGCTGTGGCAAAGGTCATTCTGTGACAGGAGGCCGGCATGCTAATGTCTCTTATCATGAGAGAATAGATAATTCTGTGACTAGTACTGCTCATCTTGAGTCAGCTACTGTCAGATTCACCAAGTCATGTAGTTGAGTGGTGCTATCCATCCATGATACAATGAAAATAGTATGTTCAGGATCACACCTGGGGTCTATAAGATATAAGAAAGGTTAAAGAGCACAAGTAAGTTAGATGATCAAGTGGCCAGTTCTCACATCACATGTCTTTCTTACACTGAAGCAAGCCACTCAGCTCATACTCATGATCTCTTGGGAGAGCCATTCCTACCATTTTCTTATAGAAGAGAGAAAACTTCATTTGAAGATGTATTTACAGCTTCAGGATGTAGAGGTAAATTACAAATGGATTTCTTTTACAGGACAGTGCTACTTATGCGTGGTCTAAAAGAGTAACAGTGAGAAGTCCTATCATTGGGAAAGCTGTAGGGAGCACATTTGATTGGCTGATTTGTTTGGAGAGAGAAGTATCTTAAGACTTGCATACACACAGAATTCTAGACAATGGTAAATGGCTTCAGAGGTAAATATTAGGAGATCAGGAATAAAAAAAAATCTGGGCAAGAGACCTATAGATGAACCTATGGAAGATGAAGTATGAAGATTTATATGTCTGATATTGACCCAGCCATAGAGCATCCAACACAGGGGAAACACTAGCCAGGTAGATGGGATGACTTAGCCTAAGGTCATCAGTGGCCTATGTCCTCAACAATTCCACTGTATGAGAGAAAGGAACATAAACGGAATGGCCATGGTGGCAGGGATGGTGGTTAAACATGGGATTACCAACATGGGCTCCATCTCACTAGAGTCAATTCAGTGATACTGTCACTGTCATATTGTCACTACCAAATGCCTAACTTGCTAGCCTCAGAGACTGACACTGAACTCTCAATATGGCAAAATCTCTCAGGCCAGTCACTTAGTAGCAAGTGGATTATGTTGAACTTCTACCACAATGGAAGAGACAGTGATTCATCTTCAAGAATTAATACCTACTAATTTAGATTTCTCTTTTCTGGCTTCAGGAATACTGCTAAGCTCCAGCATCAGAGAATTCTTTATCTATGGATATGTTACTTAGACTGAGGGAATCATTTTATGGAAAAGCGAGAATTACTTGGGTTCTACCTTGTACAATATACAATGCATTACCTAGAAAGAGTCAGTCTGCTATAACTCGGTTGATCATTTTAAAGTTCTTTTGCCAGGAGAGCAGAAAGAAGAAGAAAACAGAGTTATTACATAGAAGGTAGATAATTAACCCTTATTATGATAAGGAGCTAGGAATTCTGCTACAGAAGGAGATAGGAAATAGTAGGTCTAGAATTCAGGGATCCACTAAGACATTTTTGATACTCCCATGCCCCATCCAAAGAGTAAGTGATGAATTGCAAGTAAATGCAAGATTCCCAATGCCTCAAAACACTTGTGCTGAGGTATGGGTCAACCAAATAGGCAAACATCAGCCCAGTTGATGTGATGTCCAAATGTGAAGAAAATACGGAATGAGAGGTAGTGGAAGAGGAAGTTGGCTATCACAGCAAGGACAATAGCTTGTTCCAATAATAAGCATTAAGTATGAAATTCTTGCCGAGGGACTTATGCATATTGTGAGTGGATCCAAGTGAGGCAAGAATGGACCATATGAATATTACTTTTGTACTGACATATTCTCTGACTACAGCCATGGCTATGGTGAACAATTCCAAGCAGGCTTTAATCTACTTCACACTCGTGGTGACTAAAGTCAAGTATGTACCATACGTACAGGACTATATATATGTATGTTAGGACTTTTCTGTTGCAGAGGCATGGGACACTTGAAAAAGTCACTTGACATTCATATACAAATGTCACATGGGTGTGGTGTGTCTACACTCTAAGGACCAAATCTCTAAGGACCAAATCTCAAGGCATGGAGCTAATAGAAAAATCCTCTATTTCATTCCTCAGGCAGACAATTACATAGCTCCTCAGAAGGTCCTGGTGGAGTCAGATGTCCAAAGCCCACAATGATCACCATTCAATAATTGACTTTTATTTTTGTTTTCTATCTTTCTTGTTTCATTCTCCTCATTCTTTATTCTTGCTTTCAAAGTTTGGTTCCTTCATAAACTTTGTGCATACAATGTCATCTGATTGTTATAAGGATTACGTGAGGTGTCAATTGTAAACTACTTAGAACAGTGCCTGGCACACAATAAGTATTTTATATGTTGTTAACAATTAAAGAACAAATGATAATAAAGTTTTAAAAGATTAAACAGGATGGTCTCAGACATATAGATAGAGATATATATGAGAGAATATAAATTAGAAATTACTTTTTCCAGAATATATACCTTTCTTATTTGTACTACCTTCAACTCCCAAACTTTTCTCATTTCTATGCCATTAGAATTATTTTGCTTTTGACTCTATTCACATAATGAACTTCTGATGCTAATGTAAAACATGAAACCCTAGATCACTCAAATGATGAGAGTGAGAAAACTCTCCACTTAGAATAATAATAGAATGCCCAAGATAACAAATTAAAGATACTGCTGATAACAAAATCTGAGCAGTATTTGCAAACTACATCAATATCAAGGCAAAGACTTTAAACATATGGTTTCCAGATTATCATTACAAGTAGATGGATAGATAGATGGATAATAGAAGAAGGTGATAGATGTAGATGATAGATGATGATAGATGATAGATGATAGATAGATAGATAGATGATAAATACCTATCTCTTGAAGCTGTGCAGAAAGTGGAGAAAAGAAGGAGATATAGGCATAGTATCTTTTGAATCCTAATTCTAAATGTCCATTTTCTTAAGGGAGTAAAAAGGGAGGAGCACATCTGTGACATTTCCTTAGGCCACTGACAAATATCCTGCATCCATCTTCCTCTTGCAGAAAAATAGTTGATTCACATGAATATATGTCCATTCAAATAGCCTCTAGCCTTGCACAAGAAAAATAGTACAAAGAACTACTGAATTATCATTTCTTAATGTGCCATTTCTTCAAATATACTACAAAATTATTCTCGTAAGTCCTCTTTTCCTCGAAAGTATAATGAAATACATTTTTTCATTGTATAGAAAAATATTTCCATGATTAATTATATAAATAGGATATATATGTATATATAAATATAATACTTAGAGTAAAAGGTTAGTAAAGGTTTCATGTCTGCATGTAAGAAATTGGCTGAAAAGCAGAGTGAAATCTGGAAAACGACAACAAATCTTCCAAAGCATTTTTCTTCAGTATTTTGGATACTTAAAAGTATTGTTAAAATATGTTTCCTTGTTCAATCTTCTTCCTGTCATAAATATTATTATCTACCATGGAGACAGCCTTTATATTCAGCTATCACCCACTGACATGAACAGCACTCCATGTATGCATTATAGTATGTTAAAAAAAATCTAAGGTTGAAATACTTCACACGATGAAGTGTTGCTACAGGGATTTTATCATTAAGTGGATTTGGTACAGAGTATTAAAGGATTCATCTAAGTACAAAAAAATCACTTGAGAATCATCCTTGCTTCTTGACTGTCCTCTGGGTAAAATACTGGTCCTCCCCAATCATATTTTTGGAGAGTAAAGTGTTATTCTTAACTACATAGTTATTCTTCAGAGAACAATGTTAAACACATCTGCTCTGGATCTATTATTCAGCCCCTCCTTTCATCACATCAATCTATTGTTATGCAGAGAAGGGCGAGAATGTATAATAGATGAGAAGTTTATTGTTTTATAGCACTTGTCAATCTGACACTTAAAAAATACCTGCATGGAGGTTTGGTTTCAAAGAAATGACTTTCTCTTATGGAACCAACATTTCTTAGTAAATCAAAAGAAGATATAGATTGCAAAGAATGCAGTCAAGGTGTCTAATCATGTCTGAAGGGTAAATACAAGCACTATACCTAGGTGCCATTCCATGCTGGGATATTGACAATTTTCTTTTACCATTTTCTTTAAATATTAGAGAGCTTGGCTCATTTGACCTTAAATGATACTGTAAACCAAATATGGAGTGGAATAGTTTCGAAATGCCAAAAGATCCCCCTTTCTAAACTGTCCGTGTTGTTTTTACATATTTAACCCAGATTATTTTGTTTCCATGTAAATCAGATTAATAAATGAAAGAAAATGCTCAATTTACTGATAAGTTTAGTTTCTCTTCTATCTGAGATGAGATCCTAATAATTCATCTTTCCCAACTGTAAAGGAGAAGATATTCTTCTCATTTCTTTATCTTTGCATTCAGTTTTCACCTAGTTTATATCTCATGATACCAAAGTGTATTCTTTACCAGATGCCCACCAATGCCAGAAATACATCCTTTGTGGAATATACTACCAAGGTGCTTAGAAAGGGAGTATGAAATGATTGAATATATCAACAAAAAAACTTGCAGGCACAATGCTAACTTTTCTTGTTTTTATAACTAGATATGTCTCTGTGGGGTCAGGGGAAGCTACGGAATTCCATCAGAGAAGTTATAAGAGGAATACAAATTTCATTCCTGTCATCACTGAGTTTAAAAACAAAAGGATAGGAAATATACTGAAGAGTAAGAAAGTTGGTGGAAGAAACTCAAGTCATAGAATTATTGCCCCCAATGCCTAATAAAATGAATATGAAGCCACAAATCTTATAAAAGAGAGGAATTCACAGTAGTAACCCAGAAGGAACTGATGCCACCTCATTCCAAAAAGAAATAAAGATTCTGGTACCTTGACTCAGACTCCATACCATGTTCAAAACACACACACACACACACACACACACACACACACACACACACACAACGACTCTCAAAATTAATACCAAGAAAGAATATGACTGACAGGGGGGCACAATTGTGAGGATTCTCATTATTACAGTTGACATTGGAAAGAAGTGAATGAAGATTTGCATGAGACACAGGATTTCTGCAGAAGTAAGAAAAGTGTAAAATTTTGACATTTTCCAGTGTTCCTTGCAGAAATGTGGTAATGGTAAGAAACCCAAACTTATAAAAATAGATATCTTAAATCTTGTTAGAGAATATTTGCCAGGATCTTAGAAGAAAAGAAGACCAAACTGAAATTCTTCCATGTGCTCAAACTACAAATGCAGAATAAAATACCCTTCTAATGGGAGCTTAGAGGGAAGACAAACAGTCCTGGATAAGTAGGGAGTTACCTGGTGTAAGAAAAATTGCTTTAAAGATAGAGAAAGTGGGAGGGCTGACCACATTGAATTTGAGCAAATGACAAGTGGTACAGCACGGCAATCTGGTATCTGCCAAGAAAACCATAACTAATAAGGAAAAAATGGGAAAATTGGTGGTAAAGAGAGAGAAATAAAAGAAAGAAAGAAAGAAATGTAGTAAACCAAAAGAAGGAAACAAAATAAGGAGTTCATTTTAAAAGAAAACATAATGAAATGATCAACGGAAAATGTAGACAAGAAAAATAGAACACAAATTCAAAAATCAAAGACCACCATAATAAGATTAAAAATAGTTATCTGAAAAGGAAGAGCTGAGGAAGTCAAGAATCAAAATAACCAATTGAGAGAACTACATTACAGAACATCCCATAACAGAACAAACACAGATGAAAATCTGGTCATTGGCCCAAAGGAACTTAGGGTCATCAGTGGGAACACAAAAGAGAAAGAGACAAAGACTACAGAAATCAGAGTCCATAGCTTTGATTTGGCTTAACAAGAATTTCCATGCCTTTAAGAAAAAGGTAAGAAACTTTGAAAACCTTTGAAAAACTCAAATATGCTCAGATTTCAGAAAATGCATGTCCATTTCCAAAACACAAAGCTCTGTTAATCTCTTTATCTCCTTGTGTCTTTGTCATAGTCACATAGTTAGAAGGTCTAACTTCTTTCCATTTAACAGATAACTAAACTGAGATGCAGAGAAATTGGGCTTGGCCAAGAGCAAATGTCAAGGAAGTTAAAGCGAAAAGTTATTAATTTAGATGTTCTTGACTTAGAGCTGATGCTCTCTCTTTTGTTTCAGAAATGGCCAGTTAAGGTATATAGTAGTGGTGTGGGAAATACTAACTGTGAAACTGTGAGGGCAGGATTATAGTACAGGCATTTATCTATCATTTAAAAATGTCTTATATCTTTCTTTGAATTGTAAGCAACATCAGATATTATTTCAAATGATATCTCCAGAGAATAACTGAAAATAACTCAAATTGGATGAAATACAGCAGCAGATTCCTATAGGGACCAATTACAAATAAACAGCCTCATTAAAGCTGTAAATGCTTATAAAGTACATCAGAGCAGGAACATCCAACAGTGAAGCACAGGTGTACACAGCTACTACCAATATTTAGCATAATTTAAATTTGGAACATAATTTAAAGTAATTTAAGGGAAAGTGTAGGCATATGAGGATCTCCCAACCAAATGATGATGGAAGAAACTGTGGTACAAGATTGAAATGTCTACTTTGTTCTGTATTGTGTTTGTACAATTTACCCTCTCTGTCCCCCTATTTCTCCCTTCATTAGAAACTATCTAGTGCTTTCTATAATTCCTTGATGTGCCTCACATTGACCTTTCTCCTTTGAAAATTATTCCACATCTGTTCATACATTCTCCTCATTTAGACAAGTCATTACATTCTTTCTTCCTTCTAGAGTTTTAGAACTAAGTTTCATTAACATGACCAGGAGGATATTTATCAATATATATCTTAAAGTACAAATGCTTTTCATAAAATGAATTACATAAAGAGAGAAAAAATAGAGGAATAGTTATTTGAAGATGATAGGACAGAAAAAGTATAATTATAAAGAAAAGCTTGGAATTATAATTTCCATTTTTGCTTTCTAATACCAGAAAACTGAATTTAACATGATAGGTTCATTTTTACTACACTCAATATGTTCCATCAATACAAGTCAATGAATTTTGTATTGAGACTAAAATGGAATTAACTAGAAGAATTCCTGTTAATGCCTTCAAATCAGTAGTAGGAAGCTCTATAAATAGAATGATATCTAGGCAGAAGTTAGTTTATTCTCAAGTTAACAATTTACCAACTGTGATTTTTATATATACATTAGAGAAAAAAGTTATCTTAGAATAAATTATTTGAAAATCACTTTGCCTAGAACCCAGTTAAATTTGACTGTTAAATTGTTGAAAACTGAAAATGTAAGTAGTCCATCTGTTTGACCTTAGTCAAAATATTAACACTCTTGGCTAGTTTTCTCATCTATAATAGCATCAATATTGGATAGAATAAACTAGGTGCTTTTAACTTGGGAACAAAAATCTTTTTGTTAATAAAATATATTCTGGCCTCTGTCTTGAAGACATTTCTGAATGTCCCAGAATTTTTTTGTAAAAATGACGTATAACTTCCTGTGTGCCTTGTTTTGGAGAGAAGATCAATACATTTCATCAGATTCTATGCAAGTTGGACTGCATGTTTCTTTGTATCTCTAATATTCTATTGATGCTATGATGCTCTATCTGTGGTTCACTGAGTGGGGGAGAACAATCTGTGAAGGTTGTTGAAAATATGGATCATTGGAACACACCAAAAAAGTTTCTGATTCAGGAGGCCTGGGGTCAAGCTGACATGAGAAGCACTGCCACAAGACCCGTTGCAATTATAGATGTGATAACCAAAATGCAGTTTAAAGTATTTTAAAATGATAAAACAATATTCTCTTATAGTCTGTGCTGATTAGCATAAGAGAAGCCAAGCCCCTTAAAGTTTCTTTATTGATATTTTAATTTTTATTAAGGTGGCTCTCCTATCTATACTTTCACAAGCAGGGGAAAGATTGGAAATGAAATCTCACTGGATAGCTTTAAGTCTATGTAGAATGTTTTATGAAAGGTTTAGATATATAGGAAAACAAAACTATGAGCTAAAATAACATTTGAGTTTTATATACCTACTACACTATGGGTTTATAATGTAGTTGTGTTAGCTTTGTGGGTTTTTTTGTTTGTTGTTTGTGTTTGTGGCTGTGTTTTTTATTTTGAATTGGAAAGATCTACTTTTCTTCCTATAGAGTGCCCATTTCTTTTTTGGCATTGCTTATAATTCTTCAAGGGTTTATACATTAAAGGAACTCTAATAGCAATCCTGTTCCTATGGAATCAAACCCATTACTTTTAAATTTCTTTATTCCATTGCTTATCACTTCCACAAAGTTATCTCCTTTGAAGTCATTGAAGTCTCCTGGAGAGTTTTCAGGGGGCATGAGACTACACTAGTTATATTTCTAATTATTACTGATAAGAAATGGAAATATCTGCTTTGTCCAGATGAGGTCATTAGCTAAAAGCTAAGGAAATGACTGCAGTACATTAAAACATTCATCTAATTCACTTTTTAAACAGTCTTGTCAGGCTGAAAAACGAGGAATTTAACAAACCGTAAATGTTCTCATAAAGCCCTTTATATTAAGTTGTAGCAAATTAAGATTTTTTTCTTTAAAAAATAAAATAAATAAACTGCTGGCCTCTAAGCATAGTTTTTGGAAGTAATCATCAAGTAAACGTCAAAGAACAAATTCAGACTTAGTAGAGACGTTATTCAAAAGGATGGTTGTAAAGTAAGGAAAGGCACTATTACAATAGAAAGTGCTCACCATAGATAAGCAAACATCTTAGGGTAAGTCAAAAAGGGCATTTCCCTTACAGTGAAAAAAGGCTAGAAAAAAACAAAACATGGGCAAGTTGGATGAAGGACTTGTATGATAAGACGGAGTAAAGAATGCTTTACACAGGGGGAACCTGGCTAGCTCAGTCAGTACAGCATGTGACTCTTGATCAGTTGTAAGTTCTAGACTCATGTTGAATGTGGAGATTACTTTAAAAAAAATAAAATATTTTAAAAAATGAATGTTTTCCCTGAGGTCAGCCTAGACTATGGTGGGCTCTGAAGAAGGGCTGTGTGTGGTGGCTCAGGCTGAGGGTGGCCCAAAAGCTTGGGACCTGGGGCATGGAGAGAAGTTTGACCAAAGTTTGGTTAATAAGCACTTGGTTCCAAAGGATCGGTGGGGATAGCAGTTTATTTAATCATTTAAGAGGCAAAGAATAAGAATTTGGAGACTTTGTGTCTGGCCATATCATACGTAAACAAGAGACTATTAATTGAATTCATAGAAAGAACTTTTCCCTATAAAATGAGTTGACATTGCTCATTATGTCCTAAGCACTATGCCATTTGCCAGGTTGCTGGGCATGAAGGCATGATTCATATATAATTTTGTTTTTAAAATATTTTTATATATTTTTAATTCAAGTACAGTTAACATAATGTTATATTAGTTTCAGATGTACTAGTGATTCAAGTCTATACATTACTCAGTGCTTATCACGGTAAGTGTACTCTTAACCCCTTTCACCTATATCACCCTTCCTCCCCTCTAATAACCATCAATTTATTCTCTATATTTAAGAGCCTGTTTTGGGGTGTGTGTGTGTGTGTCTTTTTTTTTTATTTTTCATTTGCTTTGTTTCTTAAATTCCTCATTTAAGTGAAATCATATGGTATTTTGTCTTTCTCTGACTGGTTTGTTTTACTTAGCATTATACCCTCTAGATCTATCCATGTTGTTGTAAATGACAAGATCTCATTCTTTTGTATGGCTGAGTAGTATTCCATTGCATATACATCCCACAACTTCTTCATTCATTCATCTATTGATGGATACTAGGATTGCTTCTACATTGTGACTACTGTAAATAATGCTGCAATAAACATACGGATGCATGTGCCTTTTTAAATTAGTGTTTTATTTTCTTTGGATAAATACCCAGTGGTGAAATTACTGGATCATATGGTAGTTTCATTTTAATTTTTTTGAGGAACCTCCATACTGTTTTCCACAGTGGCTGTACCAGCTTATATTCCTATCAATAGTGCATAAGAGTCCCTTTTTCTCTACATCCTCCACAATACCTATTGTTTCTTGTGTTTTTTAGTTTAGCCATTCTGACAGATGTACAGTGATATCTCATTGCAGTGAATTTGCATTTCCCTGCTAATGAGTGCTGTTCAACATCTTTTTACCTATTGTCTACCTGTATGTCTTCTTGGGGAAAAATGTCTATTCATGTTTTCTGCCAACTTTAATTGGATTATTTGGGATCTTTTGGTGTTTAGTTGTATAAGTTCTTTATATATTTTGGATATTAACCTCTTAACAAATATGTCATTTCCAAATGGCTTCTCCTATTTGGGGGTTTGTCTTTAGTTTTATTGATGGTTTCTTTCATTGTGTAAAAACTTTTTATTTTGGTGTAGTCCTAATAGTTTAATTTTGGTTTCACTTTCCTTGCCAAAGGAAACATATCTAGAAAAGTATTCCTATAGCTAATGTCAAAGAGATTACACCCTATGTTTACTTTTAGGGGTTTTATGGTTTCAAGTCTCATTTGGATCTTTCCATCCATTTTGAGTTTATTTTTGTGTATTGTATAATAAAGTGATTCAGTTGTATTCTTTTGCATGTAGCTGTCCAGTTTTCCTAACACCATTTGTCGAAGAGACTATCTTTTTTTTCCATTGTATATTCTTGCCTCCTTTGTCATAGATTAATTGACCATATAATCATGGATCATTCATATTTAATTTTAAACCTTCAGGAGTAACAACTCCTAGGCTATTTTCAAAGTTTCTATATGACCTAATGCTCCTAAATCAAATTTGGCATCATTACAAAATCAAATCTTAAACATTTCTATTTAATAAACATTCTAGATTCAATAATCATCTTAAACATATCTCTGTACATCCTCCTACCCCTTTTCCATATCATCATCACCACCTTTTATTTATTTTTTTTTAATATTTTATTTATTCATGAAAGACACAGAGAGAGAAAGGCAGAGACATAGGCAGAGGAAGAAGCAGGCTCCATGCAGGGAGCCTGATGTGGGACTTGATCCCGAGACCGAGGATCACACCCTGAGCCAGGGGCAGGTGCTCAACCGCTGAGCCACCCAGGTGTCCCCATCACCACCTTTTAAAACACAAAGTATGGAAGCTATAGAATAACTGGACTGTTTCCATAAGCTATATACCATATGCCTATACTATGATCTGGCTGTTTCTCTCTACTCACTTCAGAGGAAATCTGTTGATCTACAAGCTATAGATGGACACTCCTCCTCCACTGGTGGAAATGGAATTCCTGTATTAAACTTCATAAAGGGTCATACAGTTTTATAAGAAAAGCAAAGGGAAGACAGATTTATGCAAGCTTCTTGGAAGAGATGGAATACAGCTCTTCCTATACTAAGATGAAGTGGACCTTTGCCTCAGGCCTGGTGCTTTTAGTGTTCAGCAATTCTTATGATTAGAGAAAAGTATGTATTTCAACAGCTAGTTCTAAAAAGCAAGAGACATAAAAAAATGAAATCTACTTCCATGGGCACCAGACAGAACTGTTGTTTTCATTGTCACTATATAATCACACATTTTAAAAATATTCTCTGTAATTAGTCCCTAAATTTTAAGCTGCCCTTTTGTGATTAATTTTCCTAATCCAATGTGTTCCTGCTGTCCACTTAAACCTCATTTTACCTCATAAAAATATTGATTAATGTGGAAAAATATCTAGATTACAATGCTACATACCTGAGAAGCATACCCCTAGAATGTGACCAGGTATTATGTTAAAATGAAAAGGTGTAATAATGTTTCATATAATGCCACACCTTAAAGAAGATACCTTTGACTAGGATGATGAACAGTATAAGTAGATGTTAATATTTGATTATAAGCTAAGAGGAAGTCTTGAATATCATGCTGGCTCATAAATTTTAAGATTTATAGCTCTAAAATATAAATTATGGTCCATAGAATTTTCAAGATTTATATCTCTAAAATATACATAAATAACTCATAGAACTATGGATCAAAATATAAGCAAATATGGTTATTGATCTAAGTATTTTAAGCTGCATACATTAGTAAAAAATGATGTATACATGTTCATACCGAACAGGAAGACAACAGTCAAATGCACAGACTTTGACTAAGTCACCTCAGTTTAACTTCCAGCTGAACCATCATTAATCTTGGGCTAGCTACCTTGAATGAGCTACTCCTTACCTCGGTTCAACTGTATTGTGAATATTAAAACAGCACTAAATTCAAAGTCTGTTCTAACTATAAAAAGAATTAATTAATTATTATAAGGACTTTAGAAAAATCCCTGACATATGTTCAACACTCAGTAAATGTTAGCTATTATTAGGCCACAGAACTTTTAGTGAAGACTCATTTTTCTATGTACTCTAAATGAATGTTTCTTTATTACATAGTATTACTATGATGATTATTGCTAGCTGATTGCAAGATAAGCATCATACACTCCAACAAATGCACACACTCACATACACATACATAAAATCTTGATTTTTTTCATCATCTAAGGGTTTATAAGTATTATTATAATGCCCATAATACCAAATAGGAATTGAGACATAGAGTTGCAAAGTAACTTCTTCAAGATCACAGACTTTTTAAATAATGAAAAAAACAACCAAACCAAAACAAAACAAAACAAAATAACATACACTACTTTAGGAATAAAAAAAAAATCTAGATTCTTAATCACGATATATAATTTACTAGCTATATTGGCTATAGAAAGCTAACTGTCTGGCTTATTTCCTCACCTGTAAAATGGGAGTAAAGTTCTGTACCCCTGCCTGCTTCTCGAGTTAGTGGAATCTAATGATGTAATAATGATGAAAACATTCCATCAAATGGAGCAGGAAAAACTGAAGATTCCCCGGCTTGTGGTATATGGGTCTCTTTAAGAGTGTTTCAGATTGCAGTGTTCTCAGCTACCTCCTCAAAGAGCATGGAGCTTGGTTTTCCTTTGATGAACAGGCCAGCTATTCCCCATAGCAGTGTCTGAAGGAAAGGAGAGTCTTTAACATCTATAATCAGAGCTGGTGTCTGAATGTGAATGGACTTTTCTGTCTGTGGTTGCTGGGCTGCCAGGAGATGTCGCTGCCTGGGATTATTACATGCACACATATAGATCTCATTTGAAATGCTAAATTTCATAAATTTCTCCCTCTCTGCCCTAATAAATTTGTTTTGCTCCTCAAAACTATCTAAGAGTTACCAAAATGAAGGTGCAGAGAACCTAATGACCCAATTCATCTTATGTAACACAACCATCTCCTCCAAGTAAAGATTCTCAAGAGCATTTTGGTAATTGAGAATTTGAAAGACATAGATTCAAGGACTATGGCTAAATTCTA
The DNA here is from genome assembly GCF_905146905.1 of Nyctereutes procyonoides. NCBI lineage: Eukaryota > Metazoa > Chordata > Mammalia > Carnivora > Canidae > Nyctereutes > Nyctereutes procyonoides. The sequence continues at coordinate 9,165,144 of NW_026575122.1, read as the reverse complement.
CCTCATGTTCGTATACCAGAAACCATCAAGTCTCTACAACATAGGCCTTTTTACTCATCCTTCCCTCATCTGCCCAAACTTCTACTTGTCTTCTAGTGTTTTTACAAAACAGGAGTCCCATCATCTGTCTTGGGTTCTTTAAAGGACCCATGGTTTGTCAAACAAGCCTGAATCTACCCCCAAGCTTTGGTTCTGACAATAATATATATTTAAATTTGGCAAAATATATTTTATAAAACTGCCATTGCTATCCTGATATCAATAACACAAAAGAAAAATATGCATATATTAGTATGGCAAGTAATATGGAATCATAACTATAGTTATATTGCTTGCATTATCATTTTAAAATGGGGAAATCTAAAATAAATACTGTACAGAATTTCAATCATTAACACAAAATATATTAAAAGTTATAACAAATAAAAGTTATCTTGGGGACTCTTATCTAATTAGTGTCTGATATATATTTTACATTCTGCTAAGAATGTGCTTATTCTTATAAAGTAAGACATGATTTCTAGAGTTAAAACACTTGAATGTTTAATAATAGAAAGGACTTGCACACTTTAAACATGAGAATAAGAAAATTATACAAAGCCATAATGAGGGAAGGAAAAAAGTGTTAAAGATTTGAAAAAAAAAGGTTTCTTGAAGAAGAGGGTATTAACCTGACCTCTGGCATTCATTCATGATAAAAATGTTTTGTAAACTAGAAACAGAAGGTAAATTCACTTTGTATCTGCAATCAGGAATGAGAAAACTATACCTGCTATCACTATTTCTGTGCCACATTACTTTGAAGGCACTGACTAGTATGATCTTGCAATAAAAAGAAATAAAAATGTAAGAATTAGAAACAAAAAGTGAAGCTCTCATGACTCACTAATACAATTGTGTTTAAGGAAAGGGAGGTGGGCAGGGAGTTGGGGTGACTGGGTGGTGGGCACTGAGGGGGGCACTTGATGGAATGAGCACTGGGTGTTATGCTATATGTTGGCATATTGAACTCCAAAAAAAAATTTAAAACAAGAAAGTGTCCAATGCCTCCTCAATAAAAATCTTCATATAGAAAAACAAAAACAAAACAAAATAAAACAAAGAAAATAAAAAAATAAAATCCATAAAAATCATTACAATTAAGTTCAACAAATTTGCTGCTTATCCTCTTATAATACAAAAGTCTGTTTTATTTCTATATAAGAGAAACAAACACCAAATATAATTTTATAAATTAAATGTAATTTTAAAAAATTAACAAAAGTCTCAAAAGTATTAAATGTCAAAAAATAAACCTCATGGAAGATCTGCAAGATCTCTACATAGAAAACAAAGCATTTCTGAGAGCAACTAAGGGAGACCTAAATAAATGAATAAATATTCCATGCTCGTGGGTCAGAAGACAAAATTATAAAATTTTCTATTTCTCCCTCATCAACCTATGATTTAAGTGCAGTGAGGGTGTGAAGCAATGGAAAACTTAATAAACTGCTAATAGAAGCGGTCATTAGTAAAATCACTTGCCATAAAATTATTTGTAATTTAAAAGTAAACCTAGTTGATAGATGGGCAGCATTTATTTATTTATTTTTTAAATATAGAAGCTTGTTTTATAACCACATGCCCTCCTAAAATACAGATCCCTAGCTCCACTCACGATGTGCTTAGTAGTTACTAGATGATAGGTCATCTGGTAATACTTTATGTTAACCAATTATTTTTGTTATCTGCCCAATGACTAATAATGGAGGCAAACCAGGAAGCATGACACAATTATGATGGGGAAGGAGGGATAAATATGACTAGATATGCAGAAAAAAGTAATCTTAAAAATTTTGGTTATAATAAAATATTAAAGCTTTATAATTTTCAGGTTTATCTTTTAAACATCATAATGGACTTTTGACTTTAAATATATTTTTCAGCTTGGCCATCCAACTGGCCTCACTGGCAGTAGGTTCAACCTATTTACTCCCAAAATGTCATTTGTACTTTAATGTTCTGATCTGGGACCAAAGAAGGACCAGGAAATAGGAAGATAGGATGTGTCGTCCTGTTTCCAGAAAGCAGTGAAATTTCAAAACTACCCATGATGTTACTAAAAGAACAATGGAGCCAAATAAAAAGGCTACTATTGGCCACGCTCTGAATATTGAGGATCCATAAAAAGAAAAATAATAGTCGACTGCAATGGTTCTTAACCAGTGACAAGTTTGTCCACCAGGAGACATTTGAATTGTCTGAAGACATTTTTGTTGTCACTACTGGGGGAAGGGCTACTGGCACCTAATAGGGAGAAGCAGGGGTGCCGCTAAGTTTCCTGAGATATTTGGAACAGTTCCCTACAGAAAAGAATTTACAATTTAAATTGTCAGTAGTGCCTAGATTGAGAAACACTGATCAATTGAAACAAATTCAGTTCATAGACATATTCCAAGTTGGGAAAAACCATATAAATGTAAAGCAAAGTAGTTGAATGCAAAAGAAGAGTGAGCTTAATAAATATTTTTAAATTACTGTTAATGTGTGATTGAATTTGGCACCAGCTAGACGGCAAAACCCGACATTTACTGCCCACCTGCTTGTTCTCACTAAAACCTTTCTCCTACATTTAAAACACAACTTACTGACTTACCTCTTAACTCAGGCAAATGAAACTCAAAATCAGTCCTCAGGTGATGGCACCTGCTCTGACAAGACCTCCCAGTGGCCCAGACCACCCAGAGCTTTTGAGCTAAACTCCCTAACTAGCGCCTCCATGGAGTGACCCTTGGAATGAGAGACCTTTAGTTCATTATACTAAAATCTCCACCCAAGGAGGGACCTCAGCCTCATTTACATAACATGCAATGTATGTATAGGCATTTCTCTTTAAGTTGCAACCTTATGCCTGCCTTTACATAAGATGAGATTTCATTCCTACTTAAATATTCATCCTGACTGTAAACAAAAGAAGCCCATCCATCGTCTCTCAGGGATTCGTGGCTTTGGAAGCCATTCCCTATAATCTATCTGCCGGAAGTTACTTTTTTTTTTTCATCCAGCATGGAGCCCAACATGGGGCTTGAACTCATGACCCTGAGGTCTAAAACTGATCTAAGATCAAGAGTTAGACGCTTAATCAACTGAACCACCCAAGTGTCCCACTTATTTGATGCAAATAAAAGTTTTCTTTGTGCCACAATTCAACCTGGTGCCGTTTCTTATTCACCAAGGAGCAAATTCACATTGGTTGAGTTACAGATTGACATATATGAATGTGCTGATCTCAGGGTTTTATTTGTTTTTATTAAGAATATGTGTGATAATAGATATTTATTGTTTGTTAACTATGTGATAGGGAATGGTAGACAGAATCATGAGTGAACTCACCTGAACCAGAAAACCTAGACCTGTATTATAAACAAGAAGAGTGGTCAGCAGAAATGACTGTACAAGAAAACCAGGTAGAAACCATTCAGTGGTGCAACTGAATATCCATAAAGAAGAAGTGGACAGTGAAGACTCAGCTGTCTGGGAGGGAAAAAAATTAGTATGGTTCTACTAATTTTAATTGAGGCACTAACAAGATACAGTGAAGTAAATAACTATATGAAATATCTGTAGCCAAAACTTGGTGGATAAGGGAACAGAAAGAGGAGGTGAAAGGAAAGAAATCAGTTTACAAAGCCGATGAAATAGCGTATGACCCTGTCCTGAAAGAGGGAGCTGCACCAACTAGTATAGACTTGGAACTGAGTCCCACTGAGATAAAATCAGGTCTTGTTTTCAGATCAAGAATCAACTAGTTAATAAATTAGAACCTGATATCTTCGCTTGAAAGAATATTATTTGGAGATTATTATTAAGACAATGCTATCCAAAGGAATGAATGAAAATGCTAATTTTGCAAACCCATAAATCCATAGTATCAATATCTTTGTGGTGATTGAAGTGTCAGTGTAACAATAAGATTTGTAATCATTGAGCTATTTAGTGTATATTTGATTTAAGAGGTTGAAGCATTTAAAAGATCTCTTACATCAGATTCTTATTTTTATTGACATTCGGGACTTGCCCAGGTTTTGTTTTAAGATTGCATTTATTTATTCATGAGAGACACAGCGAGAGAGGCAGAGACACAGGCAGAGGGAGAAGCAGGCTCCCTGCAGGAAGCATGATGTGGGACTTGATCCTGGAACTTGGGGATCACACCCTAAGCTGAAGGCAGATGCTCAACTGCTGAGCCACCCAAGTGTCTCTTGCCTGGGTTTTAGTAAAATTTTACTTAATTTTAAAAATTTTTTAAAAAATGTATTTGACAGAGAAAGATGGAGCATGTATGTGCACGAGCAAATGAGTCGGACAGGGGCAGAAGGAGAGGGGGAGAGTCCCAAGCCGACTCTGTACTGAGCATGCCACCCAGGCTCCCCTAATCAACTTTTAAAATGGTCAGCATTTTGGACTTATAAATGTATATTTTGATTTACTAGCAATGTAAGTAGTGTTTACATATGGGAAATTTGCCTAGTGATTTATAAATTTAATAAATTGAGTGATTAAAAAGCAAAAGAAGAGGTAAATGTCCCTTTGCATCCACGACAGTCTCCCAAGCCCTACTGATGAGACATGGCAATAAGGAATATCACTGGTATTAGCAAACTATGGCCCACAAGTCAAATCTTGCCTGCTACCTGCATACGTAAAGCCTTACTACTTTTTTAAACAGTTGAAAAAAATCAAAGGAATGGTATTTTGTGACATGGAAATTATGACAACCCAATTTCAGTGACCGTGTTATTCATTGTGCTATTGGAACAATGCCACCCTCATTCATTTATATATTGTCTCCGTTTTTCTACACAACAGAGTATGTATGTTATGATAGGAACTGTGTACAGACAAAGCTTAAAATATTTACTATATGGCCCTTCACAGAAGGTTGTCAGTCCTTGGGGTAGTATATACCTGGGCTTCAGGGCAAGATAGACTAGGTTTAAATACCATGTCTGTCCCTACTAGTCATTACTCCAATGAGTTTCTGAAACTTTGAGAACCCCGTTGTCTTCATTTGTGAAATGGAGACAATTTTAGTAACTACCTTATGGAGAGGCTGCCAAGAGTGACTATGTAGTACATGGAGGACACCTAGAAGAGTGCCTGGAAATAGGGGGTCCTCAACAAAGGCTTTTATTAAGACTAACTGATCTTGGGCTTACTTATTGCTATGTCTGGAGTGATGGCGGAGGACTGCCTATGCTATCAACTTGGGAATGTGCAATTTTAACAGTAGCACACTTATTTACAATCATAATTTAAAACTCCTATGCCTTCTAAATGTCAGACCCTGGGGATCCCTGGGTGGCTCAGCAGTTTAGCGCCTGCCTTTGGCCCAGGGCATGATCCTGAAGTCCCAGGATCAAATCCTTCATCGGGCTCCCGGCATGGAGCCTGCTTCTCCCTCTGCCTGTGTCTCTGCCTCTCTCTCCCTCTCTGTCTATCATGAATGAATAAATAAAACTTTAAAATAAAAATAAACAAGAGATGCATGAAGATTAAATTAAAAATAAATAAATAAATGTCAGACCCCTGGTGCAAAGCCGGTTGAACTTCCCTTGAACTCACCCTGGGTCACAAAAAGTTAGTAGCAGAGGGGAGAATCAGTGTGTGATGGAAGCACATGAGCTTTGGGACCTTGCAGGCTTCGATGAATTAATACTTCTTCCCCTGGCAATGTGGCTTAAAGCAGTTCAGTGTGCCTTTATGAGCATTGCTCTTCTCATCTACACAAACACAGGACATACACCAGCATCACAAATGCAAATACAGCTGCTTGGACCTGCTGAATCTCAAAGGATGAGACCCAGATGTTTGTGATTAAAAAAAAAAAGAAGAAGAAAAGAAAAGAAAGAAAAGAAAAGAAAGAAAAAAAAAAAGAAAAGAAAAGAGAAAAGAAAAGAAAAAAGGAGAAAAGAAAAGAAAAAAGAAGAAAAGAAAGAAAAAGAAAGAAAAGAAAAGAAAAAAGGAAAGGAAAGAGGAAAGGAAAGGAAAGGAAAGGAAAGGAAAGGAAAGAGGAAAGGAAAGGAAGGGAAGGGAAGAAAAGAAAGGAAAGGAAAGAGGAAAGGAAAGGGAAGGGAAGGGAAGGGAAGGGAAGGGAAGGGAAGGGAGGAAAGGAAAGGAAAGGAAAGGAAAGGAAAGGAAAGGAAAGGAAAGGAAAGGAAAGGAAAGGAAAGGAAAGGAAAGGAAAGGAAAGGAAAGGAAAGGAAAGGAAAGCTAACCGGGTTTTGGTGCACATGCAGGCAGGGTTGAGAATCACAAAACTAAAATGTTTACGCGAAATCCGAATGAGATAATGAGGGTCAAACTCCTAGCAGAGGACCTGAGATAACCAGTCTTTCAAAACCCAACACTTGCTAACACTCTGAACATCATCCATTCAGGGGTAATGGAAAGCTTGAAGCTGGACTCATTGTTTTCATCCCACGAAATGAGGGAGGATCAAATGTTGGGTCCTGTGCAGTAACAACAGGGGATGAAGAGAACTTGCATACGGTTGTCCCCCAACCTTTGGGAGAAAAGTGCTTCTATCCAACAGTCAGAATTATGTCAAACTCTATATTGGGAAACAAGACTGTTTCCAGAACTTTACAAAATCCTGTTAACGACTGATAGGGTTAAAAGTTTGAGTATAAAGAGCACATTCTCTAAGGGTGATATTTCTATCAAAATTAGACCTTTTCTCCAAAAACACCGTTGTGAGCTTATTAACACTTTAAAACCACTGGAAAACCTGTAAGGCAGTGCTTACATAGTTCTGCTGTGCTCTGAGTGGTTCAGCATCAATACAAAGTCTCATTAACCTTATCACTTTCTAGTCCTTGAGCACAATGGGATATGTCAGGCAGTTGCCACCGTCTGTGTGCTCTAATGCATAAACTTAATGGGTTTGGAGAATAAGACTTCCAGCAGTGCCATGAGCTATTCAGAGGTACTTTTCAGCTAGCAAATATGTTATTCTGAACCACCCAGCTATTTTTGGAATGTATGGAGCCCTTAATTTTGGTTTAATGGTGTTTTTGTAAGGGAGACTTCAATGAAACTTAGACCATATTTTAAAAGTCCAAGAAAAAAAAAAAAAGAGTTCTCCTTCCGACATACTCCTGGTGACATTAAACAATGCCATATGATGAGGTCCTCACCTTCTTCCCAGCTGCTACCTAACTGGTTTTGGAAGATAAATTCACCTTATTTATTCAATTGCGCAAAGTCTAAGGAAAGTTCCAAAATAAACTAAATCTCCTTGGAATTATTGTAAGATAAAGAAAACATCTTTAACTGGACTTAATTGCCAGAGATGTCTAAAATTTCCTTCTGAGGATTGAAAAAGGAAAATTAGGGGGCAGCCCGGGTGGCTCAGAGGTTTAGCGCCTCCTTCAGCCCAGGGCCTAATCCTGGACACCTGGGATCAAGTCCCGCATTGGGCTCCCTGCATGGAGCCTGCTTCTCCCCCTGCCTGTGTCTCTGCCTCTCTCTCTCTCTCTCTCTCTCTCTCTGTGTGTGTGTGTGTGTCTCATGAATAAATAAAATATTAAAAAAAGAGAAAGAAAAAGGAAAATTAGAATAGTGAACAAAATATCTTTATACCTGAGAGCACAAAACCACTACCACCATCCCCATTCCCATCCCCATCCTATCTCATAAATATAAATCTCATAGGTATAGTATGTCATACTTAAGAGATGTTTAATATATGGGCAAGCTTTTTGAATAGCTTTGTGAAATGGTGTAATCAAAATTGAGTTAGGAAATCAATCTTGTAGTTAGAATGATTTTTTTAAAAAAGGAAAGAAGAAAAATTTAGAAATCTGTAACATGAGAAAAGATATCCATTTTATGCTATTCGCTCTCTTAGTGGGTACCACTGCTATTCTTTATACAAAGTATTCTCATTTGTAGAAAATGCCATAATGCATTTCATTAAAAGGAATCAGATTGGGTATAGCCTCAAAGAGCTGGGCCTAGGAAGATCAAAGCAGGGTCAGTCCTATGCTGGTTAGCCAGTAAGCTGTGCTCTGTTATTGAGAAGTTGGGGGAGAAATCCAAGAACCTTTGCATCGTCAAAAGGTGTTTTTTCATATTCACTAAATAGATAAAAAATAACTTTGGTGGTCACCTAACTGAGTTCTTGACACCATCTCCCCCACCCTTACATTGATTATATACCACACACTCACCCATTTTACTTTATCCCTATCTGTGGGTGGTATTTCAAGGTGAATAAATTAAAGACAGTTTTCTGGACTTTTCTCTCTTTACAACTTTTACCATACCCAGTCAACTATTAAGTCATCTTTTTTTCCTTTATGTGTTGTATGAATTCCACTTTCTTTCCATTTCTAACACCCAAGTGCAAATTCTTATTCCTTCTTACCTAGGTTACTGAAATAATCTCTCTCATTATAATCTCTCTTGCCCAATACTCCTTAGTCAACATCAAAATATTTGTCCCTCTCTATGCCCCAGAGGTTAACTTCTATAGCCAGCATCAACCAGTAATCACTCACGTTCTTTGGCTTTTGTTTTGAGTTTGCTGAAGGGAGTTACCAATAGGTTAGGAAGTAGTAGGACAAGGAGGTAAACATACCTTTTATGCTGGTCACCATGCTGTTGGGCTGTGGTTTGGTGGTAGCTATGTATTTCCAGGGTAAGGACATTTTCCGAGAAGATGGCAGTCTCCAACACCTTCAGCTTCCTCAAATTCTGGCAATCACTTTCTCTTCCTATGTCTCCAAGTCTAATGTTTTGAGCCCCACCATGGCTTTCCCTTAATCTTGCCCAAAGTTTTCCAATATCTTAGTCACTAAGATTCAACATCTCTTTTCTCTTGGAATAGTAGCATGTCTCACTCTATGTATTTAAAGCAATGGTCTCCAAAATAGGTTGTGAGCACCAGAGATGACTAATAAGTGTGGAAAAAAATACTGGAATATCTATTTTCTATTAAAACAACTTTAAATGATTTAAAAATCAACCTATATTATTATTTAATATCCTGATTAACATTGGTGCCCTCACTCAGCCTGTAAGTCAGCAGGTGAGGTGTTCTGTACATACAGAGATGTGAAGGGATGAGTGGGAATTTTACATGGTGGATAGGTTGACAGTGGTATTACCTCTTCTTTATTTACTTTTAGCAAAAGTTAAATTATAATAGTTTATGTGTGCACTATTAGATTGGTTTGAACGCTTACTCAAATGCTAGAGTTTTTACAAGACAATGACATGGGAAGGAAAGTGATTCTGATTTATTTTTGTAACATTCTGAGGTTCACTGTTTATGTCATGGCAAAGTACTGTAAAGAGCTGTCAAGCTTGAAGATAAAGCATTTTTCTTTTAAAAAGATAAGTGTCCCAAATATATTGAATTTTTGGTGATAAAAAATTGCTATCTGTAGTGTGCTATCTAGCAGATATTTTATAAAAAAATTCAACCTTCACTGTACCCTTAAGATAAAAATGATATCTTAATAATAAATGAAAGTAACTATATTTTGAAAGAGACCCCTTTGAATTCAGGTATTTGTTAAAGTTTCTCCTAGTGTGAGACTTTATTGTAAAAATATGTCATTTACATAGACTTTAGTATTTGTACATTAAAATATGGAAATAGAAATTTCAGATCAGTTTCAAATTCTCCAAATAGTATTATTAAACTTGGAACCATTTGCTTAAAATACCAAATTCAGCAGCTTCCAAACAACTCAGGAATAGCCTATCAACGTCAGTTAGAATATACAATTAAGAGCTAAATTTCAATTAAACACTTTTCATAATTAGAATAGAAAAAAAGTATATTATAATTATCAAATATTGCCAAGTATTAACTTTTCTAGGTAAATTTATGTATATTTTTCAGCTATAACAGTTATTCCTTTAAAAGCAAATATTGTAATATACTTATTTTTGAACCAAAACTTTAAAATATTCAAAAGCACAGGATTAAAATTCATTTTTCAGTTTACTGAAGCATTTTCAGCAATATTTAATAAAAGCAAAGAGATTTGGGTCTGACTAATAAAAATAAATGTAATATTTTAAAATGTCATTTACTGGGATCTCTGAGTGGCGCAGTGGTTTAGCGCCTACCTTTGGCCCAGGGCGCGATCCTGGAGAACCGGAATCGAATCCCACGTCGGGCTCCCGGTGCATGGAACCTGCTTCTCCCTCTGCCTATGTCTCTGCCTCTCTCTCTCTCTCTCTCTCTCTCTCTCTGTGACTATCATAAATAAAATAAATAAAAATTAAAAAAATAAAAATAAAATGTCACTTATTTATTTTTGGCTTATACTTAATTTTTCTCACATGTAACTATATTATATACAAATATACCATAATACATGAGTCTTATTTATAAATGATATAGTTTATCTTATGTATATTATATATTATTTCTATGGTATTTGTATAGCATATTTATGTAACAAATATGATGATATATTTATAATTTACACATAGTTGTTTTCTATAAATAAATATATATTCATTATTCTGTAAATAAATTATATATATATGTATATATACCTGTCTATACATTCAGGGGTTCATTTTTTTTTAACTATTAGGAAAATGGGATCAAAATATTTCAGATATATCAGCCTCAGTGATGGAAAATTAAAGACAAACAGAAGTGATCCCGAGTTGATGATTTTATATCTGTACTTGGGGTTTTATTTTTAATTTTCTCTATTTTGGGGCTTCTTGAAATTTCCTATTGAATAGCTTCTGAAAGCAATATAGTCCTACAATTATAATGTAATAAGTTAAACTAGTAAATGGACAAATAATTTATAGATTTCTCAAATAAGGAAGAAAAATACTTTGGGGAGTCAGATCCAAATCAAGTCTGTCTTCTACCAGGAAAACTTTCTGAACCAGGGTTTCTTTTTTCACTGGATTCCTCTCAAATCTTGTGTAATTTACATACTCTTAATTTCATATTTATGAATTTACATAATTTTTGTAAACATATATGTTGTCAATTTTATTACACTTGACCCTTGAACAATGGGGATTAGGGCTGCTGATCCCCATGCAGTAGAAAATTAACATCTAACTTTTGACTCACCTAAAACTTACATACCTACTGTTGACTGGAAACCTTACCAATAACAAAAACACATATTTTGTGTATTATATGTGTTACATACTATATTCTTACAATATAGTAAGATAGAGAAAATAAAATTTTACTAAAATCATCAGGAAGAGAAAATACATGTATAGTACATATATATATATATATATATATATATATATATATATATATATAATCTATGTATAAGTAGACCCACACAGTTCAAACCCATGTTGTTCAAGGGTCAACCATATTTTACTAGTTCCTTAGAAGCAATCTTCTCTTCTGTCCTTATTTTTACTTGACCCAAATAGATTCTGGTTATATCCAACTCTTAATCATGAAAGGGGCTGGGATGAACTAGTCACTCAGCTGGCCAGCCTTACTTTAAATTCAAGGTCACTAGGGCGCTTGGGTGGTTCAGTTGGTCAAGCAGCTGCCTTCGACTCAGGTCATCATATCAGGGTCCTGGGATCCAGCCCCACATTGGGTTCCTGGCTCAGTGAGGAGTCTGCTTCTGCCTCTGCCCTCTCCTCAGCTTGTGTTCTCTGTCTGGCATAATCTTGCATCGGAATTATTGCAATGACCTCTTGCTCTCTACTTGCTTCTACTCTTGCACACCTTTCAGTCTGTCCCCCAAAAAGCAACTGAAGTGATTCTGCCTTGAGCTGTCAGATTATGTTACACCCCTGGCCAAAATCTCTGTGTTTTGTGTGTGTGTGTGTGTGTGTGTGTGTGTGTGTTTCATTTTTCTCAGTTTCTGTTAAACTCCGCAAAGTCACTCTTTATGGGAACTCTTTCAGGATATCTTTCCATAACATGTAACATCTGGTCATAAGGAACCTACCTTTAAAAATCATCAGTAAAAGGCATATCCTGCCCACGGGACCCATCCCGTTACCTCTAGGCTTGTAATATACTCTCCAGCCACTAGAGGCACTTTCTTAGCAACAAAACAGGACTTTCCCAGAGGACCAATACCAACAGTCACATTAAGTCTTTCAATCCTGCTCCTTGGAAATTTCAGCAATTAGAACAAAGTCACACAAACCACAACCATACTGAATAAAAAGCACTGGCACTTCATTAACCAGATGCTTGAGAACATCACCCTTCTCTTGTAGCAGCTCCACCACTCGCTCTTGATCCATTCTTTTAAGATCACAAAGTATTCCAAACTCTTCAAAATGTCCATCTTCAGAATGGTACTTCTTATTATCTTCATTTCTAACTTTTACTGGCTCAGAGGGAGCCAAATTCTTTACCACGGTTTACAAAGCACTTTCCCATCTGGCTGCCCATTAACTCCCTAATCCCATCTCCTACTGCTCTCTTACTTCTGCTCCAGGCTTACTGGCCTTGCTCTTCCTGGTCCATGTCTGGCTCACTGGCTCCTTCCTCAGAGCCTTTGCACTTGTTTCCTCTGCCTGTAATACAGTCCTCCGTGTAAACACATATGCATTCTTTAGCTGCCTTCCTTGTTTTTATTTTTCTAGCACTTAATACACTATATATCTAAGTATTTGCTTTTTTTTTTTTTTTTTTTGGTCTGTGTTCTACAGGAACATAGGATCTATGAGGACAGAAATTATTTTATTATTTTATCTCTGAATAGAAAACTTTTTACATCTAATGATGGTTCACAGGATCAGACTATCCAAGGAAGAACACATTAAGCCCCACATGTATTATTTACAAATGCTACAAAAACGAATGAGTTATCCCTGTTGTATGTTCTTATGACCCTGTTCATGCCTCTCTTAAAATGTTCAACACATTCATTATAGTAGTGGTGTTCATATTTAACTTTCTTGCTTCAGTAAGAAGTCTCTGAATATAAAAACATATATTTTTCACTTTTCTGTGGCCAGATCCCAGCATAGATTTTGATATTCAATAAGCAAGATGTTTCGGTATTTGATCTTTCCTTTGTGATTTTCTTTACTTATTCATTCACTTATTTATTTTTACATTTGAGGGAGAAAGCAGGCATTAAAAATAAATGTTAAAAGTTCCTCACCACTCTGCAGTATAGGAAAACTGAATGAATGAATTAGCTGTGCTAATTACACAGTCCACTGGATGAAAAAAGATCCTTTCCATTCTTTCTTTCCTTCCCTTTTGTCCCTATGGCTGTTATTGACAATACTCCCGTATCACTATTTCTATGCCAGTGGACTTTTCTGACTTTACTTCATTTCTCAGATCCAAAGATACGCAGAAAAGAGACATGCAGATAAGCTGAAACGGGGGTGAAGAAAAATTGAACAGGGGTGAAGAGAAGAGACATAGAGAGAGGGGAATCCAGGGCAAAGGAGGAACCAGGAAATTCTAGGTCTGTGGGTCATTTGCATAGTCATTTGCGTCAAGCAAGTTTGCTGCTGCAAGGAAATCAGTAAGAAGTAAGCTTTGGAAACTGATCCCATTCAAAATGAGATGCCAGAGAAAGAATGGAAGGGAAGAGTGTCAAAGAAAGAAGTATACAAGTATATAGAGTACAAGAGATGAAGTCACACCTTACAGGTTTCACAACATAGTAAATACTAAGAAGTGTAAATTTAGGTGTATGTTTCTCAAAGCTTGAGTAACTGAATGATGATAGTTTAAATAACACTGTCACCATTGGTGTTTTTCTTTTTCTTTTTTGCATGCTAATTGGCCCTGTTTTCAAATACTATGCTTTTAAATGTCTGCTTTCTCTAAAAATATTTTTTTTTAATTTTTTTTTTTAAATTTTATTTATGACAGGCACACAGTGAGAGAGAGAGAGGCAGAGACACAGGCAGAGGGAGAAGCAGGCTCCATGCACCGGGAGCCCGATGTGGGATTCGATCCCGGGTCTCCAGGATCGCGCCCTGGGCCAAAGGCAGGCGCCAAACCGCTGCGCCACCCAGGGATCCCTCTAAAAATATTATATTTGCCTTATTTTGATTTATAAAACTTTATCACATTAAACATTTAACCAGTGTCCTTGAAATAAGGCTAAACTCTAACTCAAATGTCAGCAGAAAGAAATGCCAGTTTTTATGAAAATTTTGCTTATGAATTTTAAATGTGAGAATAATGTCCTTTGGTTTTAAAAAACATTCTATTCTCTTTCACCTTTATTATTACTATAACCTTTAATATTTCAGACAAAGATTTTTTAGTTGTTTGAATTAGTCAGATTCAGACAGAAGGAACTTATGAATATTGATTATTAAAATTTTACCATTTGCCAATACTAAAGTAATTTCTAGAACTAATTCTATGACATTTAACACAACTTCCAGGTATAACCTCCAGGTTTTGAATTATATGTTCTCTTTTGGAATTATTTTTAAATATTGTTTTATTGATATGGTGCTATACATAATGAATTTGGATTGGGAGCAAAAATCTGAAAAAAAATTGAGATTGGTAGGTGTAGAATAGAAAAAAGAAACTTAATCATAATATTCTTTTTTTAAGATTTTTTTTTATTTATTCATTTATGAAAGACAGAGAGAGAGAGAGAGAGAGAGAGAGAGGCAGAGACACAGGTAGAGGGAGAAGCAGGCTCCACACCAGGAGCCTGATGTGGGACTCGATCTTGGGTCTCCAGGATCACACCTTGAGCCAAAGGCAGGCGCTAAACCGCTGAGCCACCCTGGGATCCCCATAATAGTCTTATAGAGGCATGAAATAAAGGTGTGTGGCCACAAACTGTTATTTATTTATTTTTATTTAATTAATTTTTTGGGGGGTGGAAAGGGGTAAAGGGAGAGGGAAAGAGAATTTTAAGCAGTCTCCAGGCCCACCACAGAGCCCAACATGATCTCACAACCCTGAGATCATGACCAGAGCCAAAACCAAGAGTTGGACACTTAACTGACTGAGCCACATTGGCACCCAGTAAATTAGAATTTACAATAATTATTTATAATTTTTCTTTTACCCCCACTATATGAAAAGACACTGCATGCTACCTTTTTCCAAATCCTTTTCTCTGTCCTAGCTAAAATATGAATAGAGGAGTATTATGTTAATTGCTAGTAAGAGTTTAAAATATCATTTTTTATTAGCCACCAGGGAATATTTAAAACTACTATTGTTTTTCAAATATATTAAAGAATTTTATTGTAATGTTAAAGAAACTGAAAGCATTAAAAAAAAACTTTAAACAGAGCTTGACCATAATAAAATTAACATTGGTTGTTTAAAAGTACCAGATATTATGCTAAGTCTTTTACATGCCTTATCTTGTTTAAATAGTACAATAACTCTATGAAATAAGTACTTTAAGATAGAAGTGCTTAGAGTAGACTTAGAGAGTCCTGTAGCTCTTTCACACAGACACTGGTCTGGGATTCAAATTCAAGTTTGTATGACTCCAGCAGCTAAATTTTTGATCAGTGTGGTGGATGGTATTGTTCGTTCAAATATCTGCTGCTTTTTTTTATAGTTCCTCTTGCTATGCAGGACTATACATATGGTCCCAACTTATAATGATTTGACTTACAATTTTTCAAGTTTACAATGATGCATCCAGTAGAAAATCTTACTTTGAGTTTTTATCTCGTCTAGGCTAGCGATAAGCAGTACAATATTCTACTATGGTGCTGAGTAGTGGCAGTAAGCCTAGCTCCCCATCAGCCACACAATCAGGAAGGTAAACACTCTACAGTCTATACCTACAATCACTCCATATCCATACAACCATTATGTTTATCACTTTCATTATAGTATTCAATAAATAACAGTAGATATTCAACACTTTATTATAAAATAAGCTTTGTTAGATGATTTCACCCAACTCTAGGCTCATAAATTGTTCTGAGCACATTTAAAGTAGACTAGGCTAATCTATAATGTTTGGTAAGTGAGACGCATTAAATGCATTTTTGACCTATGATATTCCCAACTTACAGTGGATTTGCTGGGACATAACCCCATCCTAAGTCAGGGAATATCTGTACCTTTCCACCTCATTGACTTTAGGCTTGGTCATGTTACTGGCCTTGGCAAATGGATGATGGCAATTGATACATGCATTCCCAAAAAGAAGATTTACAAGCCATTACATCGTTCTCCACCTTGGTATTTTCCCCTTTCCCTTGAGCTTGGCAGTGTTCCCAGTAGGCTGATCCTACAGTGTAGGTCTCAGGTGAGGTGACTCTGAAGAGACCTTGGAGGGAATAAACATGCAACTCAGTGTTCACTGTTCTGTGTCAATGAGACCTACAGGTCATTTTTTGTTACAGCACAAATGAGCCTAGCTTGACTGATACATTATGCAATCTGTGCCTCTATTTGCTTATTCTATGTGAGAAATTTACTTGTATTTTTTTTCTTTATCGCAAATAAACTAGAACAAATCAAAATCTCCTTCCCTGCAAAACATTCGGAATACATCATAAAGTTCTTTGGTAAACTCTGTAAATATACAATATAATTAAATTACAAGGACATGGAATTATGAAATGCCCACTCTGGTTGGGGATATTGCACAAAGTGCATATCAAGTAGAAGAGCAAATACTTTTCAGAGATTATTTTCCATTATCAACTGTTAGTAACACCTCTCTTGGTACTGGCTAAACCATTAAACTTTGTCTGCAAGCACATTTTAAAAACAGATTCTGTTGACAGGTGCAGCTCCAAAGACTGCTTCATCTTCAGTGAAATTATATTGCTCTCCCACTCACACTCCTTCCTTTAAAATGGTACATACACCCACTGCCGCCTGGATGCTTTTATTGTAGAGGAAAGACTAAAGAGTGATTCATCTAGTTTTTAATCTTTTGGCCTTTTTAGTGTGATGGTAAAATCACAGGAATTAGGGATGAAAATGATCAATTGCTTTTGCATTTACATTTTTATACCCACAGTCAGCAGCTTCCCAACAATGAGATTGAATAAAAAAGTGATAGGTAGGCCAAAACACTCCACTACAGATAATCAACTTGCTACAGACTTGAGGGTAGGCGTGTGCTTTATTTAGAAGAATTGCCTGATAGATGTCACTATCACCTTCTTTTAAATTCAGTCTCCTCTGGTTCAGTGTGCATCCATTGATTTTGTTTTGGCTGAAATCTGTTAAAAAAACAAGATAAACAACCATGAATTTCTCATTTGCAACCATTTATGTATATGGGAAGTGACTTATTGATCTTCTAAATGAACAATCATTGCTCACTCTTCATCAGACTATTCCTCATCAGTGTTATTTAGCACTGCCCAGGCCCTGACCTGACTGTGGGGCTGCGAGCAACTCTGGAGATAGGAGGGTGTTTCTGCGGTTAGAGCAGCCATGTAGCAAATGCTTGGAACAGGCTAAATGAAAACTTCAGGCACAATATAAATATATTTTAAATGATTACTGGAGCCTCTTCTTTATGGGTCAGACCTACCAAAAGCACTTTGTCACCTCCTGGGCTATTGCTTCTATCCTCAGTAACAATTTTTTTTGTGGATGTTTTTAATAAAATTGAAATCAAGAACAGTAAGGTCTTGATAATACAGGTAAATTTAAAAAATATATGCCTCCTTCATATTAGCTGATTTTGACATTTCTCAATGATTACCTCATGGTTGAAGGTAATGAAATAGTAAACATGCTCTAGGAAATTCCATGGAAAGGAATATAAATTATGGTAATTAAAAAGGAAGTCAAGACTGATCATATTCTCCTTCCTGGATAGGGTATCACGTATACTGTATTATTGAGTCTTCCATGTGAATTTCTTTCTTGTTTTGCTACTCATTTTACTTTTAAAAATCTGTCTAGATCAGTGCTGGGCAATAAAGCTTTTTGTAATGGTGGAAATGTTCTATAATTTGCAAAATCCAATATCCATATAGTCACTCGCCACATGTGCCTAATGAGCATTTGAAATCAGCAGGTGCAACTGAGAGACTGATTTTTAAATTATATTTAATTTTATTTGACTTGAACACCTGCATGTGGCTAGTGATTACCATGCTGGATGGTCAGACCATACACAGCTTACATTTTTAGAATCATAGAACTTTGAAGTTGAAGGAAGTTTGTAGAGAATCTAACCTAAGTTCTCTATATTGTTATTCACTTGTTGGAGAGATGATCTCTGACATTATCTTTGGAAAGACTGTGGTCATTGAATAGCCAAAGAAATGTTGAAAAAGGGAATGAAAACTGGTGGCATCACTATTCTGAACTTCAAGCTCTAGCTCAAAGCTGTAATCATCAAGACAGTATGGTACTGGCACAATAACAGACACATAAATCAATGGAACAGAGCGGAAAACTCAGAAATGGAAAGACTGCTGTCAACTATAGTTGCTTGCTGCATCTAATCATTATAGATAAGCCAGAGTTCAAAAGTTTCTGGGTTTTCTTCTTGTCAATCATATAATTTTATTTGTCAACCATAAAATAGTTCAAGTGCTCAAGTAGTATTATTATAATGGTGAATGATAAACATATCTCAGAATTTTACATATTATCTGAAATGTTGCTTGCCCTTAGAATTCATGCAGAAGTAAATACAAAACATGTATAAGTAGATATTTTGGGGGAAATGAAACAGAAAACATTTGAGAATTCTCTTTCTTTGTTGCTAGAAATCATGCCTAATCTTTGCCTCTTCAGAATTGAGCACCATAATTCTAATTTGAGAGATGACCCAAGTGTTGCATGGATCTACCCAACATAAGTGATTATATTAAGGGAGATAAATGACATTCCATGGGCTGGTATCTTTCTCACAATAGATTAACCTGTAGAGCTTATTACTTTACTGGTCCTTGATTATGGCTTTATATTGAGGTCACTTGGGAAACTTAAAAAATGCCCAGCCCCAACTTCAGGAAAGGTGGGGGCCAAGGCTTTTGTGTCTTTAAAAGCTTTTCATCTGATTGTAATGAGCAATAAGCATTGAAAAAGATTATTTGTTAGTTTAGTTATGGTAATAAGTCAAAATTCAAATATATTTCAGAGTCAAAATTAATCTTGGCTCTAATTTGTAACCTTAAAATATGCCAAAGAAGATTATAATTGGACTGATGAAAACACCTTATCTCTAATAAAAATAGAAAGATAAAGCTCTACTAATTTTTAAAACAATCAAACAAAAGACAACCAAAGACAAAAATCAGTGAATTCCAGCAGCCCGTGTGGCTCAGAAGTTTAGCGCTGCCTTCAGCCCAGGGCCTGATCCTGGAGACCTGGGATGGAGTCCCATGTCGGGCTCCCTGCATGGAGCCTGCTTCACCTTCTACCTGCATCTCTGCCTCTCTCTCTCTCTCTCTCTCTCTCTCTCTCTCTCTCTCTGTGTGTGTGTGTGTGTGTCTCGTGAATAAATAAAATCTTTTAAAAAAATCAGTGAATTCTATTCTCACTGGGGTTTCATATATCCATACATATACTTGAGAGACTAGGAAGTCCTACCTGACAGAAACAAATTTTCACAGCACAAAATATGGATGTTAAGAGAGAAATCATTCTCAAGAATGAAACAGAGAACTAGACTTCACAACAAAACTTTGGTAGGAGGAAATGAAGGATATACATATGTATGTAGCTAGTATTTGAATAATGACTGTACTTGTTGAAAACTGCTGTCATGTATACATGTATACACACATACAAAAGTCATACACGCATATGTATGTATATACATACATCATGTATACATGCGTACTACAAGTCACACTATTCCCAGTTCTGCAAGGGTATTTTTCTTCTTATTTCATAGAGAACTACTGGATTGTTTTAGTGTCAGGATTAGAAAATCTAGATAGCTGTGATAATTGGTAGGAATCTATATTACGAAGAGGCCAATTTTGGAGAAAGTGATAGCACTTAGAATGGTTTGTTTGTTTAAGTGAGATGCTTTCCTCCCTTCCTGCTTATCACAATCCTTTCCTTCAAGGACAGTTGTAGAAATGAAATCTAAAGTATGTTAATAAAACTTTAGTTAGAACTTTAATTGAAAATATAGGTCTCAGGGCGCCTAAATGGCTCAGTGGATTAATATCTGACTATTGGTTTCAGCTCAGGGTATGATCTCATGGGTCATGGGATGCCCCGCTTCAGGCTCCTTGCTCAGCAAAGAGTCTGCTTGAAAATTCCTTCCATCTGCTCTTCCCCCAACTCACACTCTCCTCTCCCTCTCTCTGCATCAATCAATCAATCAATCAATCAATCAATCAATCTTAAAAAGAAAATCTAGGCCCAATTCTAAATACAGTTAATGGTAGTATTCGAGTTAAATTGTTGATGATGACTAAGAACTAATGTATCCATTACTCTTTGTTTGTAAAGCAAAGAGAAGTTAGAAAATTTATCATAAAAATTAAGTAGACTATATTCTATATCTATTCATTACAAAGTTGAGTTTCTGATGGTTTCTTGAAAAAATAAAGGTTTATTATAATTTGCATAGATATCTCTGAAGAATCTTCTACTCTAGATGTTTACTTATTACTTTCAGATTATATTTTACATAGAAAAGTATATTCTTTGTAGAAGGCTGTATTTGTTCATTTAAAATCAAAGTAAGTATATCCTTTAAACCTAACTTAAAATTTTGAATATATATGTGCACAGAAAAAATATTTGCTGATCAATTTAGATGAGAAATAAGGACAGCATATGGCAAGTTGAAATTTGGGAAGGCTTGGTAGCTCAGGAATATAATTCCCATATGAGAAATATTGTGTGTGTGTGTGTGTGTGCATTTCTGGATTTTGGATTCAAAAATAATTCTTAGCTTTGAAAGTAAGAAATCATATAAATAATAAATCTTTATTTTCTGGGTCCATTATGAACAAAGTACACAGATACAGAACAAAAACCTCAGAGAACATGACTGTGGGTATCTACTGAAACATTTCAGGAAGGCCTAATTTTCAACAGGAAAATTAAAGGAAATTTACCAGATATAGACCTGAGGATTTTGAAAATAAAGGTTAAAATTGTTATTTACAATCACTAACCTTTTCATCATTTGTAAAAAGGAAAATTTCTTCTTAAAATACAATCAATCAGTTTCCTTTCTAACAGACTCTGTAGTCCTTGGTGCCAGTTGGAATACTGCGTTACAAATAGAAGCTCCATTACCTCATGGAGAGAAGAGAGTTTGATGAACAATTGTGAGAATTGTAGGGTGGATTTCTTCTTTCCCGATTCAGGAAACAAATTTGATGATGTATATTTAAGTAAATGTACATCATTCTAATTTTAGAATTTTATTATCAGTGCAACATAATGTAAGATTTTGTATCTTTACAAATAAAAACAAATGGAAATATTTTAAAAGGAGACAATAGTTGAATTCGTTCTGTTTGTTGGAAGAGACAGATTAGAAATCACAAGAGTCTATTTAAAATCCTGCATGGTGTTTTCATTTTCAGAGAAACAAACTAATGCAACATAAATCTCTTTCAAGTCTGATGAACAATATTATCACTCTATTTGCATTTTAGATTATAGATGAAAAAGGAAATGATATATTTGCCTAAGATTTTCCAAAGAGTAAATGTAGAGCCAGGAATAAAATGTCTTTTATTCATGGTTCTAAATCTCTTACTTCCTCTGCTTGACAAGATGACAACATCCTTCTACAGAAAAACATACTCCAATTATATAACCATCATTGAATCGGATAAGCAATGGTTTAAGAATGCATATACACTATCAACTAAAAGTAGCATTATTCCAAAACCTATGTTTTTCATTCTTTAGAAATAATATTGGCAAAAAGTTACAGAAATCATACTCCAAATTAGACTTTTCTAAATAATCAAATGATTCCAGATTCAGTAACCACTGCCTTGATTAAAGAGCACACTCCAAACTTCAAATTTCACTGCTCTTAAATAACCTTCCTGGCAGTAAACATTATGCAAATACAGGCAATGAGGGAAAACCACTTCTGAAAACTGCAGTGTGCATTTAAGTAAACAGCGATTGAACACAGAAAGTGCTTCTGATTCTACTAAATGATTTCTTTCTAGAAACTCCAAACTTAGGATGCTGATATGCTTAAGAACATTAACTGTAACTCGAGGTAGCAAATGGAAGTTTTACAGATTTGTACATATTGTAATCCAACAATTCACCATCATTCTAAAATATATTTTTTAGGCTTGTTCAACTTTCTAAAAAAAAGTTTGTAATTCTAGCGAATGATTTCATTCTTCTTATTTTCTTATGCAATAAGTTCATGTGC
The DNA here is from genome assembly GCF_905146905.1 of Nyctereutes procyonoides. NCBI lineage: Eukaryota > Metazoa > Chordata > Mammalia > Carnivora > Canidae > Nyctereutes > Nyctereutes procyonoides. The sequence continues at coordinate 9,142,858 of NW_026575122.1, read as the reverse complement.
AGGGCATTCCTTGTCATTGGGGGTGGAAAGATAGACTTCTTCACTGGCGAAGCTAGAGTAGCTACTCAGAAAGTTGAAGCCCCATGGGAAGAATCGCCTATGGTAACCTTAAAAATCACAAAGGAAATGGTTCCACCAAACAAATGAGTGTGCTCATCCAACTCCCTCAACTCACCAGTCCTGGCTCAAAGAGCTATGTTTGGCTTTTGAGTGAGTGCTCTATTGAGGGAAATCTTTGCATGTGGAGAAAAAAACTCCCTTCCTTCTTTGTGACACTAGAAAAACTCATGGTCTCTCTCAGAATCATTGCACAGTGAAAGTCAAATACTCTCAGGTCCTAGAGAGATAAAGAAAATAATGAGAAGCAGAATGATATAATCTTGGAAGTAGGGGTTACTGTAGTGACCTACAAAAAAACCATTCATATTTGGAGAAAAAAATGTCAGCAGCATATTATTAAAAACCTTACTTGAAAATTTTAGAACAGATGTATATAAAGTTTTCTTATTTATTTTCATATCTTAGTGTATCACCTCCATTTCCGTACCAGGTGTGTATCTTGCTTGGGGGAACTCTGCTCCAAATATCTCCATAAAGCTAGATATGCTACATGTGACTTCTTCCTCTGAATAAATTATTCTGTTTTTGGAGACTCCACCCCAAAGGCATGTATAAAACAAATAGAAACATTTTCAAGTATGGGCCCTAGTTAGCATAAACACAATTTGAAAATCAAGAAACCAAGCAATTGTTTCTTTTCTTATTTCTACAGAATTCAGAGATTTTGGAACAGTAGATCATCTTTGGTAGACACTATAATCATAGAACATGACCTTATTTCTTCATTTCACTCATTGCATCTCTCTTCTTTCCCTTTATCTCCTTTATCTCTTGTTTTATTTTGGGGCAGAAGACAAAGATGTTTACTTCATTTTTTTTTTATTATAACCACAAAAACCATGGTTTATTTATATAGTATTGCATGGTGATGAATATAACATAATCTACAATAGTACAATAAACCCAAGGACAATAAATCACCAATTTTCTGAAATTAATATAATGAAATTTTTCTCAAGAACAAATTTCTTCATAATGTATGCTAAAAAGACATTACTTTCCTTCACCTATTCATAAGCCACTTGTACAGTTTATTAACACTAGACAAACACTGACAATCACATATGGGCTGATAGTTATCAGTGGAAATATAAATGAGTATAAATGGACTTAATTATTTGCTTACCTTTTTCTTAAGTAGTAGAAAATATAATTATGCTTATAAAAAGTTTCTAAGAGTGGCTGATACTTATATAGAGAGAAAATGTTGAATTTCACATTGCTTTTGATAGATTGCTTAATAGTTAATTATGATTTCCAACAGAATAAAGATAGAATATACTAGAGTCATAAATTATGCTAATTTTATCAAGAATTCCATCAAGATTTTGTTGTTAAACAAAATTATTTCCATAGTTCAACAGATTTTATGTGAAATTAATTTTTTTTTATGAATTAATTTTTATTGGTGTTCAATTTACCAACATACAGTATAACACCCAGTGCTCATCCCGTCAAGTGTCCCCCTCCGTGCCCGTCACCCATTCACCCCCACCCCCCGCCCTCCTCCCCTTCCACCACCCCTAGTTCATTTCCCAGAGTTAGAAGTCTTTATGTTCTGTGTCCCTTTCTGATATCTCCCACACATTTCTTCTCCCTTCCCTTATATTCCCCTTCACTATTATTCATATTCTCCAAATGAGTGAGAACATACACTGTTTGTCCTTCTCCGATTGACTTACTTCACTCAGCATAATACCCTCCAGTTCCATCCACGTTGAAGCAAATGGTGGGTATTTGTTGTTTCTAATGGCTGAGTAATATTCCATTGTATACATAAACCACATCTTCTTTATCCATTCATCTTTCGATGGGCACCGAGGCTCCTTCCACAGTTTGGCTATTGTGGACATGGCTGCTAGAAACATCGGGGTGCAGGTGCCCCGGCGTTTCATTGCATCTGAATCTTCGGGGTAAATCCCTAACAGTGCAATTGCTGGGTCGTAGGGCAGGTCTATTTTTAATTCTTTGAGGAACCTCCACACAGTTTTCCAGAGTGGCTGCACCAGTTCACATTCCCACCAACAGTGTAAGAGGGTTCCCTTTTCTCCGCATCCTCTCCAACATTTGTTGTTTCCTGCCTTATTAATTTTCCCCATTCTCACTGGTGTGAGGTGGTATCTCATTGTGGTTTTGATTTGTATTTCCCTGATGGCAAGTGATGCAGAGCATTTTCTCATGTGCATGTTGGCCATGTCTATGTCTTCCTCTGTGAGATTTCTCTTCATGTCTTTTGCCCATTTCATGATTGGATTGTTTGTTTCTTTGGTGCTGAGTTTAATAAGTTCTTTATAGATTTTGGAAACTAGCCCTTTATCTGATATGTTATTTGCAAATATCTTCTCCCATTCTGTAGGTTGTCTTTGAGTTTTGTTGACTGTATCCTTTGCTGTGCAGAAGCTTCTTATCTTGATGAAGTCCCAATAGTTCATTTTTGCTTTTGTTTCTTTTGTTTTCGTGGATGTATCTTGCAAGAAGTTACTGTGGCCAAGTTCTTTGAAAGAATTAATAAGATAGATAAACCATTAGCCAACCTTATCAAAAAGAAGAGAGAGAAGACTCAAATTAATAAAATCATGAATGAGAAAGGAGAGATCACTACCAACACCAAGGAAATACAAACGATTTTAAAAACATATTATGAACAGCTCTACGCCAATAAATTAGGCAATCTAGAAGAAATGGACGCATTCCTGGAAAGCCACAAACTACCAAAACTGGAGCAGGAAGAAATAGAAAACCTGAACAGGCCAATAACCAGGGAGGAAATTGAAGCAGTCATCAAAAACCTCCCAAGACACAAGAGTCCAGGGCCAGATGGCTTCCCAGGGGAATTCTATCAAACGTTTAAAGAAGAAATCATACCTATTCTACTAAAGCTGTTTGGAAAGATAGAAAGAGATGGAGTACTTCCAAACTCATTCTATGAGGCCAGCATCACCTTAATTCCAAAACCAGACAAAGACCCCACCAAAAAGGAGAATTACAGACCAATATCCCTGATGAACATGGATGCAAAAATTCTCAACAAGATACTAGCCAATAGGATCCAACAACACATTAAGAAAATTATTCACCATGACCAAGTAGGATTTATCCCCGGGATGCAACGCTGGTTCAACACTCGTAAAACAATCAATGTGATTCATCATATCAGCAAGAGAAAAACCAAGAACCATATGATCCTCTCATTAGATGCAGAGAAAGCATTTGACAAAATACTTCATTTTTTTAACACAGTGTTTGACTGTTAGCAAAGGAAATATATCCCAATCCTTACATCTGCTATAGTGTAAAATCAAATAGATTTAGGTTTTAATTACCTTGTCTTTATTTTTTAAAAAGATATCCAATGTATTTCTTTTCTTTTTACTTCTTTCTTTTTTAGAGAGAGTGTGCAGGAGGGAATGCACCAGCACTCTCTTCCACCAGCAATGCATGAGAATTGCAGTTGTTCCATGCCCTCTCTAATATGTGGTATTGTCAGTCTTTTTCATTATGACCATTCCACTGTCTGTGTCTTGGTATCCCATAGTGGCTGTACTTTATATCCTTAATAAATAATGATGTTGAGCGTCAATTATGTATGTATCCCATAGCATATACATTACTCTTCCTAGACAGTTATTAAGTACATCCTAGACATATTAATATAGGGATAAGGAAATTCATAGATACTAATGCCAAAAATATTTTTACTTTGCTTTTTTCCCATGATGCAACATAACACAGAATATATTAATTATATTGTCTTAATAAATCATTTTGAGGCTTACCATTTGGGTAACTTATGCCTTTCTAATAATTTAAAAATTTTATATAGTTGTCATACTTGTTGGTACAAAGTTGTTCATAACATTACCTATTGCTTGCTAATATCTGTAAAATCTGGATCTCCCTCTTTCATTCCTAATATTGATAACTTGTGTCTTCACTTTTTTGTTTTTTATCAGTCTAGCCAGAATTTTATTGATTTTTGACCTTTCAAAGAATTCTTTGGTTTTATTTATTGTCTTTTCTCTATTATCTTCTATTTCATTGATTTCCACACCTATTTTGGTTATTATTTTGATTATTATTCTATTCATTTTGAATTTATTTCTTTTCCTCAATTCTTGAGATGTTAACATAGATTATTTTAGACCTTTCTTTTTTCTAATATAATGATTTAAAATCTTATATTTCCCTTTGAGTGTTATGCTAGCTGTATCTCAGAAATTTTGACATTTTAATTTTTATTCAAACTGGGATTTTTTTTAAGATTTTATTCATTTATTCATAGAGACACACAGAGAGAATGAGAGGCAGAGACACAGGCAGGAGGAGAAGCAGGCTCCATGCAGAGAGCCCGATGTGGGACTCAATCCAGGGTCTCCAGGATCACACCCTGGGCTGCAGGCGGTGCTAAACCGCTGCGCCACCGGGGCTGCCCCCTCAAACTGGGATATTTTTTAATACCTTTGTGATTCTCCCTTGACTCATGGTTATATTTAAGTGTGTTGATTAATGCCCATGTTTGGGGAAAATTTGTAGACAGATTTCTGCAGTCAATTAAAAATTTAATTCTATTACATGCAGATATTATATAAAGATATAATCTTCATAGTTCCAGTTCTTATTTTTATTAAGACATGTCATATCTCATCATAGGGTCCATCTTGGTGAATGGTCTATCTGCTATTGAAAATATTTATTCTAAAAAAAAAGAAGAAAAGAAAATATTTATTCTGCTATTGCTGAAGAGAAAATTTTACAAATACCATTAACTTTTATTAGTTAATACTACTACTTCCCATAAAATGTAAAAAAAAAAAATACAGTTATATCATTACACTCTCTCATTCTTTCTACTTTTGTTTTCATCCATGTGATTTATAACAAAGGCTGCATATATATTACAAACCCCACAATATATTTTTATCACTTCTGTTCTAAAAGTCATATATTTTTATAAATATTTAAAATAAGAGCATATTGACTTAGCATTGTATTTACTCATATATTTACTGTTCCCAACATCATTACTTTCAGTAAATCCAAGTGTCCCTCTGTCGTCATTGTTCTTTCACCTGAAGAACTCTTTTAAATACTTCCTATAGTGTGAGTCAGCTGGTGATAAATTCTGGTTTTTGTTTGTTTAAATGTTTAAATAATCTTCATTTTACCTTTCTTTTTTGAGTACATTTTTGCTAGGTATAGAATTCTGCATTGACAGATTTTTCTCATAGATCTTTGAAGATGTTACCCTTGTATTTTCTGGCCTCTGTGATCTTTGTCCCTCTCTAAATAATTTGACTTTTGCTCTGACTTGTGTAAGAGATTTTGATTTATTGTTGGTACTTAACAATTTGATAATGAAATGCCTAGGCATTTTTTCCTTGGTGGTTAGCCCAATCAGGACTCACTGAACTGCTAGAAAGTAAATTTATTTATTATTTACTAAATTTGGTAAAATTTTGGCCATTGTTTATCTTTTATCTGTCTCCCAATACTCTTCCTGGAACTTTAATTATACATTTATTAGGCATTCTAGTATGACTGATACCTGAGACCCTGAAGTAGTAGAATAGATCCCAAAGGCACTGGCACTGTTTACCTTTTTTTTTTTTTTTTTTTTTTTTTTTAGTCTTTTACTTTTTTCCCTGGAAAGGAAGGGAGAGGTGGATCATATTAGGGAAATTTTACTTCCATGTCTTCAAATTCACAGATCTCTTCTGCATTACCATGTCTGCTGTTGAAGCTATCTAATAAAGTTTTAATTTAATATAGTGTATAAGACATACAAAGCTCCAGATGTTTTACGTAGCCCTTTCATATGCATCTCTAATTTCTGTCATTATGATGATCATGTTTTCTTTTAAACGCACAAGCATATATTTTTTTAGTTGTTTTAAAGTCCTATCTAGTAATTCTATGATTGCTGTCATTTTGGGGTCTGATTATGTTCACTGAAATTTCCTCCTTTTATGGATCACATTTTCCTATGTTTTCACATATTTAGAAGTTCCTGACTGGAAGTTGGATACCATGAATTTTACATGGTTGAATGCTAGCTTTTTGTTGCCTTCTTTTAAGAAATGTTGGACTTTAATCTGCTGATTTGTTAGTTATTCCTAATCAATTTGATCCTTTCAAGACTTGCTTTAAGCTCTGCTAATAGACCTATAGTACCTTTTACTCTAAGGTGGGTTTATACCTTATATTACTTATCTATATTTGGGCAGCCTGGGTGACTCAGCAGTTTAGCACCACCTTCGACCCAGGGCATCATCCTGGAGACCTGGGATCAAATCCCACATCAGGCTCCCTCCATGGACCCTGCTTCTCCCTCTGCCTGGGTCTCTGTCTCTCTGTTTCTCTCATGAATAAATAAATAAAATCTTTAAAAAATAATTATCTATATTTAAACTTTTATTATGGTAGCTTCCCATTTCCAGGTAGTTATCTATTACTATAGAATGAATTGTCCCAAAGCACTAAAGCTTTAAAGAATATACATTCATTACTTTACAGTGTCCATTGGACAGGAATCCCAGCATAAGTTCCCCTGGCTTACTGTCTGTAACAGGCTCTAATTAAGGTGTCAGCCAGGGATGCAGTTATCTCAAAACTTGACTGTGAGAGAATCATCTTCCCAACTCACTCAAGTGGTTATTCAAAGAGTTGCTCATTGTTCAAAGAGTTAGTTATTGGTTGCAGTTCTCTCTTAGTTCCTTGTCACATAGTCTCATCTATAACACAGCTCACAATGGCAGCTGGCTTCCACTAGAGTAAGCTCCCCCCCCCCCCAAAAAAAAGAAAGCAAGTAAGATTTAAAGCAGTATTATTTTCTAATTTAATCTCATGAAGTAACATCTCACCATTTTTTGCTATATTCTATTAATTATAGGTAACTCACTATATCCTGCTCACATTTAAGAGGAGAAGACCATTAATCCCAGGAAGTGTGGATCATAAGAGAGTATCTTGGAATACTAGCACATCTCTGTTCCTAAGGTGTAACTTGTTACATATATCCAGAACCACCCCATTGTTCAATGAAGATTCTCAAGTCTGAGTGGTCAGAGTTCAACACCCCACGACCTGAATGAGATCTGAATGGGATTGTTTAGTTTACAGGTTCCTGAACACTGTCTGACCTCATGGAGTTAATCCTTATTTAAGTTTTGTGTAGTATTTAACAACAAGCTCAAGGGGATACTTTAGTGGATTTTGGGAGCTCTATTTCTGCATAGCTCCCTTTTCTCTGATACTATGTTCTCTAAATTACAGCCACCTCGGCCTCCCCAAGATCTGTCCTCTGTGTCTTTTACTCAGTATTATTGTTTGCTTTGTTTTATTTTTCCTTTCTGCACTGTGGTCTGGACAATGCCTATAGGCAGAAAGCTGGGGCAATTACAAGACTCATCACATTTCTTTCCTTTATCTTAGGAACCATAGTTCATTATGTCTGTTATCTCATATTTGGGCATGAATGTGTCATCTATTATGCTTGGTTTTATAGATGTTCATGGGAGAATGGCAAGTCTGGTCCCAATTACTACATTATGTTCAGTAGCAGAAATCTTCTAGGAATCTTTGAACCAGTTTTAATCTTCCTCAGATATTGTGTATGGCATACTTAAAATATCTTTTTCTTATACAAATGTTAGGCATGCATAAGTAAATACTAAATTAGCGTTTAGAAATTGAAAAGAAACTAAATTAACAGGAGTTACAAGTACCCTACCAAAGTGATTTCTATAAGTTCCTTTATATAACAATGTATCTTTAAAAAGAGTTATTTATTTATTTGAGAGAGAGAGAGAGAGAGAGAGAGAGAAGGAGCACGCAGAGGGGAAGGGAGAAGCAGACTTCCTGCTGAGCAGGGAGCCAGATGCAAGGCTGGATCCCAGGACCCCAGGATCATGACCTCAGCTGAAGGCAGACACTTAACCGACTGAACCAGGTGCCTCACAATATATTCTTTTAAATACAACTTTATAAACCTTTCAGGAGCACTCATTTTATCTATTTTTAAAAGTGACTATGAATGTCAATCTAACTGTAATATAATTCATTAAAAATTCTTAACCATGAAACATTTAATAGGGCTTCAAATTGTTAATATTGCCAATCTTTGTACTATTTAAATCCTAAAAATATCTTCAACAGAAATTTTTTCTCATGTTTCACTTTATGGTAATATACTTTCAAAGGTTACAAGTGAAAAGTTCATCAGATTAATAATAGCTGATGCTGTACTCTGCTAAACTCCTCAACATTTTCATTTTACTGTCATTCATTTATCACATGGCTACCTATAATGCCCTAGAGATTTGAAACTAACTAGCAAAAGAGCAAAATTTCCTTTGCATTTATTTGTTCCTTGTCTTTGTGTCTAGGAGAACATTTACAGCCCTCTTTCCCCTAGCTCCCACCTGAGGTTGTTTCTGGGAATGAGCAACCATTGCAGAGTATCATCTAGTTACTCTAATTTCTACACTGCTCATTTCACAGAGACAATGTTTCTCCTCAATGCAATGTATAGACAAATTCAGCCTGATTGTGTATGCGGAAAGAGGAATAATTACTCAATAAACTGGTAGAAAATAAAATTGCATAACCACTCCTTTCCCCCTTTACTATAATGCAGGTTAAGTTTGCACAAAAAGTTATAAAAAGTACAGAGGTTATTCAGACCCACCAAGCTGCACTCAGCAAAACCTCTTAAGATATAGTTCACATATTTCTACTGCTAAGATTCCATATTAGATATTTTACAGGACTTTTTAACTTTGGTTTGTGTCCTTTTAAAAAAATGAGTAGATAAAAAAAGATGATGAGTTAAGGAAGAAGATATACTTTATCTTAAAATTTGTAAATAATATTTGTGTTGGGAAATAATATTTGTTTTGGGCTATCAGTAAACTGATAATAGCCCAATACAACCTCTCTTTTGGGCATACATGACTCCTTTCTTTCTGTTCTTCTATGTCCTCTTCCCACTGTTTGTTTTCTGACCCATGCTCTGTTGGTCAGAAAAGTATTCTAAAATTAACTTTTTGTTAAGAAGGCTAATTTTCAGTTTGGATCTGAACTGAAAATAGTTCCCAAATTGCCCTCAAGTTATGACTGTCAGAATATTTCCAACGTAATATTTTTAAGTATGCTCCTGGGCTAGCAATGTTAATGGTTTAACTGCATAATCAGTTTGGACTGAATGTCTAGAAGACAACTGTGGTCTGCTGGCATAATCTAAAAAAGAAGGGACAATGTCCAATTAGTAAAGGTGAAAAGGTTAGCAAAATATTTTCACTGACTAAGAGTGAGTGTTATAAGTATTATGTTTGGAAACTGATTTTGGTTAATAAATTCTGATTCAGTTATTAAAAAGATCATATCTTTAGTAAATGAACTGAGTTCAACTGGGAAATCTACAATGCTAAATAGAATCTGTTTATCTTCTATATTTTCATTGTGACTTGCAAATGGAAATGGTTGCATATTTTACCTATTTCAACATTTTACTATTTTAAAGTGGAATATTAAAAAAATCTGCAGCACAGAATTGGACAACTGTGTTTGACAGTATCTAATCCTGCCTATTCTGGAGTTACTGAACTTCTGGCTAAATGTGGAGGAAGCAGACAGCTGCTTCTGTTGTTTCTCTTTCCACTGTACAGCAATGAATTTAAACATGAAGGTGGCATTTGAATACTAAAGCATATTCATTCTTCTCCTGGCTAAAATCGAAGTACTAGCAAATATATAATGTTGTCAGTTTCGATCAATTTTAATTCAATTAACATATCATTATTCAAACTTGGAAGCACTAGTTTGCAAAGAGAGTTATAGCTTCCATTATAAATAATCTTTAACGAAATTTGAACTAAAATAATTTCTATTTCTACACAAAAACCTGGGGTTGTAAGGGTTAGTTACATTTGCTTTTTGAAACAATTTAGATTTGCTTTTAGAAAATTTGTAAAACAAAATCCAACAAAGTATTTTGGTGTCGTAAATACTGCTGAATTTCTAAATTTACCCAGAAGTTCTAAAAATAAAGTCCTAAAAATGTATCAATGCTCAAATGAAGAATAAATTTACCTTTGGAAATCTCATAATGGGAATCTAGAGAGGCTAATTTGACTATGAGGAGTTTCTTATTCATCAATTTTAGACATATTCTTAGCAAGAAAAAAATGCAACAGAATGCAGTTTATAAAAGCTTATTTTTAGTATTATTTTGGCAAATAAAATATTGGAAAGTTAGCTCCTTCTTAAATATCTACAGGTGGCATTAAATATAAGCTATTTATAATAAAATGTTGGATCTCTTTTTATTGTACTGGTATAGGATATCCATGTAAAAATTTAGTCTGCTACTTTATATTTATACGGATACTTGCCAATGATTCCAATTTATTAAGAGCAAAAATTTAGACAGTGCCCACAAGAGATACCTACCAACAGAAAAAATAATGTTCATTTGATATAATTCTCTCTGTAAGAGATGAGAAATTTCAATTATTTTTTTTCCTTGAGTTAACCAATGTTTTTTTTTTTTTTTAGTTTGGGTTTTTGGTATAAGAGTTACTGTATTAAACAAAACAAAATAACAAACCAGAAAAGTCATAAAAAAGCAATGTCTAATTAATGTGGTTTTGAAAGAACTCATGCCTGCCAGAGTAAGACTCTATGAATGACACAGAACTGTTTTGTTCCTATTTGTAATAGCTCTACCTACCCTTTCCATCTTGTAGAACTTTGTGATTGGATGTGCTTGGGCTTTTTCAAAATTTGCAGCTAGACTGCACACAGTTAACCACCACATTCATGAACAATTAGCCTCTATTATTCTAGCTTTCTAGTAGACTAACTTAAGATTGACTAGTTTGTTTATTTAATTATTTGGTTTTTATTTATTTGTATCCTGCTTTCTTACCTTAAATAGTTATAAAGTGACTTGTAAAGATGCATACAATACAGATACACAAAGATGTGTGGAAAGATGCAAACAAGATAAAATATATTAAAATGAGAGAATGATGAAAAGGGGGACGGTTGGAGGCAAAAGCTGGAAAGCAGTTTGAGCCAGGAGAACTGTATGGAAAAATAAATCCAGAAAATAGTTTAATTTGGTATAGGTGATTCGCAATTCTGGTTCTAAGTTTATTTGCACCTCTACTATGAAAGTCAACATACTTTGGAGGCAGCAATCTGGGTTAAAATTCTACTTTGTCACTCACTAGTGAAGTACCTTAGGACATATCACTTTATGTATCTGTGCTTCTGATTCCTCATCTATCAAGAAAAAAAAAATAACAATGAAACTATTATTGAGTTGCTCTGAGAAGTAAACAAGTTAATCTATGACAAATTCTTTGAACAGTGTCCAATATATAATACTCAGTATATAATGAATGGGATGAATTGCAACAAAAAATAATTTTCAAGTCCAAAATCATGGGACTATCATTATGAAAATAATTAATTAATATCTGTAAGAGTACATTTAAAAGTGATCTTAAGATTATAAAGCAACAGTATTGGATCACAAATTAAGAAACCTAACTCTTGTCCTATTGCTTGTAGCATCTGATTGACAATGAATGATTCATTTAGTACTCAGAGTTTTAGTTCTCTTGTCTCCAAAGAACAGCTGGACAATCTCAGGATTTGTTCCAACTCTAGTATTATCCTGTTCAGGCAAAAGCTTTTTTTGTTGTTGCTGTTGTTGCAGAGAGATACTTTCACAGGGATAATATTAATTAAATCAAACTAAAAGAAAGACATTGAAGATCATTCTCAAAATATTATTGAGTTTGGGAACTTGAAGTTCAATATTTACACAGGCAACAAACTATTGCCAACCAAGGGAAGGAAATGAAGAAATTTAGAGCACAAAGCACAACTGGAGACGCTGGCTTTACATTGACAAAACCTGCACATCACTGCAGTTTGTATTGTTATTTTCATATTCAGAAAAAGCTCGTCCAGGATTAGTATAAGACTCTACACAGATTTTATTCATGACTAACTGTCAGAGCAAAGTAGATCCAGGCAACAATGTGACTACTCAAGAATAAAAGACATCAGCTTATGATGTTGGGAAGGTAAGGATTACTGTAGCTTCTTCAGAATTGCTTAGGGTTTATTAAACACAGTTGACCAGAGGGTACCAAAACACGTTTCCGATGATATTATATCTTTTAGAATTGTTGTAACAGTCATTTGGTAAGAGGAAAAATATTCATTAATATCTAACAAAACATGCATCTATATGGAAGATCCTAAATTTTACATATTCACTGAATATTTCATTGCACTTGCATTCCTTTCATGTGTTTCAGCCTAATGAAAACTATTTGAGGTTATCATCAAACTACTTTTCAAAGATGTATTTAGTTAGGAGAGAGAAAGAGCATAAGCATAAGGAGGGGCAAAGGGAGAGAGAGACTCCTGAAGAAGTGTCCCTGCTGAGTGAGGAGCCTAAGATAGCACTTGATCCCAGGACCATGAGGTCATCACCTGAGCTGAAATCAAGAGTTGAATCCTCCACAAACTGAGGCATGCAGGCATCTCATCATAAAACTATTTTTAAAATATTCCTCAGACCATTTCAAATCATCTCCTCTTTCTCATTACCTCTTTTCAAGGGTTCGATTAGCACCTTGTCACATAAGAATGAGGCTGGGTTTGTCTTGTTCCTTCTGGGAGGCCTTGTGTGGTACTGAGAACCAGATGCTACAATGGGATTGTTGTGTGATGGTGCTTGGAACATGGTTGGGTGTGGCAGACTCAGGAAAAATCAATGGAGTCCAAGTCAGCAAGGAGTTTCCACCTGACCCTGACCATATTGAGAGTAGACACACAAGTCCACCTGCCATGACATTAACAGCAAATGTACAGGAGACACCCAGTGACAAGACAAAATCAAGGGCATCCATCTGCTTAAAGGTAGATTGAAGGGTTCCTCCTCAACACCAATGAGGATGCAGTGAGTTACCCAAATCCAGATGTCATCTTAGAAAGTACAATAGGAGGAGAACCTCAAGATGGAGCTTGATTTTTAATTGACTAAATATTTATCCAAAAAGAGATTCTATATTTTGGAAGAATCCAAAACATTTTTCCGTACAAAACTTTAACCTGTTCTGTGATAACCCAACACTAACGAGAAGCTGGATTCTCAGCCAAGTTTCTTACACAGCCAACACATTCATTTTCAACCCACTACATGTTATGAAACATGAATTTGAATTATATCCAGTATATACATACTATAAAAGTAGACAGAAGTGCTCATGCCAATTTAGAAGAGTAGATAGAAGCATTATTGTCAATGAGTCCAGTGAGATGGCAGTTACAGTGTCATATTACCTTGCCTTCGTCAGCTTGAGGTGACATAATAATATACCATAGACTGTGTGGCTTAAACAACAGAAATTTCTTTTATCGCAGTTTTGAAGGTTGGGAAGTCCAAATTCAGGGTAGTAGTGTAACCGTTCTCCAGTAACAACTCTCTTTGTGGCCGGCAGAAATCCACTTTCTTGCTATGTCTTCACATGGTGCAGAGAAAGAGAGACAGCAAGTGTCCTGGTGCATCTTTTTTTTTTTTTTTTTTAATTTTTTTTTTTTTAATTTTTATTTATTTATGATAGGCACACAGTGAGAGAGAGAGAGGGAGAGACACAGGCAGAGGGAGAAGCAGGCTCCATGCACCGGGAGCCCGATGTGGGATTCGATCCCGAGTCTCCAGGATCGCGCCCTGGGCTGAAGGCAGGCGCCAAACCGCTGCGCCACCCAGGGATCCCCTGGTGCATCTTTTTTATAAGGGCACTAATCCCATCTTAAAGGCCCCACCCTCATGACCTCATCTAAATCTAATTATCCCCCAAAGATCCTGTCTTCAAATGTCATCACAGCAGGGACTGGGGCCTCAACATATAAATTTGAAGAGGGCATAATTCAGTCAAAGTATAGCCTAGCCATAAAAGATATCAAAATTGCTGCATTTCTGTATTGTCAGTAAAAATAAGGAAGGGAGGAGACTAATTATTTGCAAAGGAAAATCAAAGGCAGTTAAATACTAGGTTCACCTCAAGCCTGGACTTCTACTTACTTCAGAATCTGACTTGTGTGAATCCCCATGGGAAGTTTGGCAAGGGACCACTGAAGTCAGCCGGTGTACGAGAACAGTTCTGCTCACCCAAGTCAAAGCCCGCAGCATCTTTAAGCCATCTCCGGAGCAGGCTGTGACCCACTTTATAAAGTGCAGCATTAGTTCCAGCAGTGTCAAAACGAATGCTTGGCCAATCTCCAGATTCTCAAAGAAGATATAGAGGAGTTTTAACAGTGCCATTTTAGGAACTTTGTCCTGTGTCTTGAATAGACAAGGAAAAGCACTTTGGAGAGCAATCAAGAAATCTTGTGAGTCATACTGCACTATCATTTTATATAATTTTTTTTCTTACTTGTTGACATATCTGTGGAATAATAGACATGGTTTTTATATAACATCTATTTAAAAGGATAATATCCTAGGGGTAGCCCTAGTCAAATGATGACGGTTACTTTGCAGAGTCACTGTCACGTAGTGGAAAATTCACTGAACTAAGAATCTAGATTCTAGATCCTAATCCCTCAGCTGTGTGAAGAAGATCACTTAATCTCTAGACCATAAATTTTGCCATCTGTTAAATGGAGCCATAGTAACCCCTTTACTTCCTTCTCTACTTGATTTATGTAAATACTCAGTAGGATAATGTTAGTAACAAACTATTTAAAACCAGGAAATAGTACACAGGTGGAAAGTGTTTTTCTCTCTTTCTTTCTCTCTTATTATGTTACCTTGAAATGCTCTGATTGCTCTCCAACTAGGACAAGGATGGGTAAAAGTTAGAAACAAAATGAAGATATGTGACAGCCAACTGGGTATGTATAGAATTATTTGAGTTTATATTAGTTTTACTGTTTTAACAGTTAGAATAAACAGCGCAATGAGGATATGTCTATTCTAGGACATTCCTAGAAACTCTATGTTGTATTTCTACCTTCAAAAATGCCAAACTGTTTCATGAAGGACACTCTATCTTGGTTAATAGTATTTCTGTCTGAATAATTTTGCAGTCTCTAGTGGGCCTCCTTTTCACAAGTAAGAAAACCCAACTCTTGAGTGGATGCCTTGGTATCTTGAAATTAGAACTCTTAAAACTTAAAGTTTGTCCCTAGCTCTCTCTTCCTCCAATGACTGCAGGTTTAATCATTAGAGCATGAGCAAATCCACTGTCCCTTATCTCAAAACTTTTTGACTAGATATGCTTTATAATTACTATTATAATTGTAAAATATAAAATAAGATTATTTTAGGTTTATAGGCAGATAATATTGCATTAATTGTGTAATGTGTTAACATTCTACTGCTTTACCTCAAGGAGTGAAAATAGCACCTCACAGCCAAGTACACTAATATTTTGGCCGGAAAACAAATGAATATTCATAAATGTGATAAATAAAGACTGGAAATGGTCTACATCAGTTCAAGTTAGTATTTGCAGCCAAGTAAGTCCAAGTCAGGCCAGATGTTGCAGCCAACTAAGCTTAAGAAGTTTTAATACTTCTTGGATATTAGAACTGCAGATGAGAGAGTATATAGATCTATAGAAGGAAAGACCTGAGGCTGCTTTTTACACTTAGCCTCAAATCCAGAAAAATCGCCATCTTTTCCAAGGTGGAAAAAAATAGATCAACTCTCAGTTTCCATATCCACCTCCCAAATTTGTATTTGATGTTAGTTTGTTGTTAAAGTCAAGATTGGTCATGGATTTCTTAAATGCATTTAATTTGGAAAGGACCTTAGAAATCATTTGATATACAATTTGTTTTCTTAATAAAAAACTTGGCTCAGAGAATTGACATGAAGGTTTGTGTATGGAGAATCAAAGCATAAACTTTGGAGTCAATTAGGTGGGTCTGTCTTCAAATCCTTCCACTGTTTCTTGGTGGTAGATTAAAATGGAGTTATTCTCAGTATTTTCATCTGTAATGTAGGGTTATAATATCTCCATCACAAGCTTGTGCATTTGTTACTAAATGTTTATTGAATGCCTGCTTAGTAGTAGGCACTGGTCTAGGCACTGGGGATACATAGGGTTGTTTTTAGCATTAAATAATGACAATACATATAAAACTTACCACAGTAACTGGCACCTTGTAGGTGGTTATTACTATGGTCAGTTATTATTATTATCCAGTGATAGAGTCATTGAAAAAATCTCAGCACTCAGTATCACAATCCACTTGTTCTTAAGAAAAATGGGGAGGGGCACCTAGGTTGGTTAAGTGTCCAACTCTTGATTTTCACTCAGGTCATGATCTCAGGGTTGTGGGATTGAGCCCCACATTGGCTCCACACTGAGCACAGAGTCTGCTTGAGATTCTTTCTCCTTCTCCTTCCACTCAGGCTTTCTAAATAAAATCTTGAAAAAAGGAAAAATGGGAAGAAATGGACATAGAAGTAGACAGCATGGTTCGTTCATGCCAATATGTCCAGGAGTAATATTGGATTTGGAATATTACAATAAAATATTAGTGTTTCAATATTAGTGATTTCCTGATTCATGTTAGAGAATTACCTAGCTTTATGGTGTCATTAAAATGTCCCAGTCTTTGGCAGCTCACCAGCTTAGTGCTTGCCTTCAGCACAGGGCATGATCCTGGAGACCCAGGATTGGGTCCTGCATCGGGCTCCCTGCATGGAGCCTGCTTCTCCCTCTGCCTGTGTCTCTGCCTCTTTCTCTCTGGATTTCTCATGAATAAATAAATAAAATCTTTTTAAAAATGTCCCAGTCTTGAGAAAAGTTCTTCTAAAAGGATAAAATCTCAGAGACTGCCTAAGTTACAGACTGCCCAGGTTTATTGGTTTGTTGGGATCATTCTTTTATTTCTTAGGTACTTGAACTAAAATTTTTGTAGCTAAATGGGAACATAGCTATTTCTAACAATAGCCAATGTTCCCCTACTTCTATTACTGCCATATGCAATAGCATTTTCTTAAGAAAAAAAAAAGCAAACATTTTGAGCCAGTGAAAAAGGTTAATTGTTAGAATATCACTGCCAATATTAATAGTCAGCAACTTAAACGTTTTTCTGGGATAGGTGCTATCTGAAGATGAATCAGCAAGATATTTCTGTTTTGTATGAAACTGAATGCTTCTTCCTTTTTTTTTTTTTTGGCCTCAGTGAATCTTTTAATTTCCAATCTTTTCTGTGCAAGTCAGTGTTATTTTAGCTTTAAGTTTAAGTTTAAAGAAAGAATCAGGGACCAAGAATATTTTTTACCCCAGAAGATATAGTGTATGTATTTTGCTTTTCACTGGAACTTTTCTGTAATTGAGTGCTAGTTGTGGAATTTTTGAAGCATGTGGGAGCAAACTGGCAGTCATCTTAGCAGAAGTGTTCCCTGCTTTCACTCAAATCATAGAAACAGATAAACTGGAAGCATCTCATTCCAATATAGAATAATGATATATTTAACATTCAGATGAAGAGAATGAAATACCTGTGAGTCATAGGATTCTGGCTCATTAAGGTGAAACAGCACTCAACAAATTGATTTGAATGTGTGTGTGTGTGTGTGTGTGTGTTAAAAAAGATGTAAGCCAGTTAATGTTTTAAAAATTATTCAGATTCCTATTGAGAAAATGCATTATAATATGACTGATACATAAGCTCCTTCAGTTTACTAAACCATATTTATGAAAGGTCCACTTTTTATATATTTTTAAGATTTTAATTTTTTTTTTTAGATTTTAATATTTTTGAGGCATTTTGGTAAGAAAGAAGAAACACAAGTAGTTTAAGGGGACTGAGTCCTTTTTATTTTCAAAATCCTATAACAAAATGCTTGTTCTACGATGAGATTTGTTTCAGGATTGGACAAGTGATATATTTCCCAGGGAATTTTCCAGTGGTTCCTGAATATTGTAGAAATTATCACTCCAGGTTTCCAAAATTTCGACCGCACAGATTTGAAAGATGGAAGGTCATAAAAATAGTTTGCAAAAGAGCTCTCAATGCCGAATGGTAAGCTGGAAAAAAAGCATAAGTAAAAATGCTTTTCCTTTGTTGTCTTTATTGTTTTTGAAACACAACATTCTGCATTGACATGATGAAACATTGGGAATTAGAAGTTCTAGAGACAGAAGGAATATCAGCAGGTGACTACAGTGTCCACTTCTCTGGCCGTCCACATGAGATTGAACACAAAATAAATTTTAATTATGGCTACCAATTCCATGTTGCTTAATGTAAAGGGAGTCTGAGAAGGGAGGCGTGATCTAAATAGAACAAAGCAAGTGAAAACCTCAGAAACCCACCGAGATGATTATTTTTTAAGGAACATATATAATTCCTAAAAATAAGTTTGATAAATATTAATATGAAAGAAAGTCTATAATCCTCTCTCATTGCAATTTCCCAAAATGAAAGTATGCTTTACCTTTTATGACCTAAAAAATGTCATAAAAAATTTGAAATGTAATATTAGTTCTTTGTTTTCCAATTTGGTAATAGTTGTAGTGGTAGTGGAAAGGGAAGGTAGATAAGTAATATAAACCTAGCTTTTTCTTACTAAACAGTATTGCTTACTGGTCCAGATAAAATTCACCAATTGAAATTTTTTTGTTTATGTCACAAGTTTTACATTTTCTTCTTGATTTATAATACTTTGAGTATGAAAATTAAACTTAGTATTACTCTCCAACTTAGGTATTTTTATATTTAATATAGTTTCATAAAGCTATATAAATAGCTTTTAAGTTACTCTTGAAAATCAAGTTGTTTGAACTAGAAAAAATGTCAACACTGTTATATTCACATATTGTAGTCTCTGAGAATATAATGTATGTGTTTATGAGATTGCCTCAACGTAAAATTTTATTTTGTCAAACATACCCACAAACTATTATGTTAATGTATGTTCATTTTTCTTTTTTGTTATTATAAACTTGTACCAGACACTCTTAGAAAACCACATAACAGGAAAAATTGTTTCTCGTTTTTAAGGAATACTTTGTAATGTTAACAGCATACAGTGGAAAACCAGAGTGAACCACACCCATTAATAATACAAACATCCCAAAGTGCAAAACTACCAGCAGACCCAGTAGATTATAAATGACAGAAACAAAAATATTATTTCCTAAAGATGTGAAAGGAAAGTAGGTCTGAGAGAAGGACAGAATCATCCTTCATGCCTGTTTGGTGATACTTAACAGGCCAGAGAAAAATATAACAATCTGTCTCCAATGCTCAGAGACCTGCACAAAGACCTAATTAGAATCTAGGTGACAGCACTGAAGATAAATAATGGATTAAGAAGCAGAAATATAATGGCCATTTTTACTGCAGTATTTTATTTTCCCTTGAGAAGTTACACCAATGGATTGAAAAGTATAGTGCTCCACTTTTCATATAGTCTAAGAGACTGGTCTTAAAGCTAGGAAGTTATTCGAGGCAGCCACTTGACAATTATTCATGCCACTAAAAATATAAGTGTAATCAAAAGTCCTGAAATTTTAAAAAAATAGCATTGTACTTGGATATGGAATGAGTTAATAGTCTACACTTAGATAAAAATTACTTTTTAGGTGCTCAGAACATAGAAAAAGAGCATCCACACTACCTCCTTTGTGCTCAGAACATAGAAAAAGAACATCCACACTACCTCCTTTCCCTGAGCCCTTGACATTGAACACTACTGGAAAATGGTCAACTCATTTTTACTACCCTTTACTCCTTAATGTTTTAAAAAGGTCTACATGCTCTTTAAGAGCCCAACCATGAGATTTGGTCAAATGTTGTACTTCTAAGTATGTTTCTTTGTCTTAAGAAGTCGTGATAATATGCCTAAAATGTCAGCCAAAGATGTAATTTAATATGGTAATTAATTACAATAACAGTGATAGACCTGTCACCAAACTAAAGAAAAATGTACAATAAAGTTCTAGGTGATGTCAATAAACAAAATTTGTATATGTTGGTTACCAATACAGTCTGGAATAGATGTTTTCACCTTTCATGGAACATTAAAAGTACCTGAGAAGGTTTTAATGCAAATTGCTAGGTCACACACTAGATTTTCTAAATATGGGAACCTGGAGACTATATTTATTAAAAGTCCTCCAGGTGGTTGTGATATACATTCTGGTTTGAGAACAACTGGTTTAGACTGAGAATCCTTATTTTACTTAATCCTAGGTATGTATCTTTTTGTTCCTAACAGAATCAAAAGTGTAAAACTTGTCGTTTATATTAGTCTTACATTTGAGAATTTAACTAATATTTTTTCCCATCTTAACATTTTAGTTTATCTGTGTGTAGGCCTGACTTGTTTAGAATTTTTTCCCATAAGTAGCTGACGAACATATTTAAATTAAAAAAAATCACTCCACTTTACAAGTACCAATTAATGTGAATTGAAACAAGTCATTTTGTTTTCACTGATAAAACTTACAAAAATAGGATGGAAATGATTATGTTTAGTGTGTTTCAAGGTTCAGAAAGATATCACTAAACTGAAAATGCACTTTTAAAAAAGAGTATGCCTAGATGGAATTATATTTATTAATGATATATATTAATGATATTAATGATATTTATTAATGAAAACCAGCCCATTCTTTGACCAGAAACCCACTTCATCACAACATTTCAGACTTTACTTGTCAGGCTTTTCTCTTGCTCTAAGATCCCATCCTTACCGAATACTCAGAGCTACTCAGGCATCATCCCTCTCCACACTGAATCAGAACTGCAGCACATCTTGCTTCCTCGATTGCTCCCAAGCAGTCTTCACACAAGGAGATTTAGTTAAAATTTCTGGAAAAGAGAGGGTATTACAATACCACACCACAAAATTAACAAATGTGAATTTTAAAAGTCCTGTTTATATGAATTGGTGAATACTACACGTGTATGTGAGTATAAAATATAACTTTTTTTCCTTTTTTCTTATTTTGGAATAATAGCCATATATTCAAAAAGGTGATAGTTACTTTTAATTTAAAATGAAGAAGTGGAACAACACATAGTAAGAGCTATCTGTACCCTGACAAGGGAAAAAATAGCCTAACACAATTTTTTAAAAATATAACATTACTAAAACTTCCTGTGCTTCAGCTTTCTGGTCTATAAGACAAGTGTAACACCAGTACCTCCTGGAGCTCCTGCATAATTTAAGGATAAAGCACTTAAAACAGTTTCACAAATGGCATATACTCAATAAGAATTTGCTATTACCTCTTTCCTTCTTTTATTTCAAGATTATAAAGAATATCCCAGAATCTATTAATTATACCACTAACCATGAATTTATCTAAATAATTCACTTTGTTTTTCCTCACTAATTTGGATCTTAAGTTATTTTCTAATATAAATGTGTCAACAGAGAGTTTCCTGAGAAGCAAATACAAGAACAATCAATCCTCATTATTTAGGATTCCATAATTGTGAATCACTTACTTGCCAAAATTAATTTGTAACCGCCAACATTTATACAATGGTGCTTTCACAGTCATTTGTGGACATGTGCAGAGGGGCAAAAATTGTGAGTCACTAGCATTTTCAACTGAGATCTCATGGCAATGCTCTGCCTTCTTGTTTCAGCTCACTCTATAAGCAAGTGTTCTTTTCATGGTCTATTTATTGCCATGTTTTTCTCATTTTCATGCTTTTTGTTGGTGATTGAGCTGTATAAAATGGCCCCCAAGCATAGTGCTGAAGCGCTGTCTAGTGTTCCTGAGTACAAAAAAGACTATGATGTGCCTTATGGAGAAAATGTGTTAGATAAGCTTCACTCAGGCATGAGTTACTGTGCTGTTGACTGCAAGTTCAATGTTAATGAATCAACAGTATGCCATAACCAGAAAAAGAATGTGGAAATTTGCCAATCTGTCCATGAGCCCATTCAAGAAAGCACTAAAGTAATATCTGTAGTGTGTAATAAAAGTTATAGAGAGGGAGGAAAAGAGGTTCAATAGGTGGATTCATGAGATGAAAAAACAGATTTTTTTTTAAGTATAGTATATAGCATTATTGTGAAGCACAAAAGCAGAACCATGCTCAACAAAATGTTGAACACTTCTTGGCTACTGCTGGCTGGCTCACATGTTTCGTTGGAGAATTCTACAGGTCAGGAGTCTTTGGGAAAAATGTTTAAGTTATTTGCTAAGTATAAAAGGGTTATGTGGAGGAGTAAGTTTTCAATAGTGATGAAACTGGAGACTGACTTGTTTTACAAGGACATTGGCAAATGAACCTATTTAATGCAATAGCCTCCACAGTCCTTGGCTTTACATCATTCACAAGCCATATAGTAAATTAGTGGTGAGAAATATATATTAAATAAGGTGTCTTTAAACAAAAACTAAGATAAAGCCAGGTTAGGTATTGATTGATGAAAATGTTGTGACCAGAAGCTTTCAGGAACCTAACTCAGCATTTCCTCTAGGAGCAAAGGCTCTGTATTACCTAATTCAGTGTTTTGAGATGAACTTAGAGAACATAATTGCCACAAATAATGACTGTTGACCATATCTGTCTTGATAGCTACATTTTTACTTTAGATTAGGATGTGTAATTCTGTTTTTATTTTTACATGTTTTTTTCTCCTATCTTCATATTTTCCTATTTCAGAGTGTATCATTCATCATTACTGCCAAGGTTAAATCCTCAACTGGCCTCTTTTTCTTTATTTTTTAAAATTTTCATAATTTTTTTTTTAGAGAGAATGTGTGTGAGTGGGAGGAGGGGCAGAAGGAGAGGGAGAGAATCTTAAGCAGACTGAGCACCCAGCTGGACATGGGGCTCCATCTCATGACCTCAAGATCATGACCTGAGCCAAGATCAAGAATTTCACACTCAACTGGCTAAGCCACCCAAGCTCCCCACAACTGACCTCTTTTAATTTCAGTTATTAATGGTTGCTGTGTTCTATTTTGCCTCTCAAATCATCATTTCCAATGTTCATCATTATTATTCTAAGTTTCATGTTTTCATCCTTTATGATCATTCTTCAGTCTAAAGTAATTTGCTCTGCATTTCTTTAATGGAGGTCTACTGGTAACGAATTTCTGAGTTTTCTTTTACCTGGAAGTGCTGCTATACCTTCATTATTGACAGATATTCTTTGCTGGATATAGAATTCTGAGTAAATAGTTCTTTTATTTTAGTATTTTAAAGTTTTTCCTACTATTTTCTGACCTCCATTGTTTCTGATGCAAAGTCAAAGTTATTTCAAATAACTGTTCCTCTGAATGTTGTTTGTCATTTCTATGGTCATTATGACAATTTTCTCTTTATCTTTGGTTTTCAATAACTTAAAATGATGTATTCTTTAGTTATTACCACACTTGTAACTTGCTGAAATTCTTTAATATAAATATTTGTGTCTTTTATCAAATTAGGGAGCTTTTCAACCATTATATTTTCAACCATTTTTTTCTTTTCAGTCTCTGTCCTTTTTCTGGAATCCTAATTACACATATACCAGAGATTATGATATTGTCACACCAATCCCTCAAGTTGTTTTCATATCAAACACAAATTCATATCATAATTCACTTATATCATTCATATTGTATCATAAATTTTTTCCTCTTTTCTATTCACTATTTCTAGTCACCTATCTTTAACTTCACTATGATTATTTTTCTCATTTCCAAATTTTTGATAAACTCAGCTAATATGTGTATGTGTGTGTGTATATATACATATGTTCAGGTTTTATATACTCTTAGTTCTAGAATGTTATTTTTGGTCTTTTTAAAAGATTTTAATTTTTTGCTGAGATTCTTATTTTCTCGTTTGTTATAAGCATATTTTACTTTATGTCCTTGAATATAGTTAGTTATCACAGATGCTTTAACATCCTTGTCTGCTAGTTCTAACATCTGAGTCAGTCTCCAATGATCACCTTTTCTCTTGATACTGAGTCATATTTTCCAGTTTCTTTATATGTTTATTGATTTTTATTCTATCTAAGACCTTATGGATGATATGTTTTAGAGGCCCTGGATTATTTTATATCCTTCTGAAAAGCAATACTTTTTAGTATTAGCAAGTAATTAACAGTTCTCAAATCTCAAACTATCTTCATAGTTCAATTTCTTTTACTCCTAGGCGATCTTCTTACTCATTTTTCTAACGTATTGACAGAAATTTGAAGTATCTCTTCCAGCCCTTTCCTGAGATATTCCTCTTCACTCTCCAGCTTTAATGGCTGCCTTTCACTCTCAACTCTGGCTTTTTCCCTATCTGGCTTCTAATCGCTCTTCATGGCCCTGACTGCTATTCAGTCTCAAGACACAATCCACCCCCCCAAAAAAAAAAAAACTAAAAAAACTCACAATGTTTCATTCCTCTATTCCAAATTTTAACTACCATCCCCACTCTCCAGTATCTAGCTGCTTTTGGTTGATCTTTAGTACTTCAGGCAATTATCCTTTGTCTATATTGTTCACCGCCTAATGTTGTGATTTGTGGGAGAGGGGTCCCAGTGGAAGCTACTCAGCCATAACTATAAGCAAAATTCCATATCCATATTCATTCATTTTTAAGTGTATATATGTCAGCGTATCTGCACAAGCAACCACAAAAATACCAGGGGCATACAGCAGTAAACTCTTACTGCTTATTCACTAGGTTTCATGTTATCTGGAATAGTTCTGCTTTTGGAATAAAAGTTAGACTGAGGTCTGTTCCCAGTATTTCATTCTGGGCTTAGGCTGTAGGAGTAGCATCTGTCTAAGGTATGTTCTTCTCCCAGTGCCAAGGTTGGAAACATTCAAATGAGCAAGCAAAAAAAAAAAAAATGCACTGCTTCTTAAGGCCTAGATTTAAAAATGACCCTTAGCCTGATCACTCCCTCCATATTCTATTGATCAAGGCAAATCACATGACCAGCTTCAATATCAATGGGTAGGAAGATATATCCTTTTCATACAGGAGGTAAAAGCTTATATTTACCAAACAACAATCACATCTACCAAATTAGTAACAAAACCTTCAACTAAGCTGTCAGGTGAGTAAGAAAATTTTATTCTTGAGGTTTGTTAAATCTAATGAGAAAGATACATAAAAGTTTTCTGCATTGTGGGAATTTTATAATATATTACATGATCCTGGATTGTTTCTATGTGTATGAATATTCCTTCTTTTCTTCTCTGTCTCATAAAAAATAATATCAATGTGATATTATGAAAAAAAATAAAAACCAAAAACTACAGGCCAATATCCTTCTTGAGTATACACACATAAATTCTTTAAAAATTATTCACAAGTAGGCTATAGTCATATACAGAAAGGGTAATGTACAGTTATGATGCCGGATTTACCTCAGATATGCCAGGTTGATTTAACATATTCAGAAAAATTAATCAATGTCATTTACTTTAATAACCAAGTAGAGCAGGAGAAAAACACATGATAATGTAAATACATGTAAAAAATTGTTTTATAAAAGTCATTACTCATGATAAAAACCCAGAACAAACTAGACAGAGAAGCATTTCCTTAAGATGAATAATAAGGAAAATTATAGCTACCAAGGAACATAATGATAGAAGACTGAATACTTTCACCCTAAGACTGGAAACAAGGCAAAGATGTCCATCCTTGCCACCAAAGTTGATCATACACTAAAGGTCTTAGCCAGTGCAATGAGACAAGCAAAAAGACATAAAAAACTTTACAGAATGGAAAGAAAAAGCAACATGGTATTTTTTCATAAATGCATGATATACGCATAATCCTAAGGCATCTATGAAAAAGTACTAAAAATAATAAATGTATTTAGCAAGACCACAACATAAAAATTAATATATAGAAATTTCTATATGAGAGCAATGAAAGTTCTAAATAAAATTTAAAAATCCAATTCAATTAAGAATAGCAGCCAAAAATATGAAATCCTTAGGTATATTTTAATAAAATAAGTACAAAACTACAAAGTTATGCTGAAAGAAATAAAAAAGCATCTTAAGTAAATGGATATATAAACCATGATATAAACCGTGATCATTACTGGTTCATGTTCATGAAACCATGAACCAGAAAAAATTCAATATTAAGATACCAATTTATCGGTTGGTCTGCAGATGCAATCAGTATAACAAATGCCTTTCTAAATTTTAACAATCTATTTATAAAACTCACATGGAGCTGCAAATGACGAGTAGTCAAAACAATCTTGAAAAAGAAAAAAAAGATGGAAAAATTGCATTACCTTTATTTTAAATCTTACTATATAAAGTTATCATAATCAAGGTACTATAAATTAGACAAAGAGACAGACATATAGCTCAATAGAGCAGAACTGAAAGTCCAGAAATAAACACACACACATTATGGCCTATTGAATTCTGAGAAATGGGTTGAGGTAATTCTGAGATAAGAGGAAATCATTTCCAGAAATGAGTCTTAAAGAGGAGGTTGGAAAAAAATTAAAAATAAAAAATAAAAAATTAAAGAGGAGGTTGGGAGATGGTGGCAGTGTAGGAGGACCCTAAGCTGACCTTGTCTTACAACTAGATAACTATCAAGCCATTCTAAATACGCCCAGAGACTGACTTAAAGACTGATAGAACAAATTCTGTAACAAAAGGTAGGGAAGAGGCCACATTGAGGAAGCTAGGAGGTGCAGAGATCCAGTGGTGGGAGAAAAACAGATTGTGGCCACTGCAGTGGGTAGGGAGCCCTGGTGTCAGAGAAAAGGTGAGAAATGGACTAACACACAGGGGAGTGCACAAGGAAATGAATTCCCATAGCATCTTGCTTGAAAAGTGAGAGAGGCTGAATTTCTTGATTTCTTGCAACCAGTGGGACTTAAAACCTGGAGTTTTAAAGACCAGTGGGCTTGTCTGGGATACAGCCTGGAGGACACTGTGCTGCTCTTGTAGAGAAGGCAGGCAAACAACCCATGGACATAAAGTATAGAAAGAGTAATGTGAATTGCAACTGGAGCATGCAGTGCAGAGGTTATTTGTTCATCTCAGACTGCAACTAGAGAGACACCATTCACAGAGAAACCCCTTTCCCTAAAGGGGAAACAAAAGAACTGGCCAGCCCCTCAGCATAAGCACAGCAACCCCTGCAGCAACCAGCATAGCACCAGCACTCGCTAGACACTGGCTACCTAACCTGCTTACAAGCCCTCTCACTTCTAGTCCCCACCCCTCACCCCCACTACACACTATAGTTCAAACAGTTTAACACCTAGTTAAAACACACCACATTCAGTCCAAGGACCAAACACTGCCCACAATGGGCAAAGAAAGCCTCTGCAAGTGACAGACCTGAAGGATAAAATAGGCAGCACAAAACAGCAGAGAATATGCAGCACACACTGGAGACACTCCTGGATGTACTAGGCCCTGGGGAAGAGGGGACGCTCTATGGCAGGACACTACAGGAGCTCTTCTTCATGAGGCCATTACTCTTAAGAACAAGAGATGTTGTTGCCTTTCCTAAAACAGAAACATACACAGAGGCTTAGACAAAACGAGAAGACAGAGAAATTTATCCCAAATGAAACAATAGGACAAGGCCACAACTGGGGATTTAGGCAAAACCAATATAAGTACCGTAGCTGGTAGAGAATTTAAAGTAATGATCATAGGATACTAAATGGACTTTAGGAAAGACTGGGAGACTGAGTGACACTCTTAACATAGCGATAAGGAAAAACATAGCAGAGATAAAGGTCTCAATAAATGAAATGAGAAACACATTTGATGGAATGAACAGCAGGCTAGAAGAAGCAGAGGAATGGATTATTGACCTGAAAGACAGAGTAACGGAATGTAATCAAGCTGAACAAAAGAAAGGAATAAAGAATTATTCAAAACAGGAGTAGACTTAGGAAACTCAGTGATTCCATCAAATATAATAGCATTCATATTATAGGAGTCCCAGAAAAAAAGAGAAAAGAGGGCTTAAAATCTATTTAAAGAAATTAAAAGAGGGCTTAAAATCTATTTAAAGAAATTATAGCTGAAAACTTCCCTAATCTGGGGAAGAAAACAGATATTCAGATCTGGGAGGCACAGAGAACTCCCATCAAAATTTAAAAAGCCGGATCCACACCAAAATATATTGTAATTAAATTTGAAAAATATAATGTAAAGAAAAAATCTTAAAGCAGAAATAAAAGGCAGTCATAAATGATATATAAACTTTAAAGAAAAAAAAAACAAGAGAACAGATCAAATGAAACAAGGAGCTGATTCTTTGAAAAAAATCAGTAGAATTAATAAACCTCATTCAATATTTTCAAGAGAAAAAAGACCCAAATACCTAAAACTACAAATATGAGAGGAGAGATAACAACCAAAACCACAGAAATATAAGTAGTTATAAGAGAATATTATGAAAATATATGTGCCCACAAATTGTCAATCTATGAGAAATGGATAAATTCCTAGAAACATTTAAACTACAAAAATTAAACAGGAAGAAATAGAAAATTTGAACAATTACTAGCAAAGATATTGAATCAGTAATCAAAAAACTCCCAACAAACAAAAGTCCAGGACAGATGGTTTCACAGGTGAATTCTACAAAACTTTTAAAGAAGGGTTAACGCATATTCGTCTGGAACTATTCCAAAACATAAAAGAAAAGAAAGCTTCCAAATACATTATATGAGGCCAGCGTTATGCTGATACCAAAACCAGATAGAGACATCACTAAAAAAGAGAACTACACGTCAATATCCCTGATGAACACACATGCAAAAATTATCAACAAAATACTAGCAAACTGATTCCAAAAATACATTTTAAAAATCATTCAAAAAGATCCAAGCAGACTTTATCCCTATATTGCAAAGGTAGTTCAATATTCACAAATCAAAGTAATACATCACACTAGTAAGAGAAAGATGCAGAAAAAAGATATGCAGAAAAAACATTTGGCAAACTACAATATCCATTTATGATAAAAACCCTGAACAAAGTAAGTTTAGAGGGAACATTTCTCAACAGGATAAAGGTCTTTTATGAAAAACCCACAGCTAGCATCATCCTTAATGTGGAAAAACTGAGAGCATTTCCCCTAAAGTTAGGAACAAGACAGGAATGTCTACTCTTACATGATACTGTATATAGAAAACCCAATAGACTCCATCAAAAACCTTCCAGAACTGATAAACTAATTTAGGAAAGTTGCAGAATACAAAATCGATGTATAGAAATCTCTTGCATTCATATACACCAATAATCAATCAGTAGAAAAAGAAATCATGAAAACAATGCATTTATATTTGCACCCAAATTGTGAGATACCTAGGAATAAACTTGACTAAAGCAGTGAAAGACTTGAACTCTGAAAACTACAAAACATTGATGAAAGAAATTGAAGATGACACAATGAAATGGAAAGATGTTCCATACTCATTGATTAGAAGAACAAATACTGTGAAAATATCTACAGTATACAAATCAATACACAGATTTAAGGCAGCTCCTACCAAAATACCACCAGCATTTTTCACAGAGCTAGAACAAATATTCTAAAATTTCTATGGAATTGCAAAAGACTCTGAAAAGACAGTGATCTTGAAAAAAGAAAAACAAAGATGGAGGCATCACAATTCCAGACTTCAAGTTATATTACAAAGCTGTAGAAGTCAAAACAGCATGGTATTGGCACAAAAAATAGACCCAAAGGTCAGTAGAACAGAATAGAAAACTCAGAAATAAATCCAAAATCATAAGGTCAATTAATCTTTGACAAAGCAGAAAAGAATATCCAATGGGAAAAAGTCTCTTTAACAAATGATTTTGGGAAAACTTACAGCTACATGCAAACAACATAAACTGGACCATTTTTCTACACCGTACACAAAAATAAACTCAAAATGGATTAAAGACCTAAATATAAGACCTGAAACCATTAAAATCTTAGAAGAGAACACGGGTAGTAACTTCTCTGATATCAGTCATAGCAACATTTGTACATATGTCTCCTGGGAATAGGGAAACAAAAGCAAAAATAAACTGTTGGGACTACATCAAAATAAAGTTTCTGCATAGTGAAGGAAATAATGAAGAAAATTAAAAGGCATTTATAGAATGGGAGAAGATATTTGCAAACAACATGTCTGATAAAGGCATTAAATTGTGTATCCAGGAGGTCCCTGGGTGGTTCAGTGGTTTAGCCCCGCCTTCAGTCCAGGTCATGATCCTGGAGACGTGGGATTGAGTCCCGCATCAGGTTCCCTGAATGGAGCCTGCTTCTCCCTCTGCCTGTGTCTCTGTCCCTGTCTCTCTGTGTCTCTCATGAATGAATAAATAAAAATCTTGAAAAAAATAATAAAAATAAAATAAAATAAATGATGTATCCAAAATATATAAAGAACTGATAAACTCAACACCCAAAAAACATAATCCAACTAAAAATGGGCAGAAGACATGAATAGATATTGTCCCAAAGAACACATCCAGTTGGCTGATACATGAAAAGATGCTCAACAGCACTTGTGGTCAGGAAATACAAATTAAAACCATGACGGGCTGTCATCTCACATCTGTCAGAATGGCCAAAACCAATAGCACAAGAAGCAACAGGGGCTGGTGAGGATGTGGAGGAAAAGGAACCCTCTTGCACTATTAGTCAGAAGGCAAACTGGTCCAGCCACTGTGGAAAAAAGTATGAAGGTTCCTCAGAAAGACAAAAAATAGAATTACCCTATTATCCAATAGCAATTGCACTATTGAGTATTTATTCAAATACAGGGAATATTTATTCAAAGAATACACTATAATACTAATTCAAAGGGATACAAGCACCCCATGTTTATAGCAGAATTATTTACAATAGCCAAACAATGGAAGCAGCCCAAGTGTCCATCTCTTGATGAATGGATAAGAAGTGATTTATAGGGATCCCTGGGTGGCGCAGCGGTTTAGCGCCTGCCTTTGGCCCAGGGCGCGATCCTGGAGACCCGGGATCGAATCCCACATCAGGCATCCCGGTGCATGGAGCCTGCTTCTCCCTCTGCCTATGTCTCTGCCTCTCTCTCTCTCTCACTGTGTGCCTATCATAAATAAATAAAATAAAATAAAATTAAAAAAAAGTGATTTATATATACACAATGGAATATTATTCAACAGTAAAAAAGAATGAAATCTTGCCATTTTCACTGACATGAATAGAACTATAGAGTATTATTATGCTAAGCGAAATAAGCTGAGAAACAAACACCATGTGATTTCAGTCATATGTAGAATTTAAGAATCAAAACAAATGAGTAAAGAGGAAAAAAGAGAGGGAGAGAGAAACAAATCAAGAAACAGACTCTTTTTAAAATTTTATTTAATTTAAATTCAGTTAATTAACATATAACATAGTATTAGTTTCAGAGGTAGAGGTCAGTGATTCATCAGTCTCATATAATACCCAATGCTCATTACATCACGTGCCCTCCTTAATGCTCATCACCCAGTTACCTTGTCCTCCCATCCTGGTCCCCTCCAGCAAGCCTCAGTTTGTTTCCTATGATTAAGAGCCTCTTCTGATTTGTCTCCCTCTCTGATTTCATCTTATTTTTCCCTTCTCTTCCTCTATGATCTTCTGTTTTGTTCCTTAAATTCCACTAATGAGTGGGATCATATGGTAAATGTCTTTCACTGGTTGACTTCTTTCACTTAGCATAATACCCTCTAGTTTCATCCACGTTGTTGCAAATGGCAAGATTTTTTTTTTTATGTTTGAGTGATATTCCATTGTGTATGTGTACCACATCTTTTTTTTATCCAAGGACACGGACTCTTAACTATAGAAAAATCTGATGCTACTAGAGAAAGGTGAGTGGTGGGATGGGTGATATAGGTGACAGGGATTAAGGACAGCATTTGTCATGATGAACACTGGGTGATATATAGAATTGTTGAATTACTAGTTATATACCTGAACTAATGTAATAGTGCACCTTAACTAACTGGAATCAAAATAAAAGCTTAAAAAAGCCCCCTCCCAAAAACAGAAAATTTAAAAAGAAATTATTTATCCAAACAAATAAAAAGAAAAAAAAAAGAAATGAGACTTCAACAACAGGACATCTGCCATAAAAGAAAAAAAACAACTTAAATTCATTCACATCATACTTGAAAATTATTATTATTATTTTTTTTTATTTATGATAGTCACAGAGAGAGAGAGAGAAAGGCAGAGACACAGGCAGAGACACGCCACCCAGGGATCCCTGAAAATTATTTTGAAATAAACCATAGAACTAAATGTAAAAGTTAAAATTGTAAAATTTCGGGGATCCCTGGGTGGCGCAGTGGTTTGGCGCCTGCCTTTGGCCCAGGGCGTGATACTGGAGACCCCGGATCGAATCCCACGTCGGACTCCTGATGCATGGAGCCTGCTTCTCCCTCTGCCTGTGTCTCTGCCTCTCTCTCTCTCTCTCTCTGTGACTATCATAAATAAATAAAAATTAAAAAAAAAATAAAAAATAAAAAATAAAATTGTAAAATTTCTAGGGAAAAAATATGAGAACATTTTTAATGTAATAGATAACCAAAAATTTCTTAGATGGGATGTCAGAAGCATGAAACAAAAAAGAAAAATAATAATGAATTGAACTCTATCAAAATAAAAAATTAACCTTCTAAAGACAAGCTTAATGAAGTAAAAAATGCAAATCACAAATTAAGAGAGAATATATATAATATATATACACATATATATATAATATACACACACACACATATATATACAGATACACTTGTTTCTAGAATGTATAAAGAATTTTTAAAACTCAATGAGTAATACCATTTTAAAATTTAGTAAAAATTTAAGAATAATTCTTTTTTTAAGTTTTTATTTATTTATTTATTACTTTTATTTTTTAAAGTTTTATTTAAATTCAAATTAGTATCATACAATGTAAAATTTGTTTCGAGAATAATTCTTAAGATATATGAAATATTAATAAACATCATTAGTTGAAACAGTAAAGTAAAACTTCAATGAAATGCTGCTATACACATGCAAATGGCTACAATAAAAACTGGCGCAAAAAAAAAAAACTGGTGCAAATGATTGTTGTCAGTTATTTGGAGAAAACTACATCATTGATGGGGAAGTGTAATGACACAACCATTTTGCAAAAACAATTGGGCAGTTGCTCTTGAAGACATACATTTACATATGACCCAGAAATTTCATTCCTTGAGATTTGTCCAGGAGAAATAAAAACTTATGTCCTCACAAAGACAGGTAAAAATGCTCAGAGTGGGAGCCCTGGGTGGCTCAGTCAGTTAAATGTCTAACTCTCGATTTTGGCTCAGGTCATGATCTCAGGTTTGTGCACTCAAGCCCTGTGACTGGCTCTGTGCTGAGTGTAGAGCCTGCTTAAGAATCTTTCCCTCTCCCTCTGCCCAACCCCCATCCCCTTGGCTCATGCACATGCTCTCTCTCTCTCTCTCTCTTAAAAAAATGCTCACAGTAATTTTATTTATAATAGTTAAAAACTGAAAGCAATTCAAATGTTGATTAGCAAGGAAATGAATATTATTATATGCAGCACAATGGAATACTATGCAGCTATAAAATGAAACCAAGGAAACATGCAGTAACATTGTGCTAGAAGAAGTCAGAAATATCATGCTGAGGAAAAGGCGCTAGACACCAGAGAATCTATACTTCATGATTCCATTTATATGAAATTCTATAAAGTTCAAAATAATCTATACTCACACCATGAACAGGTATGAGGGAACTTTTGAAGGTGATGCAAATGTTATTTATCTTGATCAGGAGAGTGTTTTACGAGTGTACACATGTGTCATAATTCACTGAATTGCACACTGTAACTGGATACTGATTATTCTAAAGTTGACAAAGAAAGACTAAAAATCCGCAGCTTCATTTGTTACTACATTTCATATCTTGAATTAACATTTGGTAATAATTTACAAACTCGTGTCAGGCATTGTTATAAATGCTTTACAAGTATGAATATTTAATAAAGCTGGTGTGGAATTTCATTGCTTGACAGTATATTGCCGAGTGATTCCCGACTATTCTTTCAGGTCATCATAATCCTCACAACAACACTGCAACACTGGGCAAATGTATTGTCCCCCTCATTTTAAAGGAAAAAAACCTGAAATATGTTGAGGCTAAGTAATTTATTAAGCAAAGTCCCTCAGCTACTAAGAAGAAGATTTGGAAATCTAATCCTATCATTCTTTCTGCTGATCCTTCTAAATAATTCATTGACAATTTTTTGAATTGAATAAATTGTATATTTTTGAGTAATTTTCAAATTTGGAAATTGATGCTATTTGTCCTTGCACTTTTAGAGAAAGAGGCTTGCATAGTTGACTCATCACTACTTAACTTTGTTCTCATTTTACTGCAGCTATTGTGAACAACTAGTCCATTTGCAACCCACGTATGGGGAGAACACTACCTCCCATGGACTGTTTATCTTGGGTGGTTAATGATCTTGAATCCAACATCTACCAAGGTTAGTGCTCAAGAAACCTTTCCAAAGCATTCATTAAAGAGATTTTTTTTTCCTTCTCAGAAGCAAGTTCAATGAGAATTCTTGCTTTCTGACTCATCTGCCAAGTCCAGCACATTGCATTTTGCCCCAGAGGGACCAGAGGACTGAGCCAACCCGTCAAATTCTTGCCATAAATTTAGCTTAAACTATGAGATTATTTCTCCTGGGAAGGATGTTTCACACCCTTCAAGCAATCCCTTGGACATTTTAAATATTTTTTTCTCCTTATATGAGTGCTTTTTATTTAAGACCAAGCACGATATACTTCTGAACTAGATATTTTCTTTATCACTGTGCATTTGCTGTTAGTAGTAAGTAGAGATGTTGTAGATGTGTGTGCATGTATGTGTGTGTGCAAGAGAGACAGGATTGGAGGAGAGGGAAAAGGAGGGAGGACGGAGGGACAAGAGTCTATTAAAATACATGTGTCTATATCTAGATATTCTGTGGAGTGATTTCTGTGCCAATTAAGAATGTTTACAGATTGCTTTTTTTTT
Organism: Nyctereutes procyonoides; assembly: GCF_905146905.1. Taxonomy (NCBI): domain Eukaryota; kingdom Metazoa; phylum Chordata; class Mammalia; order Carnivora; family Canidae; genus Nyctereutes; species Nyctereutes procyonoides. Next base: position 9,107,677 of record NW_026575122.1, on the reverse strand, counting down.
TTTTTCCTTCTGGGACACTTTTGAGGAAGTCTCAAAAGAAATTTACTTCAAGCATAACATATATCCCGACTATTAATTATATGATTTATGGATAGGTGTGTTTCCAATACAAAGAGTTATTATGGAATACAGAACTGTAAGAAAGTGTTCCTATAATGTGATAGGTAGAAAATGTCCCCTGCTCCAAGATGTCCACGTCCTAATCCCTAAAACCTAGGAATATGTTACTTTACATGGCAAAAAGGGACTTTGGAGTTGTGATTAAATTAAGAATCTTTGGATGGAGAGATAATCCAGGATTATTCAGGAGGGCCTGAAGAAGTCTCAGAGGTCCTTACAAGTTGAAAGGGAAGCAGGAGGTGAGAGGGAAATGTAAAGGTGCTAGGCGCTGCTGGCTTTGGGGAATTCGTTTGTTCATTTGCTTTTATTTTAATTCCAGGGTAGGTAACATACAGTATTATAATAGTTTCAATTGCACAATATAGTGATTCAGCTGACTTTTGAATGCAGAAGAGGCTACTAGCCAAGAGTGCAGGCAGCCTCTGGAAAATTCAAGGGAATAGATTCTCCCCTAGAACCTCCAGCTCTGCCAACACCTTAATTTTGACCTAGTGAAACCCACTTCAGATTTTGGCACTCCAGAACTGTAAGATAATAAATTTGTGGGGTTTTTTGTTTTGTTTTGTTTTGTTTTGTTTTAGCTAGCAGATTTGTAGTAGTTTGTTACAGCAGCGATAGGAAGCAGACATAAGAATAGATGGTAAATGTTTTTTTTTTTCCAGAAAAATACAGCCTTTTTTACTTGAATATTTGTTTACTTCTAGGAAATAAGTGCTTTCCTAATTTCAAGCAACTATGATAGAATTGCTGTGTTCTTCTACACTCACTTGCCAGAAGGTGGAACTGGAAGTCACATATATAACTATGAATGGAAATTAAAAGGGAAACTCAACAAAAGATGAAATTCTGAACTGTGTTTAAATCTTTCTTTGAGAAGTAGACGTTGCTGGGGAGAAATATTCAGAGGTTGCATAAATACTCCTGTGAACACTGAGTAAGATTCATGGAACTAGCAAATAAACCCAGTGGTTTTACCAAATATAACTACTGAGGAAATGTATAAAAAAACCACAAAGTATAAAATCATACATTAATACAAATGCCAGATTTTAAATGAAGACCTTTAGTTTTCCTCATGATATAGTTTTATTGTTTCTTCCACAATATTCAGATGTGCAAGAAATTTCACAAAAGAACAAGTCAGCAAGCTCCTAAGAAGGCAGAGAATTCTTCACAAGTCAACAGGCTCTTGAATCCATAAAAGTACAAGAAGCAAATACAAGATTATAAAATGTTAAAGATGAAATTCCATCACAATGTACTTTTTTCAAGCTCTACTGCAAATTTAATGCGACTATCAATGTTAATTACACTTTGTCATATGATTTGAGCTTGCTTTAGGCTCATGCACGGAAAGGAAGATTCATTTCCTGCACAAAATCCGTTGCATGCCTGGCTTCCTTAAACCTACAGTTGAACATTCCCAGTGCCAAAAAAAATTCAACAAAGCTAAACTGCAGGAAAATGTAAGTTAGTAAGATTTTGCTTGATGCTTCTGAGTAATAACGTGAAGTCATCGAACTGATACTTAGAAATGATAGAAATATATTATCTTGATAATTTCATTTTAGTTTCAACACCAAACATGGCAGAAAGCATCCATGTTTCTGTTGCCATTTTCTCATCTAACTTAATCATGATGATCAAAATTTAGCCTCAAAAGGTAACTACCCCAATTCCATTTCAAGATTTGCCATGTGCCTTCCACTAGTGAGACCATATTTATGTCATTTACCTCCCCTTTTATAAGATTGTGGCTGAGGGGCCTCTGGTCTTGTTTTTGATGCCTGGAGTTTTCAATATTTACCATACATTGCTTTTTATCTGGTTGACTAGATCCATATGAAGGGGAAAGAGTGTGACCAAAGAAATGTCCATATATGTGTATCCATCCAGCTTCTCAAACACCCCATCATTATCTACTTGATATTCCTTCATGTCTTTAAGATAGCCCTTAACATCATTATCAAAGTCCCGTAAAGAGCTTCTGATCATGTATAAAGACACCATTTAGGAAAAACTTATTGATGTATTGAGTTCTCTCCAATGAGGAAAACTATCTATTTTTTCTAATAAATGCTTCTTAATTAACTGTCTGAATTCATCTACCCTTACAGCATTCAATGCTTTCATATTAAAAAGGTTATTGGATTCCTGTTGATCACATTCAAATATACCAGAACAAGACATTCTGAAAGAATCATAGTTTTCACTACAGCCATACACAGCGCTGCATTTCTATCAGTTTGTATTTTTTTCTAAATTCTTCAGTGAGTTGGCATTTCTCTCCTTTCCTCTCTTTGCACAGTAGGGCCCTTATTATTCTGGTTTTGTGTATGTGCCTTTTACTGTGGGTGTAAATATTCACTAAAGACTGTGGTTGGTTTTCTAGCTGCTTCTACTTTTGTGGCACCAAATCTTTGATTGCCCTCTTCATCAAAGATATTCTTGGTGTCTCTTTGAGATGCCTGAAAATAGATTTAACTGAATTCAAACACTTTTTTAGATTTTCTATGTAGCTTCTTTAGCCTGGTTAATTTTTTCTTTATGATGCCTCACAAACTCCTTGGTGGAATTCTTCATGGCATCAAATATTTTCTTAACTGAACCAAAAAATTATCTCCTTCAACTTCTTTTTAATCCTGTAGTTTTCTCTGCTCCCTTTCTATTTTCCATCATTTTTTTTGTTTTACATTTTGATCTTTTGCCTCACTATACAGGCTTTTCCACAAATCGGAATGCTGCTGTTTGAGCTTTAGCTTCTGTTCCAGCTCAGTGAGTCTTTCCCGTAAGATTTCTATTTCCTTTTTCTTTTTTTCAGTCACTACATTGGGAGAGTCTGGGTTGCAGCATGACTCACTAGAGCCCTGCTGCTGGAGCTCCACTTTTAAAGCCATGGTTATTAGTCATCCTCTCTCTAGCTCCTCCCTTAGCATCTTTGCTTCTGCAGAGTCTCCGTTTGATTAAAGAAGCTGTGTCTTCAGCTTTTCTTCTTCCAGATGCTGCTTGAGTTTCTGATTTTCTGTAAGTAATTCAGTCCCTGTCCCTTTATCTTCCAATATCCTAATCTGTTCTCTTAGTTTCCTTAACTCTTCCTGTAATGAAGATAAGGCTTTTTCTTCTCTTTCCAGAAATATGTTTAATACTGCTTCTCTGTATCGAGATTCTTTTTCTGAGTGTCAAAGGACATCTCTTCTTCAATAAGGGCCCAATATCTTACAAGATTTCCCTTCAATGACTTATAATCTATAAAATATTCTTGTTCCTGTTGACATAGGGAAAGAGAATCCTTCCTATCATTTGATTCATCTTCACATATCTTTCTGACTGTTGACGCTTCTGAATCTGAATTGTGCCATAGAAATGTCCAAACCCCACGCCAGTTGCAATAACCAAGGCAAGTATAACACACTTATTGAGACCACTGCTGAACTGGCATTCACACAACTCCTTAGAGGGTTCCATTTCTTATTCGGGGAGTAGCCGTTTCTCAGATTCTGAACTAGAAAGTCCTCTTCCTAGCACGGCATCATCTAAAGGCAGGACTAGGCTGATGACTGGTTTCATCACTACTTGATTTATCATCACTAGGCTGGGATGAAAATACAGTTTCTGGCTGACAGAATGTATACTGGCTACTGGAAGAAAAGCCCTTGTTTGTTTGTTTTTTTTAAGATTTTATTTATTTATTTATTTATTTATTTATTTGTTTGTTTATTTATTTATTTATTTATTTATGAGAGAGAGAGAGAGCAGAGGGATGGGGGAGAGGGAGAGAATCTCCAGCAGAGTTCACACTCAGCGGGGAGTCCCTCTTGGGCTTAATCCCAGGACCCTGAGGTCATGACCTGAACTGAAACCAAGAGTTGGTGGCTCAGCTGACTGAGACACCCAGCACCCCTAGCCCATGTTGAAGTCTTCTGGACTCTATGCTCCTTCAACAACTACAGCTTCTTGATTTCTAATTTCTTCTAACTTAGGTGCCTTAAGGTTAATAATATCAGAATCATCACTGACATTTCCAAAATAGACACTTCTTCTCTCTCAATTGCTGGTTTCGTTTCCATCACCGCTGGATAAGCAGTTTCTTCTATTTACCCTGTGTTTGGCTCTCTCCCTGCTCTGACTGCAATACGTAGAGCCTCTCTTGCTCTAAAGATATATATTCTAGAGTGAGCCCACAACTGTCACTGGCTATACCATGTTAAGAATTCACTGTCTCTAGATCAGAACCCTCATGATTGGTGACAGTCCAACCATGAGATGAATCACTGTTATTGGAATTTTCAGATACTTTTCAGGTCTAAATGGGCTACACCATCTCTACCCGAGTGTGTTGGCTGTCACAGTGGTGGTGGCCACAGCCTGTAAAAAGTACTCTAACCTTTATGTTTCAGATCCTGTTCTAAGCCCTAGCTGTTTCTCTTTTGTAGTCTTCAGGGCTTGGAATTTTAATTAGTGAAAGATAGGATTGGTGGCATCAGTTTTTAAGATGACAACACTGACTTGTTTCCAGGAGAGCAGTAACACCAGCATCAGAATATCATCCCTCCTGAAATGTCTGAAATTTGAGACTATCTTCCAGGAGAGTCCTTCTTAGTATCTGAACCCTCAGAGTCAACAAGTTTCTCATACAGAGTGTTTAGTAAATACATGTTGGTTGAATCGATAGTTAGAGAAGACGGTTGCCTATGAATAATTTGTACTAAAGGGACTTGATGAATAATATTATCTCCTCTATTAGCTGTTGGTGTCTGAGTGTCACCTTGTATGCCTGTGGGGAAAGGCAGAGTGCACGTTTGATGAAATGAGAGGGTAATAAGAGGCAATGTAAACCCATATGTTTTAGAGGTAAATAGTATAACAATGAAGGGACATTTGAGAGAGACACAAAGTATGGTGATCGAGGATGCAAAGCTCTGGCATCGAATTGCATTGACTCCAATACTGAATCTCTTAGGTTTGAACCATGTTGTTTCTGGGAAGTTACTTAATATTTGTGTGTCAGTTCCATCTTATGTCAAATGAAGAAATAAATGTCCCTACCAAGCAAGCTTACTATGTGGAATGAGTGATTCAGTATGAGCAACACATATAGAAACATAGCAAATATGTACAGGACACGTACAGAAACTCTAGGCAAGCTCCATGAAGTGAAATGGAGTGTTTGGGGTCAGCAGTAAAAGGGATGTGCTTTTTATTAAAGTGATGTGATTTTATTAGAGGAAGGGTTCATGAGACACTGAAGGTAAACTTCCCTATTAAAATATTTGCCTAGGGCTAGTCCTGGGCATTAAAACAAACTGACAGTCACACTTTGCTAGTTTAGGAATATTTTTCTTCTTTATCATATCTTCATACACATTGGCTTTTGATGAATTTTCACCATTTTAAAGTCATAGACTCACGTTACTGACCTCATTAGCAAGGGGCAAAGAAAAGCTGCATAGTCAGTTGATAATAAAAATTACTGTGGCCTCTAATGATCAATTAATTGAAATAATAGCTTCAAAGTGCTTAAAACTAAGTAAGCAAGCACAAAATAATGGCTGTTGCTAAATGGCTGCTTGTATATTATTACATCAAGTCAGAGTAATGCTGCTCCTGGTATCTGTGTGTAGGTTGCTATGGCCACTGGACACAGCCATAGTTCGCAGACAGTACAACTCCAAGGGGCATACTATTTATGAAATGACTGTTCACATTATAACTGCCATTAATAAAATGCCATTATTCCTTTTAATGTCCTATTTCTTTTTATTATTGATGTATAAGGGACATACAATAAAATGTAGAGATTTCAAGTGTTCATTTTGATAGATTTTGACAGCTGTATACACCATATAACCACCATCCAAAACAAGATATAGAACTTTTCTGTAATCCCATAAAGTTATTTCTGCTCATTATTAGACAATAAGAACCTACCTTATCACCACCTTAGTAACAAAGTTAACCACTTTCTGATTTTTATGACCTTAAAATTATTCTGTTTGTTCTTGGGCATCATACACATAGAATCATAGAAATGTATTCCTTGGTGTCTGGTTCCTTTTGTGCAGCATAACATGTGTGAGATTCATCAGAGTTGTGAGTGTATCAGTAGCATGTTCTTTTTTATTGCTCAGTAGTATTCCATTGTACGAGTACAATAGGATTTGCTTATCCATTTCTTCTTCATAGCAATTTGCTTTCTGTCATAGGGTTATTATGAATAAGGTTGCTGTACATATTCTTGCCAAAGATTTTATGTTGACATATGTTTTCATTTCTTTTCAGTAAATATCTGATGCAAGATATATTGTAGACTTTAATGCAAAAGCTGAAACTATAAATCATCTAAAAGAAGTGATAGGAGAATATCTCCAAGCCATTCAGAGAAGCAAAGATTTCTTTGATAGACACATAAAGCACTAATCGGAAAAGAACAAAATTGATAAATTGGACTTTGTCAAAAGAAATATTCTCTGTATCTGAAGATGTCATTAAAAAAATGAATAGGCAAGCCCAGGAGTAAGAATAAAATATTTGCAATTTGTAAAACCAACAAAGGATTTTTGTCCAGGAAATCTATAGAACTAATACAAATCAATAGTAAAAAGACAAGAGGCCAGGAAAAGGGGGCAAAACATTTGATCAGACAATTGACCATACAAATACCCACTAGAGGACTTGTATCACCTAATTTCAGGACTTATTCTACCCTAGAGTATTCTCAGAGCGTGATATTGGTAAAAGGATACAAAAAATAAATGTATGAAACAGACCGATAGCCCAGGAAGAAACAGATATATATTTAATTAATTCCCCTTTTCAATTATTCGGCTGACGCTTGCTGCCCTATTATCTCTTTAACACTCCAGTGTTCTCATTGTTCTTTCACTTCTATGACTTCCTCTCATAATGTCAGAAAATCACTTCTGAATTTCCACTTGCTTCTAACTCTCTTTTTTTTTCACTAGAGCATATGATATCAACCACATAGTAAGAAATACTGTTTTCTCAACAAAAGAACTTCATATGCCATAATTGACTGGTAACTTACCTAATGTTATTTACCTAATGTTATTTGTAGATCCACAACTTATTTGTTATTACAAATATATTTCTCTTGGTTGGTTGAGGAAATGTGCTAAAGTTGGGACAAACATTGCAAGAATGTAAGGTTAATAAGAGAAAAGTGTCTCATGGCTCTCCTTATGTCACACTATCTAGGAGACCCTGATGCCACACCTGTATATAAAAAGCCTGTGCTTTATCTCAAACTAGAACCCCTATAGGCCAGTCTATTTTTAATGTGAGATTTATTTAAATAGCCTCAGTTTCTGATCTCTTCAGTGATGTGGTGTGGTCAGCTATTAATGGTATTTTTCATTACATGATCTACACTTGAATGTTAAAAATGGAAGTAAGCCATAGTAATCAGCAACAGGGAGAGAATGATAATCCGAGACTATAAAGTTCTTAAATCTAATACTTCACAGTCTTTTTTTTTTCAGAAGTATTATAAATTTTGATTTGGGGAAATATTTTTAGTTCTACAGATTACTTCCAATAACATGAATCAAAGAGAAAGCATCACTACTGGGAGTTTTAAAATGATTTTATTTGTTAAAGGAATCCCCAACTGAAAGTTTTTTGTGCATTTCTGAAAATTATAAAATGATAGTTCTGTAAGAAGTCTGCTTTTATAATTGAAAATTTATTACAAAAAGAAAAAAAATGTATTACAATCATCCAGAAACCTGAAATCAATAAATTAAAAGAAAATTGTACCCAAATAGAAAAAAAAAGATAAAGGAAAGGACCCAATTTGTTAGTTTTTCAGACAGATAATTATATCCAATAGCATTAATGTTAAAGAGCATATATACAGGGCAGAGTTGCCTGAGTAGCTCAGTCAGTTAAGCTTCTGCCTCTTGGTTTCCACTCAAGTCATGATCTCAGGGTCATGATCTCAGAGTCCTGAGATTGAACCTCACCTTGATCCCAACTTGAGCCCCCTCATTCAGCTTAGAGTGTCACTGAAATTCTCTCCTCCCTCACTCCACCTTGCCCTTCCCCTCCCCACACTTACTTGAGTGCACTCTCTCTCTTACTCTCTAAAATTGATTAATTAATTAATTAATTGAAATAAAAGAAGCAGATATACCAGTTAGGAGGGGTTCTTCTTCTTAAATATTACATTTAAAAATTAGCCAAGAAATAAACACAAGGACCGAGGCAAATCACAATATTGGAAGTGATACTGTTCAGGCTTCTGGAATAGGAGGAAACAACAGTCTCCAGCATGCACGAGCCTGACAATCACATCTGTTTTAGTGTATGTGTCAGGGCCAGGAGTTGGGGGAGGCCTCCCAACAGTAGCCCACTCCCATTCAAATTGCAGAATGGAGAAAATGGCGAGAGAAAGGATTTCTGGTCTATTTTGACAATTTTCTAACACAGAAAGGAAAGTACTACTGACACCTGAGGACATAGCATATTCTGATCCGTGTGCTAGGGGCTTTTACACACTTACCTTATCTTCAAACACTATGCTAGTTTCAGACATACACAGGAGGTATTTTTATGGCTTCGTGATTTTTATTTGTTTACTAATTTTTGCTTATTTATTGCAAATGAAGATTTTAAATTTGAGAGAGATTGAGGAATAGCTTTCAAGTCACAGTCAGCACTGAAATTTGAGCCCAAATTTGAGCTGGGCTAACTCAAAACAACTATTTTTTCCCACTACCACAGCAGTATCATTCTCTGGTTAAGGACACAGACTTGGTGGCAGGATCCCTGAGTGAAAATCCTGACCCTGCCATTCATTCATTCATTCATTATTGTTCAAACTTGAATAAGTCATTTGATCTTCCTCAGAGCTATATTTCTCATATATAACATGGGAATAAAAAAGAACCTGTCTCATAAGATAACACTGAGGATTAAACATATTAATTTATGTAAAGCCCTGGTAAGAGCTCCCTATACATAATATGAGCTCAATAAATGCTCATTGTTATTAATACACTATGTAAATGTTATTATGGATAGTAGTAAGTATGTATTAATTGGCATGTAATAATTTCTGAATATCTTTTAAGTGAATTGAAGTGTAATCTGTAATTCCTTTTGAGAGAGAAACTTTATGTACTTATTTACATTATACACTAAGATTTTTTTGGAAAGAAAAACATATATATGCTCATGGCATAGGGGAAATTATGGTCATAATTGTTTTGACCAGAGAAGCAATGGAGCTGAATCATGCCCATTACCCAATTAGCCATGATCTACAATCATCAAAACTATAGCTGCTGTCTTGACATAATTGTTCTTTTTATTTTGTTTAGAACATAAGGAGTAACTGTAGATAACACTATTTGACAATTAAAATCTAAACGATCACGGTGCTTCAAGATGTCTATCCACTAATTAGAAAAATGATTAACAAGGTATAATTTGCAAGTTTGTCAGTATTAGGATTTAACTAGTATTCCACTATTACATATTAAAGTTTAGAGATTAATTTTCCTCTCAAAAATTATTAGTGCTTCATCCCCTATTTCATAGGAATAAATTTTAGAACACAAATCTTAAACAATTATTTTTGATAATGGAGAACCTATCCCCAAATCATGGCTTCAGACTTTTCATTCAGAGCAATGTAAAATAAACTCTTAGGGAAACTTATTTTCAACAATGGCAGGACTGCATCACACATGTTTTACTGTATTTCCCTTTTCCATTTCTATATACTGCTCTTTTTTGTTTTTTTAGATTTTATTTATTTATTCATGAGAGACACAGAGAGAGAGAGACAGAGACAGAGACAGAGACACAGGTAGAGGGGAAGCAGGCTCCCTGCAGGGAGGTCAATGTGGGACTCAACCCCTACACAAGGGATCACACCCTGAGCGGAAGACAGATGCTCAACCACTGAGCCACGCGGGCTCCCTAAACTGTCCTTCCTTTTCCTTAAGTATTCCAAGCATTAAAATGGCAGGGACATCTTAGCCTTCTCAGATTTTCTTTTATCCATTGCAGTTTCTCATGAGGTTCTGAGTACATGCCTGCTAGGCATGTACACGTGATAATCTCAAATTACTATACTTTGGGTTTATCTTTGGCTTCACCATTTTCCCTTTGAAAAAGTCTCACTTTTCTTGATATCCTCTCTGCCTCTAGCTCAATTCTACTTTGAATTTCTCAATTCTTTCTCCTACTAGGCCAAAATATAAACCTATATTTAAAAAAAAAGATTTTATTTATTTATTCATGAGAGACACCAAGAGAGGCAGAGACACAGGCGGAGGGAGAAGCAGGCTCCCTGCAGGGAGCCTGATGTGGGACTGGATCCCAGGTCTCCAGGACCAAGGCCCAGGGCCGAAGGTGGTACCAAACCACTGAGCCACCCAGGCATCCCCAAACCTATGATTCTTAATACTGTCCTTAAAAAGCTCTTTAAAATAAAACAATACAGGATACCTGGGTGGCTCAGTTGGTTAAGTGTCTGCCTTCCCCTCAGTCATGATCCCATGGTCCTGGGATCTAGCCCCACGCCAGATTCCCTGCTCCATGGGGAGCGTGCTTCTCTCTCTGCCTCTCTCTCCCTCTTTCTATCGCTCATGAATAAATAAATAATCTTTTTTAAAAATTAAACAATATTTTAAGCATATTCTTTCATTCATCCATTCATTCATATAAAGTGAATATTAACTATTTGCCAGGCTTTACTTCAGATTCTGACAACACTTCAGTAAACAAAACAAACTAGAATTCTCTCCTCATGTTTTAAGGGAGACATGAACATACATAAACCAACTAAATGAGGAACATAGTAGAGACCACTAGGTAGGTGAAGAATGGCCAGGATGGCTTCTTTGAATGGTTGGTGTTAGAGCAGAAGTCTAAAGATGAAAAGTGCCAATTCTGAGTATATCTGTATTTGGGGCAGAAGGAACATCAAATGAGGAGCCCCAAGATGGGGACAAATGGCATTTTTTGGAAGACAAAAAGAAAATCAAAATGCAGTTAGCAAGTATGAGAGAAAGTACAAGTTCAGAGTTCTTTGTTGCAGAGTTGAGAATCCATTCTAAGTAACATTTAGTACATTATTAAAGGATATAAGGAGGTTATCTAAGAAGGTTGGTTAACTCCAACCTTCTGTTGGAGAGCTAGTCCCAGCAACTTGGGCCAGCAACCACAATGTAGAGGTGGCCTCGGTGAGAACATCACTGCCACTGCCACTGAGCACCAGAATTATAGCTCACACCTTTAAGATTGCAGATTGGGTCCCCAAACTCTAACTTTCAGTAACAGAACCATGTAGACAATAGGAATGCTGAGAGATGCTGCTCTAGCTTCTAACTTGAGAACAAAGGACTGATCCTGTGACATTAGGAGGGTGTTCGAAAGATGGCAGTTCATCAAACAGCTGATAAATGCCCACTATCTCACAGAGAAAAGCTTGGAGTTTAAAATGTTAATATGATTTCAAGTGTGTTTTATGCATTTTCATATTCTCCAAATTCTGCATCATGGAAATAGAGAAATTGAAAAATATGAAATATGTCTGAGCTCCCCAGCATCACAGAATTAGTGTGAGAGCACAAGAGCTGTGGTGATCAGGAGCTCCGATTTGTGCCTTAATTTATAGAGTGCCTCTGAAGGGCATTTAATCAGCAGGACCAGCTCTGCCAACATGCATAAGAGCTGCTCGCCCTTATGTGGAATCTTATTAGTACGATCAAATGGAAGTGACACCTATCCCTTGGGAATAAGTACATCACTTGTGTAGGACTCTGAGGTGGAGATAATTGACCACTGAAAATGAGCATGAACTATGAAGAGTTTGGCAGAAAATGAATGATTTTCACAAATGTCATTCAAATCTTACACTCCTAGTGTGACACTACCACACTGCTAACAAAGCCAAAATCATTTTTATAAAGGAACCTGAAAATTGAGACATTTAAACTCCATCAAATATACTAAAAAAGGTTTTCTCCTTATACATTTAAAATGCATCATATTTGCCAATTAGCTCATGTTCAGAAACCATCTTTGCTTCTGTGACTAGACAAGGGATACCAGACACTTGTGACCAGATAACACAATGAAGCAAAACTGAATCCTTTAGCACTTCATTTAATGCCTTAGATTTTAAAATAAAACTTTTTTTCAGCTTCATTTTGCATATGGTTGGGAAATAAAGTCCATTCATTCCACACAAATTTCTACCTATTTCAAGCAAAACACTTTACTGTTTAGAGACAGTGGGAAAGATATCCTGGCTGTGCATCAAAATGACCTGGGGAAATGTGCTAAAATAAAGACTTGGGGTTCCACTGCAAAATTCTTATTCATTATTATCTCTCAAGGGTTCAGAGAGCCAATATATCTAATGCATTCATCAGGACTTGAATATTATTGCAGTCTGTCCCCAAGCAGATCTCTTAGTGAAATTGCATGATTTTCATCTTATCAAAGAACTACAGGAGAAGAGTTTTTACAGAACTAGGACCCAAACATTTTGAAAAAGCCATTTAAATAGTTACTAAATAAAGGACATGATGAAAACTTAGCTCCCCAGGAAAATCTATTAGAAGGAGTCCCTTTATTCCCCTAAGGTTTACATTCCTCTTGTATCCCAAGCACTTAGGAATATGATTCAAAGAATATTTGGAGGGATTATATAATAATAACAATAATAGTAACAAACAGAACAAAATACAAGTAAAAGATTATAAATTAAAAACAGAGTGAGGTAGTATTCAACAAATAAATGTATTCAACAAATAATACATTATGTAAATAAAAGCTAGAACAACTTCCAAAACCAGAAAAACAGACTAATCTCTAGGACACATGGTGAAAATATAAACAAAATAAAAACAGATTTGGAAATAAGAATGGGACTGCAACAACATAGAAGATTTTTATGAGACTAATGTTTATAATTACAATTAATAAATATGAAATTATATATATATATTTTTTAAATGTATCAATTACCCAAGCCAAAGCTGTGGAAAACTAAAGCCTAACAGCTACACAAAAAAACAGAACAAGTTTTTAATGACTTGCATCCTTAAAAGAATTCTAGGTTATGTGGTTTTTATACCTAAAGTAATAAAGCTTACTGCTATAGAATCTATTCCTGAGAAGAGAAATTAGCAATGATCTCTTATGTCACGAAGAATCAATAACAATGATCAATAAAGATTATTAAAAAGATGAATACAGGGCAGCTCTGGTGGCTCCACAGTTTAGCACCGCCTTCAGCCCAGGTGTGATCCTGGAGACCCAGGATCGAGTCCCACATCGGGCTCCCTGAATGGAGCCTGCTTCTCCCTCTGCCTGTGTCTCTGCCTCTCTCTCTCTCTCTTTCAGGAATAAATAAATAAAATCTTAAGAAAGAATAAAATTGAATTCTTTAAAAAAAAAAAAAGATGAATACCAGAGGCACCTGGGTGGCTCAGTAGGTTAAGCATCTGACTCTTGATTTCACCTTAGGTCACCATCTCAGGGTGGTGGGATCAGGTCCTATGTCAGGCTCTGCTTGTACCCTCCCTTTGCTCCTCTCCCCACTTGCTCTTTCTCTCTCCCCCCTAAAATAAATAAAATCCTAAAAAACAAAACAAAACAAAACAAAAAACAAAATAAAACTCATTAAGGAAAAAAAGACAGATTCGCAAATATTCGCAAATAACATACGATATGCAAAATATCATGTAATTGTAGAGCATTTTACAGATCATAAGAGATTATTATGAACAACCTCATCGCAATGAATCGGAAGCTTTAAAAATGAATATGTTTTACTTAAAATGTTAAGACCAGCTCAAGAAAATACCAGCTTATATGATATATAAGATCATTTGAGATTAGATTTTCAGACAAAAAATGAACGGATCCCCCAAATAGAGCTCAAGTAAGATTGAACTCTACTGCTCTCTAATGTAAAAGTTCAAGCAGTTCAGGGCTGTGGAGTAGCCATGTTCCAGATCACTTCTCTATCATTTCTAATATTTAGTCCGTATCTCTGTGATCTAATATCATGTCTGGCCATGTCTGGCCATCACAGCAAAACAGAGACAGTTTTATAAAGAAAATTACATGCCAATCTTATTTATGAAATTAAATATATATATCCTAAATTAAACTATTAAAAACTTGAAAAGGGAAATATCTATACATAAGAGAATATCCACACTGGATATATAACAAAAGTGGCACTTTATCAGTGGATAAGGAGGTATTATGCAATAAGTGTTCAGAGCCAAATGGTTATCTGTTTTTAAAACAGGTGAAACCAGATCATTTTTACATTACCTCTTATGAAAATAGTAATATCCGTGTAGATTAAAGTTTGTAAAGCTAAACTTTAAAATGCTTCGAATAGGGAGGCCTGGGGGGCTCAGTGGTTGAACGTCTGCCTTTGATTCAGGGCATGATCTGGGGGCCCTGGAATTGAGTCCTGCGTCGGGCTCCCTGCATGGACCCTGCTTCTCCCTCTGCCTGTGTCTCTGGCTCTCTCTCTCTGTGTCTCGCATGAATAAATGAATAAAAATCTTTTTTAAAAAATACTTGGAATAAAAAATATGTCTATGTGAATTTAGGACAGAATTATTTCCTTATTAAAACATATAATCTACAAATTACAAACTACATTATTTTGCAATAAAAATATCTGTATTACAGAAGATATCTAAAACAAAAAGTATAATGTTAAGCCACAGATTTGGAGGAGATATTTGAAAAAAAAAACAACAACAACAAAAGAATAATATCCAGAATATAAGGAATTCCTTCAAATCAATCTGAAAGAAAGAACAATTGGAAAAAAAAGGCAAAACACTTGAGTATATATTTTATAGAAAAACTAGGGCCAATAAATATAAAAATATTAGCCATTGCATTGGAAAAATACAAATGAAAACAAAAGTGTGATTGAGAAAAGCCTTTCAAAGTTTTAATTCTGATACCAAGTACTAGTGGGAACACACATTGCATATGAAAATATAAAGCAGTATAAGATTTCAAAAAGAAGTTGTCACAACCTAGTAACACTGAAGATGCACATACTTTACAACCTAGCAATTCTACTTCAATGTGTACACCCTAGAGAAAAAAAATCCTGTTCATGTTGTCTGTAAGACAGGTACAAGAAAGTTTATTGAAGCTTTGTTTGTAAAAGTAAGAAATTTAAACACCAATATTGATAGGAAAATCTCTTATTAAGTATTCAACATGGAATAATGTATAACCATTAAAATGAACACCAACATTACTCAACATAAAAATTCATATAAATTGTAGTAGACCTAAAGAGGTATGTCTTAAGGATTAGTCTGACTCAGTCTTTACCATATCCCTCAAGGACTTTAGGTTGATTAGTATCAATCTGTTCAGGCTGCTGTAACAAAATGCCACAATCTGAATAGTTTATACACAACAGCCATTTAATTCTCACACATTTAACTCTGGAGATTAAGAAGTCTAAGTTAATGGAAACCACAGGTTTGGTGTCTGATGAGGACTCACTTCCTGGATGACCATCTTACCACTGTAGCCCCACATGGGAAAAGGGGCTAAGGAGTTCTGTAGGTCCTCTATTATAAATGGTGCTATCCACTATTGTGACTTATCCAGCTCTCAAAGCCCCACTTCCTAATAGCATTACATTGAACCGTACATTTCAATATATGATTTTGGGGAAAACACTTTCAGTCATTCAGCATAGAGGAAGACATAAATAATGTAAAGTCCAGATATAGCTGGTGCAGCTCTCCAGGCAAAGTCAAAAATTGTTATCCATCTTTAATCCTATCTAAAACCTAAAAGAGGGATCCCTGGGTGGCGCAGCGGTTTGGCGCCTGCCTTTGGCCCAGGGCGCGATCCTGGCGACCCGGGATCGAATCCCACATTGGGCTCCCGATGCATGGAGCCTGCTTCTCTCTCTGCCTCTCTCTCTCTCTCTCTCTCTCTGTGACTATCATAAATAAATAAAAAAAATAAAAAAAATAAAAAAAAATAAAAAAATAAAACCTAAAAGAAGAGCAATAGATCTATAAACAATTTTAAAGAAGTGTAATAAAAATCAATATGAATACAGGAACAACTTTTAAGGTTGACCTATGAATAAAAGATAAATATACATATATGTGTATATATACACACATATACATACAATTATATATATATATAACTGAACATAAAGTTATATATATAACTGAATATAGTTTTATATAGATAGATTGATAGATGATAGATAGATGATAGATAACTGAATATAAAGGGAAAGTAGTCTCTAATGCATAATACAATGTTCATTATGACTGAAGAAATACATAACTGAAGAAATATAGAACACTAGCATATTCATGTTAATGGCCCCAATGAAACACAATTTGAGTTGAGTATTAATTTATTCAATGAAGGAAGCAGAAAATACAAACAGAATACTGATGTGCAATAGAAATTAATAGTATAGAAAATACAAGAAATATATAGAAAATTGATAAACTTTGAGAAATCTGAAATCCAAATTTGTTAGCTTATAACTGGAAAAGAATTTTAATAGTTTACCCATTTGAAATATATTAACCTGCTGGACTGACACAGTAATATGAATGGTAGAAAGATACCAATATATATAGTTCAATGCAAATTTATAGAGTTTTACATAAAGCAAGAGAAAACACAGAAAGAGGAATGGCTTCCCACGTTTCCACAAATTTCTTTTTTTTAATATTTTATTTATTTATTCATGAAAGACACACAGAGAGAGAGGCGGAGACACAGGCAGAGGGAGAAGCAGGTTCCATGCAGGGAGCCTGACGTGGGACTCCATCCTGGGTCCCCAGGATGAAGGCAGCGCTAAACCGCTGAGCCACCCGGGCTGCCCTCCACAAATTTCTAACAACCTACATATCTCTTAGTGATTTGGATCCTACCAAGCAAATAATCAGTAAAAATTAACCATGCACATTTCTGGTGTGTATTATGATACTGCATGAAGGGACTGTCAGTACCCACGGGGAATCACTTATCAGGTCCAAACTTCAGAGTTGTCTAATTTTAACGGCATTTGAGTGCTTTATCATCTAATACCTCCCTTTTTCTCTCTCTCTTTTTTTTAATTCCTTATCAACTTAGCAGTTAAAATATTTTATTCAATCTCTCAGGATCACAATTTGATATACTCAGTTAAAGGAAGCTATTTGATATACTCAGTTAAAGGAAGATGTTTCATCAATGAAAGCATTTTGACTTCCCTAATTTTTCTTAGTTTTTACTACCTGTGATACAGAATGCTATATAAATCTGTTACTATACAAAGTAATGTGTGTCTAATTCATGATATTTCCACCAAATTTAAAATTCCTTATTTTCTTTTTCAGTTTTAGGCCCCTCATGGCATTTTTAAAATGTCTCCAAAGTATTTAGGTTTAGTATAATTTTGTTAGTACTATTAAGCTCCTAACTGGTTGCTTATAGAAGAAATTCCCAATTGCAAGTAATGGTCAGAATTTTGCTAAATAGGAGAGTCCATTCTAGTTACATGAAGGAAATAGTAAATAGTTATAGATTCTTTAGAAGGACTCCAGATACAGACTCTAAAATGAGTTATCAGGGATACCCTGCAATGTCAAACTCTCCTGCCAAGAAAGCAGCTACTTGTGACAGCTATTGAATTAAGAAGCTATTGGCTTCGGATCTACACGCTCCTGCCCTGATCCAAAGGCCACTGGATTAGGAAGATGCTGCTAAATTTGGAAGTTGGCTGTATACCTGCCGCCTCCTGGAGGATGATATTTCCACTGTGTTTCACAGCAGCAAAATAGATCTCCAAATTCTATGTCTTTCCTCATATGACTCAGTTCCAAATCCAAGTCTACTGAGCATACATCAGAGTAGTAGAATCAGTCTCAGAAAGAACTCTAACTACAAGAGGGCCTCAGAAATGTAGTTTTAAGCTTCCTAGTATCTGGGAACGCCTGGGTGGCTCAGCCATTGAGCATTGGCCTTCATTTAGGGCATGACCCTGGGGTCCCAGGATCGAGTCCCATGTTGGGCTCCCCGCATGGAGCCTGCTTCTCTCCCTCTGCCTGTGTCTCTGCCTCTCTCTGTGTGTCTCTCATGAATAAATAAACAAAATCTGAAGAAAAAAAAAAGCTTCCTAGTATCTGTAGGAAAGGAGTCTGGAAGATAGAAGGGGTCTGAAATGCATATTGGAAAACCAAACCAACAACGATGGACTCACAAGCAAAGAATGGCAAAATCTCACACGGAGTCACATATAATTACACAGTAAAAATAAAAATGGGAATACTGGCAAATATATTTATTTATAAATAAGGATACTATGATTTTTAATCTTAGCAAATTGCAAAGCAAATTGCTATTGAATAACATTTTTTTTTAAAAGCTTTTGAGAATCCCTGGGAGCGTCTGCCTTCAGCTAAGGGCATGATCCTGAGGGTACCGTGATCGAGTATGCATGGAAGCTCCCTGCATGGAGCCTGCTTCTCCCTCTGCCTATGTCTCTGCCTCTCTCTTTGTGTCTCTCATGAATAAATACAAAAAATCTTAAAAAAAAAACTTTTGCATAAAATATGTATTTATTATTTTAATAATTAAAGTATTAAAAGTCCATTAAGGCTGTTGAAAATTAACAAAATATAACCAAATTATGGGCAATAATAACCAGAGTAAGGGTAAAAGGTTTTATATATACATATAAATATATATGTAAATATAATGTTACATATACATATATAACATATGACATATATCTGCATTTTTCCTTACTTATCGTTAAAGATCGTTGAGATTGTTAAGCATTCTAGAAAAAATGGAAACAATTTATTGTGAGATTTTAGCATATGCTGTAGTAAAATACATGTCAACAAAAACGAGGTGGTTGAATGGTAAATATAATAAGGTTTTTACATTGTACTCTAGAGAAACCAATAAAAACTAACACAAAGTGTCATAGTCAAAAACTCTAATGCAGAAGATAAAATAGAATATTTTTAATTTCTAAAAATTTACTAAAATAAAGCAGAAATTGAGAAACATAAGAAAAATAACAAGTATAAAATACTAGTCATGATGGAATATTTAAACTCAACCATGTCAAAAACTACATTAAAAATAAATGGACTGACACCCCATTTAAAAGCAAAAGATTGTCAAATTGGATTATAGAAAAAGCAAGATTCCAGTATATGCAATTTGCAAGAATCCTTTTTTTTTTTTTAATTAAAAAGATATGTACAGGGGTACAGATTCAACCTGTTAGGTGTGTCTGTCTTCAGCTCTGGTCATGATCTTGGGATTGAGCTGAATCAATCTGAAACTAAAAGTATGGGAAAAGACAAACAAATGCAAATTCTTAGTTTAAGAAAATGCATGTTGTATTAATAGAACTCAAAATAGACTCCAAGACAAAGAAATAAAGGGAGGCAAGTCATAATGATAAAAAAATGAATTCATTAAGAATACATAACAAAGTTAAATATGTGCATGCCAACCAAAAGAGCTTCAAGTTACACGAAGCAAAAATTGAGAAGACTTTAGGGATAAATTCAAAAGAACCCACAATGATAATAGGATATTATCTCCCTCAGAAATTTCTCCCTCAGAAATTGGTAGCAAAATCAGAAAAAAAATGCAGTAAAGTTAAAAAAAATTGAATAGTATTATCCAAGTTGACCTAACTTACATTTATGGAATATTACTACTGAAAATTTGAGAAATTAATTTTATTCAAGTTTGCATACAATATTTACCAATATAAATCAGGTATTGTAGCATAAAATAGATCTTAATAAAATTAAAATGCACTGAACTCACACAGATAATGTTTTCTGCCCATAAGAGAAGTAAATCAGATATCTAGCAATAAGATATCTAAAAGAAATTCACACAAAATTGAAAATTAATAACACACTTTAAATCCAAAGGTTAAAAAAAAGAAAGAAATTGCAAGTAAAATTTGAAAATATTTTGAACTAGATGATAATGAAGGAACAGCATAATATTGTAGAATATAAGCTAATGCTATTTTTACAGTTTTATATTGCCCATATTAGAAAATGTATTTTAAAATAGTTAAATCAGTGACTTAAGGTTCTGTCTTAGGAAGATAAAGCAGAATAAATAAAATCATAAAAATAAATGTGAAATGAATGAAATAGAAAATAGACAAAAATAGAGAAGACTAACAAAAACAAAGTCTGGTTCTTTGAAAAGATAAAAAAAAATACTGATAAACTCTTAGCATGACAAGTCAATAGTAAGAGTGAAACAGACATTAAAAAGTTAATAAAGAGATATTTTGAACAACGTTATGGTAATAAAATTAGCAACTTAAATAAAATGGACAATTTTCTTGAAAAACATCGATTTAAAAAACTGCCCAAAATTTTAAAAATTGAAATAAATCCACATTTATTATAATTTGTCAATATAAACTGCAATGCTTTCCAACAAAGAACAATACAGACACTAATGACTATATCAGTGAATTATACAAATACGTAAGGAGAAATAGTGTCCATTCTCTTTAAATAGATGAAGAGAGAAGTACTTTTATTAGCACTCATTATTCCAATCCTAAAATCAGAGAAAAGCATTGCTTAAAAACAAACAACCAATCAACTAAATAACTCATGAACATAAATGGAAAAACTAATGAGTAAAGTAAAGCAAAATAATGAAAAGCAAAACATTGTTGGGGGGTAAAACTCTTAGAGTTTGCAAACAATAAATAGGGTACAAATCTACAAATCTACAAATTATTAGAACTAATTGAAAATAGTATGACCAAAGAAAAACATGTCATTACATAAAACCATTTGAATTTCTCTTTAGTTTAATCCACAATTAAAAAATAAAATTCAAGGGACATCTGGGTGGTTCAGTTGGTTAAGTGTCTGACTGTTGATTTTGGCGCAGGCCATGATCTCAGGGTCATGAAATTGAGACCCACATCAGGCTCCGTGCTGGTAGTGGAGCCTTCTTGGGATTCTCTCCCTCTATCTCTGCCCCTCCCCCTTCTCTCTCTCTCTAAAAAAAATAAAATAAAATAAGCAAAATAAAATTCAAAACACAGTTTTTTCAGGGTTCTTCAGAGAAACAGAACAAACTATATATATATATATATATATATACACACACACACACACACACATATAACAAACACACACACAAATGTATATATATACATGCATATAATGTGTGTATATGTATGTGTATATATATATACACATGCATGTATATATATATATATATATATATATATATATATATATATATATCTGTGTATGTATGTGTGTGTCTGAGGGAGAGATTTATTTTGAGGAAATGACTCACATAATGTGAGGGCTGTTAAGTCTAGAATCCATGGGGCAAGCCAACAGTCTAGAAAGTCAAGCAGATTTCTATGCTGCAATATCAAGGCAAATTCCTTCTTCTTTGGAAAATCTCAGACTTTGTCTTTTAGACTCTCAAAAAAATTGGATAAGGCCTGATGAGAGTATTCTGCCTTACTTTCAAAGTTAACTGATATTATTTTTTTAAAGATTTTATTTATTTATTCATGAGAGACACAGAGAGATAGAGAGGCAGAGACACAGGTAGAGGGAGAAGTAGGCTCCATGCAGGGATACTGAGTGGGACTCGATCCCAGGACTCCAGGATCACGCCCTGGGCGGAAGGCGGCACTAAACCACTGAGCCACTCAGGGATCCATCAAAGGTAACTGGTTTTAAATGCCAATCACATCCACAAATACTTTCTCAACAATATCTCGACCAGTGTTTGACCAAATAACTGGGCAGTATAGCCTAGCCAAGTTGACATGTAGAATTAACTATTGCTGTTGTCAAATCTTCCCCAAATGATCTACAGATTAGTACCAATCTCAACAAAAACTCTAACAAGTATTTTTTTGTCAGAATTGATGAGCCTATTCTAAAACTTTTATTATTATTTTTTTTTTATGGAAAGAAAAGGGCATTGAACACCCAAAACAATTTGAATAGCTGAAACAAGTTTGACAAGAAAAACAAAGATCAAATTTAAATAATTTGCAATACCTGGTTTTAAGACTTATTACAACCCAAATAATAAAGACAGAGGGTTTTATTAGCAAAAAAAACAGATAAGTAGAATTGTAAAGGAATAAGGAGTCCAGAAATATACCCTGGACAATTGATTTAAGTCCATTCATCAGGTAAAGAAATATTTTCGATGGATATTCTTAGAACAACTGGATATTGGTGGGGGCAGGGAGGATGAACTTTCATTCTCACCTTATTCCATGCACAAAAATTAGACCAAAATAGATCTTGGACCTAAGCATAAAACTGTAAAGCTTCTAGAAGAAAACAGATCATTTTCACAACCTAAAAGAAAATAGAGTCCTGAGACTGACAACAACAAAACACAAATTCCAGAAGAAAAAAAACTGATAGATAACAAATTTTGAAATGTAAAAATTTCTGCCCTGCTCATGAAAAGACACCAGTAAGAAAATAATATGTAAGCCACAACCTGGTAAAAGTATTTATAGTACATATGTCTAACAAAGCACTTGTTTCAAAAACATGTAAAAAGCACAAATTAATAATTTAAAAATGACAACATGACAAAAAGTAAGCAAAATACTTGAATAAACACTTTTTAAGAGAAGATCTATGAATGGATAATAAATATTTGAAAAGCTATGAATGGATAATAAATATATGAAAAGGTTTTTAATGTCATTAGTTCCTAGAAAAATATAAATTGTAACCACAATCAGATACAACTACAGACCACGTAGAAAAACAAAAATCCAAAAAACTGACAAAACTAACAATTGATCAGAATGTACCGCAACTGGTACTTTCATATATTATTGATGGGAATATAAAATGGTTCAACATTTTTAGACAACTCTATGATATACATCTATAAAGTTAACCTTGTATCTGCTCTGTGAGCCAGACATCCAAGGGAAGGGTTATATATGTACACCAGGATATTATTGGTAATAAAAAGAATGATAAGCACAATGACTTACTACACACAAAAAAGCAGACACAAAATAATACTTGCAATATGATTTTATTTACATAAAACTTATAAAACAAATTATTCTAAAGGGACAGAAATTGGATAATGGTTGAAGGAGCATTATAGAATAATTAGTAAGGGACATCAAGGAACATTCTGAAAGGGAAAGAAAGAAGTTCTTAATCTCACTATAAGTGGTAGGTATAGGGTATATGCTATTGTCAAACTCCCGTACTGATCAGTTAAGATTTGTGCGTTGTTTTGTTAGATACATCTCAACAAAAATAGTCAGAGAATTTTAAATATTTCATGTGATGTTTAAATGGCACAATTTATATAGCTCACAATATGTTCAAAATCTTCGTGGATGGCATTAGACCAACTAACAAAACAAACCTGCACTTTTGGGTTATTGCAACTTTACTTGTACTTTTATCATACATTGCAGTTAGAAATGCCTCCCGGAAATTTACAAAGGACTTCTATCCAAAAGACATGAGAGTTTAAAAAAAAAAATGAGAGTCCTGAATGAGACATAGAGATTACCAAGAAGGGGAATGCTGTATATTACGATTATAGCAATAACTGATGATATCTTTCAGATATAAAAAAAGAAAACAGCCTCTCATGAGAAATATTTGCCATTAAAATAATTGTATTTCTCATACATAAGCTTATCTTGAAACGAGAAGCACACAACTCTCTTGGCTATGAGAAT
The DNA here is from genome assembly GCF_905146905.1 of Nyctereutes procyonoides. Classification (NCBI taxonomy): domain Eukaryota; kingdom Metazoa; phylum Chordata; class Mammalia; order Carnivora; family Canidae; genus Nyctereutes; species Nyctereutes procyonoides. The sequence continues at coordinate 9,083,778 of NW_026575122.1, read as the reverse complement.
TAGCATTCCAAGGTGTATCAGCCAACATCATTTTTTGGGTTGGTTTATTCCAAGCCTTTGAGATTAGAAGTTTGCAAAGAAAATGCTGACACAGTCTTGGTTCTGGCAGTCAGATTGCTTGCATTATAATTAGATAAGAATTTAATGATATTAACTGAAGCTGAGCAGAAAAGCTGCACAGATAAATTAGACAAATAGGATTTATGAGACTTCATTTCTGATGCAAAAACTACATTATCATTCAGTTAATATGCCCAGTCCATTAAAATCAGCATAACAACATAGATTTCATATCCATCTGGGGCAAGAATTTGAAAATGAACCCTTAAAATTCTAGCAATAATCAGTGCTTGGCAACAGGATACAGATTTAAAGTGAGTTTGCTTTTGCTTCTGTCTTCATGTAAACCACCTTGGGACCACACTGAGGATCAGGAAGCTTGTCAACCAAAAGACCAATAAGTCCCTCTCCAGTGGGATAAATATAGAACGAGACTGACAAATCTCATCTGCAAGAAAATTAGTGCAGCCATAGGTAGCAGTAAGAAATAAAGTATTAATTGCCAAATATGCAGAAAACTAATAGAAACTGAAGTGGGAGTAGTTTTATGGATTCAAAATAAGTTAAGTTCACTGACATGATAAGAGTGCCTATCAGATGAAGAGGGAATTATTCCAGGTTATTTTTTTTTACCTTTTAATCAAAATAAATATCTATTAGAAAATATGACTGATTAATCTTGAATCAATTAAAAAAGGTAGATAGATCTTGTTGGCATTAATGAAAGGGAAATTACCTCTTATTAAAAAAAAATAATGTATGCAGAGCCTCTTAGAATAGTACTGGCAAGCATGAATATCTCATAAAGCTTAAGAAAATAAAAAAAAATATATTACATCAAGTAGATAGAGGGAAAGGGTTTAACGTAATTGTAAGTGATCTTTTTGTTTGTTTGGAGTTTAAACTTCCTTAGCAATCCCGTTAGCAGTAGTATATCATCCACCTTGGTAGAGAGAGAAGGAATGTTCTGGTTAATTTGCCTCCAGGAAAGACTTTCTTTTAAACAACTTTATTTTTCAAACACAAAGGCACTTGAAAAATAGAAAAATAGTTTAATTGTGTAGGAATGAATGGCCTCCTTTGTGGTATTATCAGCACTTTATCTTCCTCTAAATTGCATTTGAGATTCTTAAAGGGGGAAGAGGTAGCTGAAAGTTAGGTATATTTATTTTTAGTAGATTCTTCTTTGTTGTTCTATGATACAAATATGCTCAAAATTCAGCTAATGGAAACTAGAGTTTCCGACTTACCGTGGCTCTACTTATAATTTTTTGACTTTACGAGGGTGCAAAAAGCAAGATGCCTTCAGTAGAAACTGTGCTTCGAATTTTGAATTTTGATATTTTCCAGGCTTGTGATATGCAGTACAATACTGTCTTATGATGCTGGGCAATGGCAGCTCCCACTCAATCATGTGATCATACACTTACAACCATTCTGTACCCACACAACCATTGTTTCTCACCTTCGGTACAGTATTAAATCAATTACATAAGATATTCAACAGTTTAACCCTATTTAGTAGGGTTTGTGATAGATGACTTTGCCCAACTAAAACTTAACTGGGGCTAATGTAAGTGTTCTGAGCGCATTTAAGGTAGGTTAGGCTAAGCCATGATGTTTGGCAGATTAGGCATATTAAATGTACTTTTGACTTATGATATTTCAATTTACAACAGGTTTATCAAGACTTTATTCCACTGTAAGCCAAGGAACATTTGTACATAAATAGTATCTCTAATATACCAATATAAAATACGTGTGTATAGCAAAGATTTTTCCTAAAAATAAACAAGTGCCCTACAATGATATCTAATTTTTTTTGTTCTGACATTATCTATGCTTCTGAAAAATCCAAAAATTTTGGCTCTAACCTATTTGCAAGTTGGCAATATTATTGTCTGCAAAGTGGAAGTTTAACAGCAACAAAAAGAAACTGCATTTTTTCTATGAAAATTACTTTATCAATATACTAATTGGTTATTTTTACAAGAATCTTGCCCATGGCAAATATTTATTGTTCTTCAAATTTTACTATAACAAATGTTTATTAACTAACTAGTATATGTCCCAAGTTGTTGTAGGAACAAAGCCATGCAGGAGCTCACAGTTTAGTTATAGAGTCATAAGACAAGATGCAAACTATGAACACTAGAGCAACATGGAAAAAATGATGAAGTCAAAATATGGGAACAAAGGAAAGAGTTCTGGCATGCTAGATGATGCAGGCAGTATAAATGCTATTTTTTGTCCCCCCCCCCACCCCCCCACCCTAGAAAAGAGTTTGCTGAGGAGATGGGAGAGAGAAGGGTGGAGAAGAGCAATAATCCAAGCAAAACAGCATGTGATAAACAAGATAATCAAGAAAGAGACAGACACAAGGCACATATTGGTGACTAATGACTCAAGCAGGATTGAGTAACAGGATGGGTACCAGTATGGTGGTGAATGTGTCTGCCATGGCGGAAAGGAATAAAAGGGGTGTATGTGCTATATTGAAGACACTGAGTTTTATCTAGAAACACATAGGATGGATCACTGATCAGAGGAGAATGGTGTAGTGGAATCTTTAAGAAGGGGAGTTCTAAGAAGTGGTAGGGTGGTTAACAGACTCACATCTTACAGAGATTGAGGTCAAGTAAAAATTAGGACCAAGAAGAGTTTTTGTTTTGTTTTGTTTTGTTTTGCTTTGTGTTTTTCATGTGCAATTAGATAACTGGTAGTCTTATTATTATTTTTTTAAGTACAGAGTGAACTACAAGGTGGTGGTAGAGATGTCAGAGAAACAAAAGGGAAGTAATGAATCATAAAACTCTCAGCCACATCCCTAACACATGCATGTGTGTGTGCATGCACACATGCATGATGAACTTATAAGAAACTTTCTTGAGGAGCCAGAAGGTGGAGATATTCCTCTTGTGTATGGGGCAAAGATGGGGTGCTGGAAGCAGAAAAAAGGGCAAGCACTGTGGAAGAGGAATAGATAGGGAAGGATTTGTAGCATTCCACATTGTTCCACTCAGTGGAACTCATGCTAGATGCATGAGAAGTAGCCATAAGGCAAATAGGTAGAAGACATTTTTTGAAGGGGTAAAGAGTATAGGAATATTTACTGGAAATGTAAGCTAATGAGAAGTATTGACAAGGAGTGAGGAGTTAGTGCTGGGAGGATGAGGGTAAGAAAGCTTAAAAATATAATTGGGGGCCCTGCAGAGGTATGGAGAAGCTTGCAATTTGGGTATAGTTTAAGGATGACAAGAATCATTCAATCAATATAAAAACTTTTCTTGAGTACCTAGAAACAAAAGATTCAGTTATAAGCAAAAGTTAATATATTTTCAACTTTCATGGGCTTAACAATCCAGTGGGATGAGGAAATTACTCCAGTGTCATATTAATCAATGTGTAGGTACAAGCTGAGATTAACTGCCACACAAAATGAGGAGTAAAAAAACACAAAAGCACAAAAAAATATGAATCTATGAAAGCACAGTGAAGAAGATATTTTGACATCAGAGCTAAAGGGCAAGTAGGAGTTACCTATGGGGCTGAGAGGGGGGCAAAAAAGGCAATGGAGAAACAACGTGGAAATTCTGCACATGTGACTGAAGTCTGAGTTAGGGAGAGTACAGAGGAAGAAAAGTATAGAGAGTGCAGAACACAGCTTTGAGAAATTTCATGACCTGAGTACGAGAAGAGCATTCACCATCAAAGGAGACAAAACAGCCAGTTAGACAGAAGAAAACCAGGGGATATAGCTTTGGGAAAAAGGAAGAGAGTTTCAATAAGGAATGAGCTACCAACAAGGTCCCACACCACTGAGAGGTCAAATAAAATGAGTTCTGGAAAAATTTCCAGTGCATTTAACCACTTAGAAGGGACTAGTGCTATTAAAAGTCATAACGAAGTGGACTGAGGAGGAAGTGGGAAATAGAAAAACAGAAACTACACACCAAATTGGGGGATTGGGGATATTAGGAGAGAAATAAGAAGTAGCTGAAATGAAAGGATTTTTTAAGATATGAGAAACTTAATCATGTTTAAATATCTCAGAAAAAATCCAAATAAGAGGTAGAAAAGGAAAACTTAGGGAGAGGAGAGGTCATTAGTGAGAGGTAGGAAGGGAAATTATGAAGCACAGGTTAGTGGCGGTGGTAGGGGGTGCTCCATGTGGAAGGGATGCTTTACCACATACACACATAGAAGTTGTTAGGGTTCATGGTAAGGTTTGCTAACAGGGAGTTCAGGAAAATTTATGTTGAATAAAAGCCCAAGTCAACTGCTAGGAATGAATGAAGGGGTGGTGTATGCAGCTATAGGAACCTGACCGTAGTCTAGTGTGCTCTAGGCTGCTCCTTCTGAAACATGGGGAAGACCCTGCCTAATACCATTTGCTGCTGTGCTAAGCAGTATCAGGGAGGGTCTTTCCTATGTGTCAAAAAGCAAGCAGGCTATGGGAGGACTCAACATTTAGCCTGAATTTCACATACACACACTTATAAGAAACAATATCCTGAGAAAAAATAACTCCTTACAAGTATGGCCTCTATAATCCAGATTAAGAAAAAATTCCAATCCCTTAGGTCTATATTTATCCTAAAATACTTCCTGCAACACAAAATCTCAACCTTAAGCAGCTATATAATAAAATAAGTCTAACAATATTTCCCAGACCCCTGTAGGCAATCTATTATGTTGTACAAAATACATTAATTTAGAAGAGAATTTTATAATAGTTGAGTTTTCAAAATTTGAAGTGATTCAGGCATTTGAGATAATTTTATTTCCATTTGTTTTACTTAACGCATTGGTCATTTTTTCATTGCATTAATATAATGCCAGCCCCAATTGTAGCTACATGCACTTGATGATAAGGCACAACTGGGCATACTTTAAAAATAGGCAGTAAATATCTCTCTAACAAAATATTATTGACTCTTATCCCTGGTTCAGTTATGTTATCTCCGGAATAAAACAAAGACTCTCTCTCTCTCTCTCTCTTTTTAGAAATGTAATAAAATGTTTTAAAAGACTTTAAAAACAATGTGGAGACAGAAAAATTCAAGGACAGATTTCACCGATTTGGGAAAAAAGTAAATGTTAATGGATGACCGACAGAAGGAAAATATCAAAACTTGTGTTTGCTTCGGTTCTTTTAAGCGAATGTTAAACATTTTTCAAATCAGAAAGGTGAAGTAAACAACATATGGAGGGATATGAGGCCCGGGAAAGACAATGGGATAGTAAGTGAACACCTGGCTAGCCCAAATGAATTAAAATCTAATCCCAGATGGAAAATACCTGAAGGTAGAAAGGGACAATATTTTTGTTATTATTTTTATCCTCACAACTACTCTCTAAGAAAGATAAAGTAGGAACAGTTTCCCCTTTTCCATTTCTTACTTGTCAGTCTCCACCTGTCCCTGATTGCACGTTCCCAGAACCACAGGCTCTCAGCGCTGGCAAGGGTCTTGCAGATCATTTTTACAAATTCTCCTGTTTTACAGACAATGCAGCTGGCATCCTGAGAGATCAGAGAGTTGCTCAAGGACACTAGTTGATGTGAGTCACAGTCATCAAAGAACTCAGATGTCCTGATATTCAGTGAATAACACTTTTTCCTGACCTGAACTCAATTCAAAAGTTGGACACTTAACCAACTGAGTCACCCAGGTACCCCAAATGAAGAACCCTTTTAACTGCAACTGGTTATTTATTTATAAAAACTGTTCTGATCATTATAAAACCAAAGTAATCCATTCTTATTCTTCAATTTCTGTAGCAATTTGATAAAACATAAATGAAAACATTTTCCCATGAAACTGAAGCCTAGCAAATATTGCCCATATTTAATATCGATCACAAGTAAACTTTTAGGTTAGTAAAAATGTAACATAAAAACGGCAATCAATGAATTTTGATGTGATTAAGTAAACGCTTTATTTTAAGAAATCACTATGGTCATTTTGCTTACATAAAGTCAACTAAACTTCACACCCAAATTATTGTTAAAGATATTAATTGTTGTATTAATTTTCTATCATTGCTACATAGATAACACAAATCGAGTGGCTTTAAACAGCACATTTATTTTTTCACAGCTCTGTACACCATAGTCTGTATTGGCTCAATTGTTTCTTCTGCTTTGGGTTGGATTCCAAGGCTAGAATCAAAGTGTCACCTTGCTGGGTTCTTATCAAGAGGCTCTATAGAAGAATCTGTTCTCTAGGTCATTCAGGTTGTTAGGAAAATCTGATTCCTTTTGGTTGTAGGACTGAGGCCCCATTTCCCCACTAGCTATCCATTAGGGACTCCCCCCTTTGTTCCCAGAAGCCTCTCCCCTATTCTTGCAAGTGATCTCTGACATCTCAGAGCCTGAAATAGCATGCCAAATTCTTTTTATGCTCAGAATCTCTCTGATACCCCCCTTTGATGTATCTCTCTTCTACCTTCTTCCAGCTAAAGATTTTTCTCTGCTTCTACAGGCTCATGAAATTAGATGATCCAGGATAATTTCCTTACTTTAATGTGTACAACCTCATTTATATCTTCAAAGATCCTTTTGCTATGCAAGTTAACATATTCACAGGCAACAGAGATTAGTGCACCATTTTTGGAGGACCACAATTTGGCTTACCACATTTGCCTAATTCTAGGACAAAAAGTACTGGTCTTTCCAAAACTCCATTGTTATGTAAAATCATGTATATATTGGAATCTAAAGCCTAGTTCCCAGTCTTTCCTTATCCCAATTTCATGCTCTGCCTTTTCAGTTCTTGTTTGTGGACTTTGCCAATTCTAGACATTAGTCACAAGAAAACTATGGAAACGTTGTGACTCTTCTAGAACATAAGTTTCACTAAAATAGGGAACAATCACACTGTGATTAGGTGAGACTGAACCACATTGTGCAACTGACACCAGTAAAAATTGGCTACTGACGCCTGGTCAACATAAAGGGAAGTCTAGTAAAGTGTCATAGAGCTTGGATTTTTTATGTGCTATTGCAGTGAAAAAAGAATGAAGATGTTTAAGATATCTGCAAATGACTGAAAATTAGGCATGAAAATAATAAAAACAATCTGGATTCAAGCATATCTCAATAGGCTCAGCTGCAGGAGAGAAATCAAATTAAATTCATGAAGAATGAAACATAAGGTCACTCTAATAACACAAGATGTGAGAATAGGATGTGATAACAAAACTTGTGAAAATTTTCAGAGAATTTTAGTTTACTTCATATCTTAACCTTAAAAACCTTCCAAAAAGGTTTCCCATGAAAATGTGCAAAGGTTGTCAACATATTTCTCTTTAAATGAAACCAAAAGAGAGAAAGAACATGTTACTTTATATTTCTAGAGAGGTGGGGATAATGGACTCAAAGCATTTGCTTTTCTAAGAGGTTTATTACGTATCTTATAATAATTAGAGAGAATTGAGTGGAGAGCTGTTCTTCACACCCTCTCTAATTACCACTCCTTGAAGCAAATTAGAATGAATCCAACTGTTTCTTACCTTGTCAAAGGCAATATTGAGGACAGGAATAATTAATTTTCAAACAGAACGGATTTCTACAGCTTTCATGTGGGTTGAATGCAAATTATATCTAAAAATATGTCCTATAACTTTTCTATCAAAAATGCTATTTTCTTGACATTTTAGACAAGATCAAATATATATATGCAATTTTATATGTTTTTCTGTGCTTCTGTATACTAGAAATGTGAATGATAAATGAGTATGCAAACACATACTCAAAACTATGCCTACTTTTAGTTAACATTTTTCATGGCAAGTATGACCTACTTAAAAAATATATGCTCACTGTAGAAAAATCCATATTTATAAAAATGTATTAAATGGTGATTATTTAGATTATAAGATTTTTTGCTTTACAAAATGATGCTCAAGAAAATATTCCTACATAATCAGCTTCCCCAATGAATGTAAAATATTATTTGGCTTATTTAAGTTTAATTTATTCCATTTTAAGGCAAGAATCTACTTTTTAAAATGATGTACATTTCTTGGGGCTTACTGTTCAAGTATAGATATAACAAAATAATGGAAAATCTGTGACTAATTGCTGTTAGGAATGTGTACTCATATTTAGCTCCAGAAGCACTTGAGAAATCATTCAAAACATAGACTTTTTTTCCCTAAAGATGTGGTTCAGAATATTGACAAGTTATACCTTCATTTATACGCGGTCAAGTATCTTGCCTAATTTCCCTCAATGGCTATTCTAAAGTTTTGCAGCTTCTCTTAAATCCTGACACTGCCTCCTCAACCTTTTATTTCTCCTCATTCACATGCATTCTTCTTCTTACCATGAGTTTTAAAAAAGAAATTTTCCTCTTCTCAAATATGCATTCCCTTCCCTCATACTCCTCAATTCTAAACATTGTTCAGAAATGAAAGAACAGGGAAAAGTCAGGGAAATCCACATCTAATTCCTATATATTCTATGTATTTGCTTGAACAAGACCAATTTATTTAAGGATTTTGAACATCTGTTTTCTTATTAGCTAGAGGGAATATTAACACTTACCTTGTAAGGTTTATGTGAGGATAAATAGTTAACATCTACAGTCGCTGATAGATGGAAGTCACTAAATGACAATCAGCCCTCAGCTAACCTCCTCTCTCCAATCACTTCCTAAATCTTTTTTTAATAAATCATTCATTCTCTCTCCTACAGTGAATCTCTCTCTAAATCTCCTTAATATGTAAATATGTCCCCTTCCAACCTTAAACAACAATAGCCAGCCATCCCTTGATCTGGTTTATCATTTTGTCTGCTGTCCATTTTGCCTCCCTGCGTTCATAACCAAGTCTACACATCGGACAACATTGATCCATCTCCTGACAGCTATCAGGATTCCACAGGGTTCTGTCTTCAGTCGTATCGTCACTCAGTATGCATGCATGAGCTACAATACCATCTCTAAAAGTGTTTCCACACTGATATTATTTTACTAGAAATACCTATTGATTATATAAAAATATAAATTCTCAGGTCCTGGCCCAGATCCACTGAACTACAATATCTGATGACAAACTCCTGGAATCCATGTTTTAAAGAGTTTATTTATTTATTCATGAGAGACACAGAGAGAGAGACAGAGACACAGGCAGAGGGAGAAGCAGGCTCCCTGCAGGGAGCCCGATGCAGGACTCGATCCCAGGACCCTGGGATAACACCCTGAACCAAAGGCAGATGCTCAATCACTGAGCCACCCAGTTGTCCCTATGTTTTAAAAGATGCTCAGATGATTCTGGCAATGGCACAGGTTTAGGAACAATGGACAGGTATATCAGTGATTTCCCAAATCTCCTTTTCAGTACTTCTCCCTCCTGAACTCGAAATCTATATATTCAATTGCCCTTTATTTATTTTTTAAGATTTTATTTTTTTTAAGAATTTATTTATTTATTTATTTATTTATTTATTTATTTATTTATTTGACAGAGAGAGGGAGAGAGAGCACAAGTAGTGGGAGCAGCGGCAGGCAGAGGGAGAGGCAGGCTCTCCGCTGAGCAGGGACCCTGATGTGGGGCTCTATCCCAAGATCCTGGGATTGTGACAGGAGCTAAAGGCAGGTGCTTAGCCAACTGAGCCAGGCAGGCACCCTTCAATTGCCCTTTAGGTTGATATTTATAGTTTATGGAGTTGATAATAAAGCATCCCTCAAGAATTGAAAACAAAGACATAAGACGGCCCTTGGAGGACTAGAATAATTGCATCAGTTTATATTGGGACCAGATCTGTTATTTCCTGGAAAAGGAAAGTAGATATTTGAATGACCACCACTACCTAATTTAATGATATTTAAAAGAAAGATGAAGAATGGAAGCTGGAAAATATATAGAAGCACAGTTTGGAGAAGTACAATTGTCATGTTGGTCATGATCAGTGAAAAGAGAATCAGAATCTTGACACACGAGTATACTAGTTAGTGGAATTATGTTTTCTCTTATAAGATGAAATGTCTTAATGTACATCACTATGATCTGTATGAAATGACACTGAAGACCCTGTATCTCATCTGTTCTAACCTGTATTTATAGGAAAATGAACCCACAAATTGGGCAATATGTATGTTCACAGTTATTACATGCTAGGAGGAGGAAAGAATAAATAAGTAAATAAATAGATGTATATAATAATTTTAAGTGCTGTGGCATAAGTAAAGCAACACATTGTCATGTCCCAGTGACTAGAGCAGACTAGTCACTGTCAAAAAGGCAGAATTGAGCTGATAACGTTCATGATACTAAGGAGTTACTGATCAAGACAATAATGAGAGGCAAAGCATTCCAAGTAATGGAATCAGCAAGTGTAAAGAAAGGCCTTAATGGAACAATGAACTTGGTTGGTGGAAAAACAGAGAAACCTAAAAAAGCTAAGCAAGGTTATAGATAATGAGGGAGAGTGGTAGACAAAATATGTAGAAGTTGGAATTCATTCTCAGTATTTAATGGGAAACAGAAGGAAGGTTTAGTTCATGTAAATGTTAATGATTAGATTTATTTTGACATTACACTTGTCTGCTTCCTGAAGAACAGAATGTATAAAGGTGGGAGAAGGTGCTAGAAGTCCAGGTAGGAGGATATGATAATTCAGTTTAAGAACTGAGGTTTGCTTGGAATTGGGAAGCATCAGTGAAGATACAGAAAAGTGGACAGATGCCAGGCCTGTTTTTAACAGAGCTAAAATGTCCTCCTACTGGCTTGGATACAGTGGGGTAAGGGATGTAAGGAATTGAGGATGGGTTCTAGGTTTTGAGTTTGAGCATCTGAGTGAAATGATGTTGCCTGGAGAAATATGTTGAGGTGGTGGTCATCAAGAGTTTCATTTTGCCCGTGTTAAATACGAAATGCGTATGAGACATCCAGTTAGAATATCAAGTAGACAACAAACATAAGAGCTTGGAGGTCAGTGGAGTTATCGAGGTAGAAGTACATATTGAAGAGCTATCAGCTTATAAGGTTGAGTGATAGGGATGATCACAAATTGAGAAGCATGGGGAGAAGAGTAGCACTGAGTCCTGGAGCACTCTATCAATTTTCAGAACCAGTCAGAAAGACAGAAGGATAATTGTTAATTAATATTGTAAGAGGTCAACCCTGTTTTGAAGTTCAGATCCATTTTTCAACCCCAGTCTAAGTAAAATAAACACACCTTCCTCTGAGCCAAACCTGGGTCATCCTTAATAATGTTCTCTCCCCTGACAATTTACATTTAATATAACCCTTACTCTTTCCAGTTTTACCTCCCAAATATCAAGTGAATATATTCAGTTCCACTCTCCTGTCCTCTCCCCGACCTGTTTTACTGCTTCTGTTTTAGTTCCTGCCCTCATAATGTAGCATGTGCATTAATTTTAGTGGTGTCTGAATCCAGTGTTTGGACTTCATTCCTTCCCTCCTCTACTGTCATAATGGTGTTTTGAAATGTAAATTGGTCTTTACCATAAAGACTTTAATGAGTCTATTGCCTTTAGAACTTAAAATTTCAAACTCTCTTGCAGTTTTACAAACCTCTATACCTTGAAGAGTGACCCTCTTTTCTCAAAGTGTCTTATCACACCATATCTAAATCAATAGAATTCAAACTTATATGCCCCTTTCTTCACATTTTCCTGTTCTAGAGCTTCATAGTCCACCATGATAGTTACTAGCTATATGTGGCTATATAAGTCTAACTCAAAATTTAAAATTCAGCTCCTCAGTCACACTAGCTACAATTAAAAGGCTAATTAGCCATATGTGGCTAGTGTATGCTTTATTAGAACATTTTCACCATCACAGACACTATTCTATGGGATGGTGATGATCTAATACAAATTTTGGCTATTTTTTCACAAACTCTCTACAAAATAAAGGGAAAATGTCATTGGAAGCAATATTTTATATCTTTCCTACTCTTAACCTCAGAAATACTAAATCATATGTCTCTCTTTAATGTTACCATAATGTCATAGACAAACTACTCTTACAGCACTTAAATTACTAACTTAACTAACATTAAAAGCTAACTTAACTATTTATAATTGTTTTAATTCATTTTCTGTGTTTATTTCATATAAATAAACTATGATGTATGTGAAATCACCTTGGTATCTATAATGTTTTCACTGGACACTAAATATAGTAGGCATTCAAGAAATATTTGCCAAATAAAACAAAAAAAAAATCCAAGAATACATGAAAGAAGGAATGAATTAATATGGACTTTTTATCAGTATAAAAAGATATAAAATGATATATCAAAAATTACATAATATAGTAAAATTTAGGAAGAAAAGAAAGATGAAAGTTTATTTTTAGTTTTTTGAAAATTCATCGAAAATAATCATGGAGTTTATAATGGTACAAAATGCAGAGAGTAGTTGAAATATCATTTATTTAAAAGAACAGAGAAAAGGTCCTAAGAAAAGGCAGTTGAGCATACAATCAGAGATCCACCATTTGATGATCAATTAAAAAGAGAGGGATATTAGACACACATTATACCATCAGTCTCTAACAAGTCACATCTTAGTCTAGTTGATTCAAATAATCTGTTTTATTTAATCTGTAATAAAAATCTTAAGATATTATAACATAAAATAACATAATATAAAAGTAGTAAATATTAAAAAATCAAAATCATTCTAAAAATAGTATAAAAGGCATAAATAATAGGAAAGTTTTTGTGACTACTTCAATTAATATATGGCATTGTTTGAAAAATACATTAGTTCAGGTTCATGGGTCACTCTGTCCATTAAGCATCTGACCTCATCTCAGGTCATGACCTCAGAGTCCTGGGATCAAGCCCTGACTACAGCTCCGTTGATCAGTGAGGAGTCTGCTTGCCCCTCTCCTTCTCCTTCTGCCCTTCCCCTGCTCATGCTCTCTCACTCTCTCTCTGTATCTCAAATAAATAAATAAAATCTTCAAAAAATATTAGTAAAAATATTTAGTGGATTAGATTATTATACACGAAGCATATTATTAAAATAGGGGGAAAAACCCTCATTTTTATTTAACAACCTTTTCAACTTTGGATGGAATATAAGATATCTAGATATATTATTTCCCTTGGTTCTTCATGTTGACTAATAGCCTAAAATATAAGTGGATCCAGAATTCTCAAGAACTAGTTACATAAACAAGGAAGCCATTTAATAGTCTCATATCACAAAATGTCTAGAGATAGGTCATTTAAAGTTTAGTTCATTTACCAAAAACTACAACTTTTTTTTTTTGCTCCACTCAAAGATTTGGGAGTGCCTTCACCAATGTCTCAGAATATCTGCTGCAATTCTAAACATGTCTTTACAAAAGTGCCCCCAAATAGGAATGAAAAGCATAGGACAATTTTTTTCTCTATACAGCACTCCCTTATACGTAATGACAAATTTTCACAGAAGCAGAATCTTTTTATATTCTCTTTGCCAGATGAGAAACAAAGGCCTATATATATTTCCATCATTATGGAATGGAAATGGATTGTTCTGATTTATAAACTAATCATGACTTACCTCTGGAATGAGCCATATCACCATCGAAACAAAATTAGGATTCTGAAAGCAAGGAAGACAGAGGAAATGACTAGTATGCAGACCGAGAGGTCTGCCATAATCATAAAAATAATTAAAGAAAAAAATCATTAAAGAAAACCATGGAAATTACTAAAACTGATATACAATTATAAGTACAGGTGGTCTGAGAAACAATTCTGAGTATGAGAATAACAAAAGAAATAAAGGGGATCCCTGGGTGGCGCAGCGGTTTGGCGCCTGCCTTTGGCCCAGGGCGCGATCCTGGAGACTCGGGATCGAATCCCACGTCAGGCTCCCGGTGCATGGAGCCTGCTTCTCCCTCTGCCTGTGTCTCTGCCTCTCTCTCTCTCTCTCTGTGTGACTATCATAAATAAATAAAAATTAAAAAAACAAAAGAAATAAAATATCCTGTTATTTCTCTTGTACTACTAAAGTAATTCTTAGCCTTTCTTCAAAGCACTTATGTCCTCATGATGAAATTTTACCACTATGAAATGTCACTTTATACCTGGTAAAGCTCTTCTTTTGAAATATATTTTATCTGGTATTAATATAGCTACCTCAGGTGTCTTATGATTAAGGTGCATGGTATATAAATTTTCTATTCTTTCATTTCTATTCTATGAGTGCCTAATATATATATACTTTTCCAGCTTTCTTGAGGTATGATTGACAAACAAAAATTGTGTATATTTAACATTACCACATGATGTTTTGGTATCCATATAAAATGGGTGTGAAATGAAATCAATCTAATTAACATATACCCATCACATATAGTTACCTCTGAGTGTGTGTGTGTGTGTGTGGTGAGAACACATGAGATCTATTCACTTAGCAAATTTCAACTAAACAATAAATTATTACTCCTTACAGTCATGTTGTACATTAGGTCTCCAGAACTTTATTCATCTTATAACTGAACATCTGTACCCTGGTCAAAACCCCCTCTTTTCCCCCGTGCCCTAGCTCCCCATAATTGCCATTCTATTTCCTCTTACTATGAGTTCAATTCTTTTAGATTCCACATATAAGCAAGATCATACAGTATTTGTCTTTTTGTGTCTGGCTTATTTCACTTAACACAATGTCCTCCAGGTTCATCCATGTTGTCATAAATGACAAGATTTCCTTTATTCTGTGCCTAAATTGTACTCCATTCCATACATATTCCATTTTTTATCCACTTATTATAAACACTCTGGTTGTTTTCACACCTTATCTATTATGATTACTACAATAAACTTGGGAGTGCAGATAATTTCCTCTGCAATTCTGATTTTGCTTCCTTTGGATATATACACAGAAGCGAGATTGCTAAACCATATGGAAGTTCCATTTTAATTTTTTGAGAAACCTCCATACTGTTTCTCGCAATGGCTGCACCAATTTACCAATTTATACCAATAATGTAAGACTTGCCTTTCTCCACATCTCTGCCAACACTTTTTATCTATTGACACCAAAATAAATCCATCATAACAGGTATAAGGTAACAACTCCTTGTGGTTTTGACTTACATTTACCTGATGTTGAGTGGCGTTGAGCACTTTTTCATGTACCTAGTGGCCATTCGTATGTCTTCTTTGGAAAAAATATCTATTCAGATCCTCTACCCATTTGCTAATGGAATTATATATTTTGCTATTGAGTTGTAGAAAGTTCCTTATTTTGGTTATTGACCCCATATCAGATATATGTTTTACAAATACAGTCTCCTATTTGGTAGGTTGTTGCGTTTTCATATTTTTGATTTCTTTCACTATGCAAAGCTTTTTACTTTAACATAGTCCCACTTTTGTTGCCTTTGCTGTCACAGCCAAAAAATTATCACTAAGACTGATACAAAGGAGATTTTTTCCTATATTTCCTTCTAGGAATTTTATGGTTTGAGGTGTTACATTTAAGTCTTTAATCCATTTTGAGTTGATTTCTGTGTCCAGTGTAAAGTAGTGGTCTCGTTTCATTCTTTGGCATCTAAGTGTCCAGTTTTCACAATAATGAAGAGACTGTCCATTCCTCATTGCATATTCCTAGCTCCTTTGTTGTAAATTAATTGACTATATATGCATGGGTTTGTTTCTGGGCTCCCTATTTTGTTCCATTGATCTCTGTGTCTGTTTCTATGTCAATACCATACGTTTTGATTACTATGGCTTTGTAATATAATTTGAAATCAGAAAGCATTATGCCTCCAGCCGTGTTCTTCTTATTTAGGATTAATTTAGCTTTTTGTGTCTTTTGTGATTCCATATGAATTTTAGGATTGTTCTATTTCTGTGAAAAATGTCATTAGTATTTTGATGAGGATTGCATTAAATCTGTAGGTTACATTCAGTAGCATAGACATTTTAATAATACGAATTATGTTAGTAATTGGAAGAATTAATGTTATTTGTGTTCTCTTCAGTTTATTTCATTAATGTTATATAGTTTTAAATGTACAGGTCTTTCACCTCCTTGGTTAAACTTATTCCTAGGTATTTTAATCTTTTTGATACAATTCTCTTTATTTCTGATTTCCAATGATTTGGCTATAATGTAACTAACTGAGTGTTCTGTATTTTTCTTAAATCTTGTCTGGAGGATATTGAACATATTTGCCATCAAATTTGGAACATTTTGACACTCATATCCTCAAATAATTTTTATTTCTCAATTTCTCTTCCGTTTTCTTCCCAGACTCCAATTACTTAACGGTAGACCACTTAATATTATGCCACACATTACTGTGGTTCTTTTTTTTCTCTCTCTTGGTGTTATAGTTTCAGTAATTTCTACTGGTCAGTCAGTCTTCAAGTTACTTGATCTTTTCTCCTGCAGTACCCAAACTTCTTTTAAGCTTACCTAGTGATTTTTTAAAAATTCTTCTATTGCAGTTTTGTGGTTTTAGAATTTACATTTGTTTTTTTTCTTACTGTGTCTATTTTTCTAATGACACCCCCCATTTCTTTGTCCATTATGTTAATCTTTTCCTTTAAAATAATGACATTTTTACAGTAGCTGTTTTTACATTTTTGTCATCTATAGGTTTGTTTCTATTAACTGCATTTAAAAAATGTTTTTACATCTTTATTTTAGAAAGAGATAGAGAGAGAACATGAGCATAGGGAGGAACAGAGAGAAAGGGAAAGAGAATCCCAAGTGGACCCTGTGTTGAGCATGTAGCCTAACATAAGGCTCAAACTCAGGATCCTGAGATCATGACCTGAGCCCAAATCAAGAGTCAGCTGTTTAACCAACTGAGCCCCTCCAGGCACCCCTCTATTCATTGCATTTTTGTTCAAGTTACAGATCACATTTTCTTGCTTCTTTGTATTGTATTTTTTATTGTATGGTGGACTTGTGGATATTACGCTGTATATTTTAATTGTAGTATAGTTAACACACTATATTTCATTAGTTTCAAGTGTACAACATGATTCCACAAGTCTATAAGTTATGCTGTGCTCGCCACAAGCATAGCTACCATCTGTCACCGTGCACTGCTATTATAATACCATCAACTGCATTTCTTATGCTCTACCCGGTGCTACTCTGTTTAGAGTCTGGTTTTTCTCCCTGTTAGAGAATATTAAGCTTTGTTTTAGCAGTGAGTGAATTTATGGATGATTTTTAACTGATGTTTATGTCAAATCTGAAAAAAACACATGTATTAATCAATCACACAGACAAATAAAAAGATAATTCTCTGAAGAGCTCAAGAAAAAGTACAGTGATTGATTTCCATTTTTACTAAAATTACTGTCCTTGACCATATGTAAATTGCTTTTTTAACTATTGAAAATAAAATATTTGCTTTGCATTTTTTAAAAAAGAAATCATATAAGAACTAAATTTGTAAATAAGTTAACCATAGAATGAATTATGTTTTAACTAATAAGACATATATCCAATTAAGCTATTAATAAATTTTGTGTGTTAAAAATAAAATATATAGATGAGAAAAAATAGGTATAACTCTTAAATTTTGTAAGGACACGTCTAGAGTAGCCCTTACCCTGGGGCTAGGGTAGCCCTCCTGTCTTCTAGGAGCTTCTTTGAATATTTGAAATGTTACCCAAGATCTCTCCATTCTGACTGGTATTTTTCTGCACTGTTTGACTTCTAAGATCTCTATTCAGCTCAGAGCCCTCTGGAATGGTTTGTTTGTTTTCTGCTGGGCCTCATGGAGTCTTACCCTGGGTACATACAGCTTAGTATTTGGCCAAAAACTCAAGGAAACACCTTTTCAGATTTCTGTGCTCATTTTCTTGCAGAGCTAACTCATCTTTGGTACCTTGTTCCACAGATTCAGACACCTCAGCAACCCTGATACCTGATTTCTGCTTCCTCTTCCCAGAAATTCCGTTAATCTCTGCTTGCGATCCAGTCCTCTGCATAAAGTTTGAAAAGTGCTCTGGGCGAAAAATTGAGATAACTGTGTAGCTCACCTTGAGTTACATCTTCTCTAAAAGATCACAGCATGTTTGCTAATGCCTAAAAGCAGTTGCCTCATATATATTTTTTAAGATTTTATTTATTTATTTATGAGAGACACACAGAGAGAGGCAGAGACATAGGCAGAGGGAGAAACAGGCTCCTTACAGGGAGCCTATTGCAGGACTCAATCCCAGGGCCCCGAGATCACAACCTGACCTGAAGGCAGATGCTCGACCACCAAGCCACCCAGGTGTCCCACTTCATATTTTTTATCAAGTTTCACAGCTGCTTACTGTGGACGGGTAAGCATAATACCTTTACTTCTAATACCCAAGCCAATACACTTTTCCAGTACACTTATAAATAATACAATTTCTTGGTCTCACATTTAGCAACTTGTCCCAGACCTGTCACCCTACCTTAGTGGAAAAAAAAATACTGTTTTCCAATGTACTTTGTCCACTCACATCTAATTTGCTTTTATTTTAAAACAACATACTAAAAATCAAAAAGAATGTACAGGGTCTATCCTTGAAGATTCTTTAGGGGATTGTCTTTCTGGAGAAAAAAAGTCACACGGAATAAACACAAAACATAGATTCCAGCCATTGCCTTGTCCTATCACTCCTAAATACTATCACTTCTCCAGTATTTGAGGCTCCCCAGTGATAAGTGTGCTAAATTAAAACCATAGAGCTTCTTCACTGAGGAGCTATGATTTGTGTTCAGCGTTAATCCCCATGGCTTTTACATCCCCAAGGTGCCCTCTTTTTGCTTCATTTACATTCTGATACCTCTCTTGTTCCATGGAGACAAGGTTCAGCTCAGCATTCAGCAGTTAGTGTTCAGCAGGAAAACAGTGAGCACAATGCACTGCTAACTTATAATTATTCTAAACGAAAACAATTTACCACTGAGATAATAGAGAGAATGCTGACATTCAGGACCTTATATAATGGATTACTCCTTATTTTAACCTACAATTCTAGATGGCCTTTGGTTACATATTTATTTGCGACTGCGATGCAGTTCCCCCCAGAATTGACAGAGAGAACAAAGGGGGGAAATTGGTAAGGAAAAAGTGGCCGTTATAAAATAGTCCTAAGACCAGTTATTCTGTTACTTTCATATTTCTTTTTTATCACCCAGTGGTGCAACACATATTTCTTTTGCTTTCATACCTATAATTCATCTTCTAGCGGGTGATTGGATGGGTGAAAGTGACTTGGATTTATTTCTTCCCTGCTTGCCATATCACTATATATTTATTTGGCTTGTTGTTAAAGTTTTCAGTCACACTTTCAAAAACTTAAAGAGAAATTCTGACTGGATGAGAACAGCTTGAAGAATATTAGAAAAATATGATTTAAAGGAAATATTTGTAATTAAATTATTGCTCTCATGACGTGGATGGAGCTTGAGAGTATTATGCTAAGCAAAACAAGCCAGAGAATGATAAATACCATATGATTTCATTCATATGTAGAACTTAAGAAACAAAATGGATTCACACAGGGGAAGGGGAAAATAAGAGAGGGAAGCAAGCTATAAGAAATTCTTCTCAAATTTTTTTTGTAGGCTCCACATCCAACATGGGCCTTGAACTCACAACCCTGAGATCAAGACCCAAGCTGAGATCAAGAGTTGAACACTTAACTGACTGAACCACTCCGGCACCCCTAAGCAACCCTTAAGAATAGAGAATAAACTGAGGGTTGCTGGAGGGGAAGTCTTTGGGGGAGTGGGATGAGTTAAACGGGTGATGCGCACTTGTGATGAGCACTGGGTGTTATATGTAAATGATGAATCACTAAATTCTACTCCTGAAACTAATATTACACTATATATTACCTAACTAAAACTGAAGTAAAAACTTGAAATAAAAAATAATGATTGTTCTCAATTGTAGGGAGCTAGGAATGTAAGTCATGAAGATCTGATATATAACAAATTATGTTACTGTTCTCTCATATTTCAAATGTCAGCTAAGGAAATAATAACCAGGGACACCTGGGTGGCTCAGTGGTTGAGTGTCTGCCTTTGGCTCAGGTCATGATCCCGGGGAGTCCTGGGACAAAGTTCCGCATCAGGCTCCTCACAGGGAGCCTGCTTCTTCCTCTGCCTATGTCTCTGCCTCTCTCTCTGTCTCTCATGAATAAATAAATAAAAATTTTTAAAAAAGAAGTAATAACCATCGTAGTTAACATGCATATGTAACCGCGATTTCACTTAAAATGCTCTTTTTATTTGTTGATTCTTCACTAAGAATGAGATTGCGTGAATTAATTATCTCTTGGATTTATCTGAGAAATTTTTCTAATATTTAGAAAAGGAAGGATTGATCAAATATTATAGCTTTCATATGGCAGACGAAAAAATTCATCCATTTTCTTTGGCACAGAACATATGAAATAATAATTGTATTCCTGAAACGTTACCCCTCTCCTAATATATTTTTTTTCTTTTGAAACATAAAAGGAAATAAAGAAAGATGTCTTCTTAATTAAAATAAATCCAAAAGCAAAAATATTTATATTTAATGATTCCAACATATTCACAGTATGCTTCAAGTAACAGGCATCTTGAATCTTTTTATTACTTGGGTCCTAAAACATAGCTTATAATTTCTTCTAATGCGTAAGTAGATCATGTAAGGTAAGATTGTCTAAATAGGCTAGTTTAGTAAATGCCATCCAAACACATCAACCTAACTGCTTCTCATTAAAAACATAATCTGCCTTCCTGTCTTCATTAAGAAGAAGAAATGTTTCCAATGAAATATTTTGCCAAGTAGCTTAGTTCAAAATGTTATAACTATGCATGTGGAAAATTGGAAACTCAAGTACTGGTGATTCTTTTTTACATTAATTTTCAAACAGCCAATGTATAGACTATACTTAGTAAAATCAAGGTTTAATTGTTTCACTGGTCTAATTAAAATAATCTTTATTGAAAGATACACTGGCAATGATTTGTGCATTAATTATGAATGCTGAGCATCACAAAACAGCATGATCTTTCATTCAAAAAGCACAGCTCTTTGCCCAGTTAAGTAATGTAGCAGTAGGAAAATGTCATGATTCAAGGACTTAGGCAATGTAGTAGGAGCTCTGGGATTTTTTAAAATCTCAATTTACCTACAGAATGACCTTGGACTAGTCTCTTGATACTAGTTAATTCCCCAAGTTCAGTTATTAGAACATAGCTGGAAAATGGGAAACTTGCTTTAACTATGTGTTGTGCAGAAACTTGCTTTAACTATATGTGTAATAAGCAGGTGTTAAGGCTGGCCATTATGGTTCGAAATAAACTCTGAGACTATGCAAAATAAAACAATCATATTATTTTCATCAAAGACAGAAATATCATTATTTTGTCACCAAAAGAATGATGATAATTTTTCCAATGAGATTTTAGCTCTAGGTTACTATTTGTTTCTCTACCTTGGCTTAATTCTTTATTTTGACTGATAGCATTTAAAAAGATTTATTTACAGATAATATAATTACAATATGCTATGATTAGAGGAAAAGCATATATAACAGTGTGATGTTAAAGAGAAAATCCAGTGCTTGAAGAAATAAGCTCTTCCTTTAAACTCGGCTCTGTTACTGATTTGATGATTAAGCATGGGCAGCAAATTGAAGATAACTCTTTTTTTTTTATCTTTACAGACATAATATACAAAATTTCTGCCTCATCTATGTCTCATGGCTGAGAGAATCCAATTAGAAAATATCTATAAGTAGTAATTCTTTCCTGAAACTTAAATTGCCATGATCATCACCATATATCATTACTTATGGATAGTAACTAAAGGTAATATGGGCCCAGTTATGCCTAAACCATGGATTTATCCTAACTGTGGAAATTGCTTTTATTATAGGCAACATATGGGGCACTGGGGTCACTCAGTGGTTGAGCATCTGCCTTTGGCTCAAGGCATGATCCTGGAGTCCCCAGATCGAGTCCCACATCGGGCTCCTGCATGGAGCCTGCTTCTCCCTCTGCCTATGTCTCTGCCTCTCTGCCTCTGTGTTTCTCGTGAATAAATAGATAAAATCTTTTTAAAAATGTGCACATGTGATTATCTCATCCATGGTGGACAAATATGCTTTGAGAAGTGGGCAGGTGAGGATGGTAACAGAAAAGAGATAAAAAGATTATAAATATTTTTTCATCTGATTGTCTTGGCATAGAGAATAGCCTATTCTTGTTTGTTGGTGACTCTAAGAGTTGTGTGTTTGTGTTAATTTTTCAGAAAAGGTGTCATTTAATCTCAATCCACTTGGTCTCATTAGAGATAATCAGAGTATTTTCCTAGTTTTTGGAACATTTTCTATACGAGGTATCTCTTGTTATCAGAACCAATTTTCTATAGACGTAAGAATGATACCAGAAAAAGTCTGTTACTTTTTGAGTTAAATGGATTCTTCAGAGGAATGTATTATCCTGTGAATAAGACTTTTTTATTTGAAAAAAAAATAAAATAAAAAATAAAAAAAGACTTTTTTATTTGATTGGCAGAGTAAACTACTATGACAGAATAAACGTTATTTCAGTTTTACCCTACTTCATTGCTTTTCAAAAAATATGTTCATAATCAGTGTAAGAGAACATACCTCAATAATCTAGCACCTGTTTCCATTCCCCGAGAACAATGCAGAGACCATAGGAAGTGCTCATCGAAACACACTCAGCCAGCCACTAATTGAAACTCAATCTTCTATTTTTTTCTGTATTTTTAGGTCATGCTGATTTATGGTTCTTTTTCATTGGTACAAATCTATCATTTGCCTCATAGTTGTTTTTTTTTTTTTTCAGAAATTCTCTCTTTCCTCATATTCATGCCAAATAGTCAGATTCTAGAAACCTCCTCCGTTTTGCAGCTGTTTATGTGTTCACATCCTCTGCCATGGACACTTTCATACTTGAATTATAGATAATATATGCTAGTATATTACATATAGTAGCAGGTTTAAAATCCATGAAAACAGGAAACTGCCTTTTTTGCAGCCTCTATAACACAAAGCAGTGTGTCAGTGTTTGGCACATGGCAGATAGGACATTTTTTCAGATAGAATAACTCAATGTACAGATAAAACCAGCCACTTAGTATTTATTTCTAGATGCAAGAGTGTATCTGAAAGATTTTCAGCATTCATCAAAATGAATCTGGTGTGTGTGTGTACGTGCTTTTAAGTATGAAATTTCAAAATACTGTTTTTGAAAAATAACAACAACAACATGATTTTAAGTCAAGGACTGATTGTCAGAAACTTACTTTCATAAACATATGTTGTGTGTGAAATAAACATTAATTAAATTGCATGTCTGTGGGAGATTTAAAGTCAATATATAGAAATAATTACATGTTACTATTAATAACAATGTGTTTTTATAAAACATAAATGATTTTCATAGCAAGAAAAATGAGGCAGGTTTTTCTTTTCAATTCTAATATTCAGTTTTATATTATTTTTAGTAATTGCTATTCATTCTCATATGTGATAGAAAGATAAGGCAGATTGATCAATATAACTGTAGAATTCAAGTATCTGTATTCAAGAAAGAGAGAGGGAGAGAGGAGGTGGGCGGAGAGAAGAAAACAGGAAGAAAAAAGGAAGGAAGGAGGGAAGAGGGAAGGAAAGAAAGAGAGAGAGGAAGAAATGAGAAAGAGGGAGGGGGGCAGGAAGGAGACAGAGAGAAACAAAAATTTTTTTCCAGGGGTAGTAGCAACATGCCCTAATTTTAACTCCCCATTATGAAAAAAAGAAACTCTTCTACAAATGAAGTAATCCTCAAACTTGACTCATCTGCATGTTAATGGAAAAATATTTCAATTTTACCGGTGTCTGTTACAGACTGGGTATGACCCAACTCCTTGCTATTTCAGAAATAGTCATTAGAATTTAATATTGCTGTCTGTTGCATTCACAGTCTGAATATTTTAATACATAGGAGGAAATGATTCTGTATGAGAAAATGCTTGAAAATGCTGTATTTAATTAATGCCCAAGGGAAGCCATGAAAAAGAAAAAAAATTGTACTTGTCACATACTAATTTTAAACACTGTTTACCAGATTTACTTATATGCACTGCTCTAGCCTCCCACTCAGCAGTTTGATAATAGCAGAGCAGTTCCGTGCAGCACGAATCCTTGGTTTCTAGAATTCAGTGGGAGGAATAGGATACAAAGAATAGATGAAGAAGCTGCACATCAATGCAGCTAAATTCTAAGGTTTAGGGCAGACCCTCAGTTATAAACACCTGCTCAGAGGCAAGCAGATACATGGGAGACTATAAGCTTAAACTGGATACCAGCTATTTATATCCTCACAGGGCAGTGAACTATTTGGCTTATGTAATACAGATGGTAGATGATAGATAGATGATAGATAGATGATAGATAGATAATAGATAGATACATGATATAGATGATGATGATAGATAGATAGATATAGATAGATAATAGATGGTAGATGATAGAGATAAATAGATGATAGAGATAGATGATAGATAGATGATGATAGATAGATGATAGATAGATAGATAGATAGATAGATAGATAGATAGATAGATAATGGATAGAACAGGCTCTATCGAACATTTTTAGTCAAATCAATCTAATAGAGTAGTTTATAAGTGTTTCTTTTCTAAATGAAGAGACATTTGTATGAAGAAAAAGAGAATGAAAAATAAATTCAAGAGGTTCTCTTTCAATTTAACTATGTGGCTAGAATTCAACAGAACTGAATTCTATCTCAGAGAATTCCAGGAATTCTTTGACTTCTGTTTCAAAGGAATAAAATTGTCTTATTTCTGACCTGGATTAAATAAATGTAAACCTTCACCACAAGAGGCAGAGACCCCTGGTATTGGACCACACCAAGGCATGAATATAGTCATACAAAGAGAAAGAGAAAAGAACTAATGGGAATTATTTGGTTAGGTGCCATGCATTAATGTTATCTCACTTGACATTTGTGGTAATGAAATGAGGCAAATTTAACCTTATGTATTCACAAAAATTCTTAGAAAAGTAACTCGTTGACCAGAACACTAAATTAAGTCTAAGTATGTGTTGCTTCCATTGATCATGTGTTTTGTGAAATAAAATCAAGCTTGTTGGAGTTAACTATTTATTACTGTTTATCTTCCAAGTCTGCCGGCCAGTCCACAATTACACAATCAAATTGTGGTTATATATTTTCATGGCATCCTTCTTCCTCCAGGGCACTCTTTGATGCAATCCTGAGTACTGGCCTTTGGCTTGCACTCTGAAAATATCTCCAGCTCTTCCCAGTCTTTTACCATAGGGGATAAGATGTGGGGAGCGAAAAGAACATCAGAGGTCCTAGATTGAACAGTCTCCCCCCAAACCCTTGACCCTGCCGGAAACCCAGAATGTGATCATTTGGAAATATGGTCATTGGAAATGTGATAAGATCGGACTGGATTAGCATGTTTCTAATCCAATATGACTGGTGTCTTTATAAGAAAAGAAGCACAGAAATAGACCCGGAAGGTGAAAACCATGTGAAGACAGAGATGGAGATTAGCGTGATGCTCCTACAAGTCAAGGAACACCCAGGATCGACATCCATTACCAGAAGCTAGAAAGAGACAAGGAAAGATCCTCCCATAGAAACTTCAGAGAGAACATGGCCCTGCTGACACCTCAAGTTCAGACTTCTAGCTCCCAGGACAGTGAAACAATAAATTTCTATTGCTATAAGCCTTAGAGTTTGTGGTAATTTGTTTGTTATTAGCCCTAGGCAACTAATACACCAGCTTTACCGACTGAGAGACTTATTCCATACATCCTTCTTTAATCTAGCCTGCTTTTTATTTATGCCTACCCAAGAACCATAATTTTCCTTCTATTACACAGTCATTCTCCTTTCTATTCTAGTCTAAATCCTTCCCTTCCTGTGAGAGAATTTCCAGCACCCTTGATCTTGTCTGCTCTTTGCCTCAAACCTTTTGAAAATATCGATGCATAGATCATTTTTTTCATGAAATCTCAAATAGTTGCCCATAATCAGAAGAATTGGAAGAGAGGAACTGAAGACTGCTTTAAAGTTAGGGGCTCAGTGTCCCAGGAGAATGAGGAATGTGGTCTCAACCTCGTATGACCTCTCTCTTACTCTGGCCAATCAAAAGAAGGATTTGAATTTCATCTAGATGATCTCTCAGAAGCGATTGTTCTGATTCTTTGTTCTCCTCTCTGAACAGGGAGCAGATAGCAGGGAGAGGGTCATCCTTAGTGTTATTTTAGTCCACTATCAGTGAAATAATTCGCCAGTACCAGACCTAATAACATTGTTAAAACTGAACCATACAGCAGAGATTTGGCTGTCAATTATTTAGGTGTTGACAACCTGCCCTTTGTGTCTTTTCCATGGAAACAAATAAAAAGATAAATACGAGTCACCTGCTGTCCTCTGAAGCTTGTCGTCGGGTAGGCTGGTGTCATGGGACTTTGCCAGCGTGCTTTGCGGCAGCACAATGACCCTGCTGAGGTGCCATCTGCACTCCGAGACCTGGAATCCTGACTACAATTACCTGCCAGTGCCAAAGTCAGGGACAGTACACATCTTGCGTTTACAGTGACAATATTTTTTACCCCAAAACCAGGACACAGTGCCTGACAGGTACAGCTATACCTATGGGAACAATGAAACAGGATATTTAAATTCAAGACTGTCCTAGAAAATCTGAGATATATTTCAGCCTAAAGTTATCTGATCTGCTGGATGCAATTGGAATTGTGAGAGAAATGTAAAAGATGGATTCATTCATCTTAAAAAAAAGTGATTAAAATAAACTTATATCAAGTATTTTAACTTTGATCTCGCTGAAAAACTATTTTATTATATTACCACTATCTATTATGTATTTATATTTTATAGACATTTTTGTGCTATAAAAATAAGATGAAAAAATGAAAAAAAATTATTGTTGAGGAGCTGTATATATGCAATACCAGTAACTTATAACTTCCTTTTCCGTTAGGATTCAAGTCAGATTCATGATAATGGGAATAATGAGAGCTGCTCTTAGCCACTAAGCGCACTCTATGCGCTAGGCATTGGTAGGTGAGATAACACACGTATTAAGCCTCCTGCATGCCTTGTCTCATCTAATTCTCTCAATAATCCATGGGGTAGGCATATTAACTCCACTTTGCGAATGAAAAAAAATTAAGCCCAAAGTCACATGGCTAGAAAAACCACAGATCAGGAATCAAACATAATTCCACCTAAATACACGATCACGGTGGTAAATAGGAAATTAGACTTCACCAGGACATCACTTAAGAGAAACTACCCTCCACCTTTTTCTACTTGAGAGACAATGTCAACAAGCCAACCACTTCCAATTTCAAATGTTAACCATAGTTACACCCTTTTACCTTCCACATTAGAAAGAGCCATCAGTAAAGCAAGTAAATGGGAATGAAGGGAATACCCAGGAAACAGATTTGGACCATGGGACGGTTTCATTTTCAATGATGAGGATTTTATTTAAATGTGGTCCAAATATAAGAAATAGGAATATTTTATACTCAGTATATTCAGTACAGAGATGTGTTATGTACTGGCACATGTATATATGATGGAGATTTTTATTTCATGAACAGGAAAACTGTGACTATTAAAAAGGGCTAATCAATCTTGTTTTTATTTTTGTGAGAACCTATTTTACTTTATTTATTTACCATACTCCCCACAATACACGTAGTTATATTAGCAGCAATACGTGATTGCTTTTTGACAAAAGACAATTTTACTGATTAAAAACCAGGCTGCTGTACTTAAATATGTAGCAGTTTCCATGGAAACAATTTTACTTTGAGTCAGAGCATATCTTGTTTTAGGGAGAGTAGTCTGTTGTTATGGCAATGGGAACTGAACTTGAGCATTTTTCCCAAAAGAAGACTAACACAGGATAGATAATAGGGTTGCCAATTATGAAGCACAGAGAAATACGAGTGTACTTACCTTAGCTTATACAAACACTAGCTGGTAAAGATAGTAGACACCATTTTAGTCTTGTTAGGGAATCTCTTGTTCCATGTGCCTCCCTTACTTTTTAATTGTAACAAATAATAATAATGTCATATTATCCTTGAAATTTTGTTCATTGAAGACAACAAATTCACATCATGGTTTCTATAGCAACCGTATATGCTGTCTCATTAAAACAGTAGTATGAACAAGAAAAACATTAATATGAACTATACTAAAGATACTAGAAGAATCAAGGATACCTGGGTGGCTCAATCAGTTAAGCATCTGCCTCTTGATTTCAGCTCAGGTCATGATCTTTGCAGCATGAGATGGAACACCCTTCCCTCCCCCCCCATCCAGCTCCACGTTCTGCAGGGAGTCTACTTGAGATTCTCTCCTCCTCTCCCTCTGTCCCTCCCCTGCTCATTCTCTCTCTCTCTCTCTCTCTCTCTCTCTCTCTCTCTCAAAAATAAATAAATATTTTTAAAGAGATACCATAAGAATCATAATTTGTCACCTATTTCACGACATTATGGCAATGATGATAATAACAAATAGTCAAAATGTATAGACTGCCATGTCTAGAATACTCTAAGATAGTTACATTCTCACATTAAAATTTTCAAAATACCTCTCTTTGTGTGAGATATTATTAATATCTTCATTGTACAGAAAAGGAAACTGAAGCACAGAGGTTAATCTATTTATCCAAGGTCACACATCAAAGAAGTGCCATAGCAAAGAACCAAACCTGTGAAGTCCATGCTCTTAACTACCTTATGTTAGCATTTCTTAATTGCTTGACAAATTAGTTTTTGTTTTCTTATATTAATATTAAGTCTCAATTTAAATTTAAACTACTTTAAATTACTTTATTTTTTTATTTAAATAAATTATGTTTAATATCTAGTCTTTTCAAGAATGTGCATAAACTTCAGACAAGAATTGACAATACAAACTTGAATTTAACTGAACCAAATAAAAATAGAGTGACTCATCTCAAAAATGACCCTGTGATATTATTAGTACGTTTAATCTTAGAACTAATTAATATTTAAGTAATTTAGGGTTGTAAATGTGAGAGCCTTATTTGGAGTGAAAAGAGAAGGATTTCTTGAGGGATTATTCTGAATATATTTGTAAGTCTGAAATATATATGCAAATATGAAAATGGCAGCTAAAGGATTTACTGTGATAGGTCTCTAATTAGAATTGCAAAATATTTCATTTCAGGGGCTCATGCCTTTCCTCATCAAAAATGTTCAGCCTTTTTAAACCAAAGCCGTTTTTCCTACCAGTTTGTATGTTGCAGATGAATCATGAATTCATCTCATTTTAGTCTCTTAGGCAATGATTACATAAGTATTTCAATAACACAAAATGTTCATTCCACTTTGTGTTATTGAAAACACTTGCATTATTAAAAACAAAACAAAATAAAACAAGACAGCTTTCCCTGCTACCCTGTTTCCGTGTAGACAGGTTAAGTTATGATAAATAAGTGGCATCTCAAAAGATAATGGTTGACAGGATAAAGGTTATAAACACATAAAAAATCACTGCAATAAATATTTTCTAAATGCAGTGATATTAAAAGTATCCCCTTTTGAGTTAGAAGTAGGACAAGAATGCTGCTATTATCACCCCCTCAGCATTGCACTAAGACCTGAGCCAGCCAACTAACACAAGCAAGACTGGTTAGCAAAAGGTTATCAGATGTTCCTTTTATATTAACACTCAAAACACTTAATACTTGATATTAAGATGTTCTTAAATAAAGAACACTGCAAACAGTAATTTGCTTAAATAGCAACGTGGGTTAGTAAAAAGCCATTGCTCTAGCTAATGGCTTTTCTCATGCCTGTGCTTTGGTTAACTTGCCAATGCACGTATCCTGTGTAACCCAGTCACTCCCACCTCTTTCACAGCCCAAATCCTACACCTTCATTCGCCGACTGAGCTTACACTTCATTTATTAATTGTTCACACAATGCTTGTCCTCTACTTTCACTCTGGTTTTTGGTCTCGCACTCACATATGCTCAGATCTGACTCACTGATAAAATGTATCCAGCTATGACCTTGATGCTTCAAATTGCAGAGAAAAACAGGAGTTTACTTCTAGGCATGCTCACTTCCTGAAGACTGTGTAATCATTAGGTAGTTGGGAATATGGATTTGGACCTCAGAGTAAGGACAATGTTAGAGACACAAATAGCAGTTATTCACAAATGTGTATGTGTGTGTATGCTGTGATATAAAACAATATATGATGTTCTAAAATCTAAATGTAAATGCAATTTACTGATTCCCAGTTAGCACATATATTGCTACAACTGAAAATCAGTTTTCAAGGTAAGAACTATCTTCATCGAACAGATAACTGAAGTCAAAGGAGAAAAAAAATAATATGCCAAAGTGATACAATTTGTCAATTAGTAAGTAATGGATCTTGTACATGAATACAGGTCTTATGGTGGGGGGATGGGATAACTGGGTGATGGACATTAAGGAGGGCATGTGAGGCAATGAGCACCGGGTGTTATATAAGACAGATGCATCACTGACCTCTACCTCTGAAAGCAATAATACATTATATGCTAATTAATAAATTTAAATAAGTATTTTTTTAAAAGACATGTTCATTTCTCTATAGCGCAACATAGCTCAAAAAACTTCAAAATATTTTAGCATATTGTAGAAAGGATGTTTTCCCTACCAAATTGATTATTATTTTGGAAGCTATGTTTTTATCTTTCTTCATTTTCTGCAAGATAATCATTATATTCTATAGTTTCATCAATTTCAATGGATCCTAAGGCTTTTTCTTTCTTCATAATCGTCATCTCTTAAGTCATATTTGTTTATATACATCCAGTCTTCCCAGCTTTTTCATAATGCTATTTCTGCAGGAAACAACAGCTTTATTTTAACATTGAATACATTTGTTCTGTCTCCATCTTTGTTTCTGTTCTTTTTTCCTTTGTATACCTCTTATTGATCACCTATCTATCATCTATCATTTGTTTCATATCACTTGTGAGCATTGAAAATGGGCAGAATGTACTGTGCATTAATCATGAACAGTTTCTTTTGACTGATGTAGAATCTCTTTTTTACTTCACTTAAAAGGTATGGTTTCTATTGTGCCTAGTTTAACAGATTGATCAACTTTTTAATCAAATATATTTTTTCTACAACAACCATTACAGAACATAAAGACTTCTAACTCTGGGAAATGAACTAGGGGTGGTGGAAGGGGAGGAGGGCGGGGGGTGGGGGTGAATGGGTGACGGGCACGGAGGGGGACACTTGACGGGATGAGCACTGGGTGTTATTCTGTATGTTGGTAAATTGAACACCAATAAAAATTAATTTATAAAAAAAAAAAAAAAAAAACTTCTTATGCAACAACAACAAAAAAAAGCAGTATTTTCTAGAAAACTTGTTTTCTTTAAAGAGAGAGAGCATGTGCCTCGTGTGTGGGTGGGGATGGGCAGAGAAAGAGGGAGAGAGAGAATTTCCAGCAGATTCCACACTGAGTGTGGAGCCCAAGAGGGGGCTTGCTCCCGTGAGTCCAAGATCATGACCTGAGATGAAATCAAGAGTCAGATGTTCAACCAACAAAGTCACTCAGGCTCTTCTTAAAAAACTATTTTTTAAATATATGATGGCACCATTAGAAATAAACTTCCAAATGCTCTTGGACCCAATCAAAATACTTTCCTTTTGTGAGAAATTTATTTGAGAAAGTATCTTTGATAGACCTTTGAGATTTATCTATAAGAAGTAAAACACGAGTTAAGGTAACCCAAAACCAGGGTGGGGTAAACTTTACCTTCAGTTTCCTGGCCTAGGCATTTCAGATTTACAAGCTGAGGGATTCTTTTCCATTGAAAGACAAATACTATGTTTTAAAATGTCTAAAGACTGGAGCTACAAATGTAGAGCTAGAGATAATTAAAAAAACAACAACAATGGGGTATTTGGGTGGCTCAGTTGGTTAAGCGTCTGCCTTTGGCTCTGGTCATGCATGATCAAGGGGTCCTGGGATTGAGCCTCATGTCAGGCTCCACACTTGGTGGGAATTCTGCTTGTCCCTCTCCCTCTCCACCTGCCCCCAGGCCCCTTTTATGGGCTCTTTCTTAAATAAATAAATAAATAAATAAATAAATAAATAAATAAATAAATAAATAACATCTTTAAAAAAAAAAAAAAACAAATATATTTTTTCTACAACAACCATTTCTGTATATTGTATTTGATACAAAATCACATGCAACCATCTTGCAATATATTTTTTGTAATCATTCTTTCATTCATTCCACAAACATTTATTTGAGTCTATTATGAGAAGTGTCCTGAGCTAGGCCTTGGGTATAAGGGGCAGTGACACAAGTCTGTGCTGTTAAGGAGCTTACATTCCAGGAAGACAAGGAAATAAATAGCTAGCACTTATAGTGGATTATAAATGCCATTATAGAGATAGCCAAGACTTCTTGTTTCTGATTCTGCAGAGCTTAGAAACCCCTATTCCACCATAACTGTAAGTAAAAAGCTAAATAGACTAAAAAAAAAATCAATGACTTTTCTAGAATATATGATAGAGTGGTGGACACAGGACAAACCAAAGCCCCCAAGATTAGAGAGACAGACAGAAGAATACAGAGAGTCATGATGTTCCTAGAGTAGAAATAGCCACTGAAACCAGCGTCAGGGTAGGAAACTTTAACTGTAGTTGATAAACTGCTGGAGGCTCAGTATGGACAATTCAGAGAGTTAACTGATAAAGAATTAGTACCCTAAGTTTACAAAGAACTTATCAAACTCAACACCCCAAAAAACAAATAATCCAGTTATGAAATGGGCAGAAGACACGAATAGACATTTTTCCAAAGAAGACATGCAGATGGCCAACAGACACAGGAAGAGATGCTCCATATCACTGATCATCAGGGAAACACAAATCAATACCACGATGCCAGACCACCTCACATTTGTCAGAATGGCTACAATTAACAACACAGGAAACAATAGACGTTGGCAAGGATGTGGAGAAAGGGGAATCCTTTTGAACTATTGATTGGAATGCAAAGTGGTGCTGCCATGCTGGAAAACAGTATTGAGGTTCCTCAAAAAGTTAAAAATAGAACTTCCCTAAGATCCAGCAATCATATTACTAGGTATTTGCACAAAGGATACCAAAATACTGATTTTAAGGGCCACATGCACTCTGATGTTTATAGCATCATTATCATCAATAGCCAAATTATGGAAAGATCCAAAATATCCATCAATAGATGAATGGATAAAGAAGATGTGGTACGTATGTATGTATGTATATATTTATTTATATAATGACTCATTACTTGGGCATCAAAAAGAATGAAATCTTGCCATTTGTAACTATGTGGGTGGAGTTAGAGTATATTATGCTAAGCAAAACAACTCAGAAAAACACAAATATCACATGATTTCATTTATATGTGGAATTTAAGGAACAAAACAGATGAACATAGGGAAAGAAGGAAAAAGAAAAAAAAGAAAAAGGGCAAACCATAAGAGACTCTTAACTATAGAGAACACAATGAGTGTTGCCAGAGGGGAGGGATGAGCTAAGTGAATGATGGGTATTAAGAGGGGACTTGTTGTGATGAGAACTGGGTGTTATATGTAAATGATGAATCAGTGAATTCTACTCCTGAAACCAATATTACACGATACGTTAACTAACTAGAATACATTAACTAACAAGAAAAACTTGAAACAAATTTTTTTTAATTTTTTTAAAAAAATATAAAACTTCAGGGGGATTCAATCATAGGGAGTGTCTCAACAATTTTGTGAATTTTACTTCTAGGAGCT
The DNA here is from genome assembly GCF_905146905.1 of Nyctereutes procyonoides. Classification (NCBI taxonomy): domain Eukaryota; kingdom Metazoa; phylum Chordata; class Mammalia; order Carnivora; family Canidae; genus Nyctereutes; species Nyctereutes procyonoides. The sequence continues at coordinate 9,049,862 of NW_026575122.1, read as the reverse complement.
TAACCAAGTTTCAGAGTAAATATGAGAGAAAAATTCCCTGGAGGCCTACTTACAGCAATTCTCTTATCAAGTACATCAAGAAAAGATTGCAAGTCATACCAGAAAGCAAAAGCCCCAGCAATTTAGGGAGACAAAGCAAATATAGCAGGGATGTTAAATTATCAGAACAGGAATTTAAAATAATAGTATGCTGAAAGCTATAATGGATAAAGTAGGCTACATGGAAGAAGAGATGGCCAATGTATACAGAGAGATAGAAATCCTAAGAAGGAACTAAAAATAAATGCTAGTGATGAAAAACACTGTAATAAAAATGAAGATTTTTGATGGGCTTTGATGGGCTTATTAGGACACTGAATTTGGCTGAGTCTGAAAATGTCTCAATAGAAACTCCTGAAACTGAAAAGGAAGGAAATAAAGTCTTGAGAAAAACAACAGCAAAATAACTGGGAACTGTAAGACAAGTACAAAAGGCATAGCATAGGCATGATGGTAGTTCCAGAAAAATAAAGAGGAAAGTAGAGAAGAAATATTGGACAATTAATAGCAGAATTTCTCCAAAATAAAGTCTCCAAACCAAACCACAGACCCAGGAAGCCCAGAGAATATTGAGCAAGGCTAAAGTCAAGACTACACCTAGACATATCACTTTCAAACTGCAGAAAATTAAAGATAAAAACGTTACTGAAAGAAATCAAAGACAAAAACCACCTTGCTTATGGAGGAGCAAAGATAACAATCACAGTTAGCTTTTCCTCGTGGACAGTGCAAACAAGAATGCCTTGGATGTTGAGATAAAAAGACCCACCAACCCAGAATTCTGTATCCAGTGTAATTATCCTTTAACCAAGAAGGGCAGGGCTTCAAGGCCTGGATGGCTTAGTCAATTCAGCATTGGACTCTTGATTTTGGCTCAGGTCATGATCACAGGTCATGGAATTGAGACCCACACAGGGCTCTGGGCCCAGCAGAGAGTCTGCTTGGGATTCTCTCTCCCTCTTCCTCTGCCCCTCTGGCTGCTCTCTTTCCCCACCCCACTAAAATAAATAAATAAATTTTAAAATATTTTAAAAAATGAAGAGGAAATAAGGACTTTTCCAGACAAACAGAAATTGAGAGAACTGGTTGCCAGTAGATCTGCTTTGCAAACAGTGTTAAGTTCTTTAGAGAGAAGGAAAATAATATAGGTTGGAAACTCTTATCTACATAAATAAAGAGCAACTGAGAAAGAATGAGTGAAGTTAAAATACAAACTTTTTATTTTCCTACACTTAACGGATCTAACAGACAATAGTTTGTTCAAAGTAGTAATATCAACAATATATTCAATGATATGTTTATGTATGATATATATTATGACATATGTTTATGTATATATGTATGTATATATGTATGTGTATATATGTATATATGTATAAGTGAAAATAAATGGCACCAATGATACAAGATGGGAGAGAGGAATCAGAATTCTTTTCATCAGGTAATCATGCTTGGTGTAATGTTATTTACAGTAACACTTGATATGGGGTTACTTGAAAGTGGACTTGGAATCCTTATAAATGTGTATTACAAACTCAAAGGCAACCACTGTAGAGAACTGTAAGTGATATGCTAAGAAAGGAAAGAAAATAGAATCATACAAAATGCTCAATTAAAACCACAAAAAAAAAAATCGGGAAAAGAGTGGAAGACAAAAATAGAATCAAAGAACAAAGGCAACAAATAGCAAATACAGTAGCAAATATAGTAGATGTTAATCCAACCATATCAGTAATTACTTTGAATACCAATGTTCTAAATACACCAATTAAAAGACAAGGATTATCACACTGGATTAAAAAGCAAGACCTAACTATGTGTTTACTATAAGAAACCCATTTTAAATATAAAGAGACATATGGACTAAAAGTAAGTGAATGGAGGAAAATGTGCCATGCCAACATTAGTCAAAAGAAAGCAAGAGTAGCTATATAAATTTCAGACAGAGGAGACTTCAAGGCAAGGGAAGTCTTTAGGGGAAAAGGAGGGCATTACATAATGATAAAGAGCTCAATTCTCCAAGAAGACATAACAAACCTTAACATGAATGCACTTCACAATGGAGTATCAAACTATGTGAGGTAAGAACTGATAAAACTGTAATTTGAAATAGATGAATCCACTGTCATAACTGAAGTCTTCAATACCCCCCTCTCAGAAAGGTATAGACCCAGCAGGTAGAAAATCAGGAAGGACATAGTTGAACTCAACAAGACCATCAATTAACTGAATATAATGGATATGTATAGACTACTTCATCCAATGGCAGCAGAATACACATTTTTCTAAAACTCGTGTGGAACATTCACCAAGATAGACCACATTCTGGACCATAACACACAACTTATGAGATTTAAAGGAATATAAATATCTAGAGAATTCTAAAGAAGCACAAATATAAGTCAATCACTCAGTCAAGAAGGAAACATAAACCTGGAAATGAAGCCTTAGACTGAGTCTTTTTATTTTATTTTATTATTTTATTTTATTATTTTATTTTATTATTTTATTTTATATTTTATTTTATTATTTTATTTTATTTTACTTTTTATTTTATTTTTTTATTTTCTTCTTCTTCTTCTTTTTTTTTTTTTAGTAAGATTTACTTACTCCCAATGTAGGGCATGAACTCATCACCCCAAGATCAAGAGTTGCATCCTCTATTTATCTGAGTCATTTTTAAAAAGGTAAGGACTTCACAAGATAGAGAAAATGATGGAGACTTTTCATGGAGAGGAAATTGTATGTGTAAAAGTACAGAAGTATGACAGCATGGAACATTCGGGAAGCCAGTCATTACTCAAGGCAGCTGTGAAGCAATGATAAGAGACAGTAAAGAAAAGAAGCAGAACCTAGATTAGGAAGTAAGTCGTGTACCTGTTGGGTAGTGAAACAAGCCAGATGAAGTCGGAATGTGTGATTTTAGACTGACCTCTCTTTCGGAAGCTTTCTGCTAACAGAACAAGAAGATGACTCAGTAGGCAGTAATTGTGTGTGTGTGTGTGTGTGTGTGTGTGTGTGTGTGTATTTTGCTTATTTATTCTAGATGGGAAAAGTTTAAATGTTTCTCTTTGTCAAAAGGGTGAGAGGGGTGAATTGATGAATAGTGCTTCTACCATTCAGAGAGAATGCGATTCGGGTTAGGGTAGGAATGGTGTGGATGCAGAGGTTGGAAGGTTGGTGGTAAATATTTCTCTGTAGCTAAAAGAGAGTCACTCAGATATTGGATGATCAGATCTTAGATTATCTGATTTTTCAGAAAGGTATTACATTATCTCTTCTAATAGCATAATGCAATAAAAAGCAGTACATATATATCTTCATGCGACTCATAGTTTGAAGTTTTAAATTCATTTCTATTAGATGCTTCACACTTTCCCATCATTTTTTTATGATTTATCAAAAACTAATAAATTCTTGACTTTATGCTGGAGATTACTTTTTTGATTTTAACCAGCAGCAGGAGGCAGGGAACATTGTGTCTTGCCCATCACTATATCATTATGTACCTGAAATGTAGAGGTCACTGAACACGTTGTTAATGAATGAATTCATGCGGGATCACATTACTGAGGGGGATTGCTTATTTCCCATTCCCATTTAGCACAAGACCCACGGCGTCTCTCCTCTCTTTTGCTCTTCCCTTTCTGGAGGAAGAGTGTCTTAATCTTATTAAAGAGTTTTGAAGGGCAGCCCAGGTGGCTCAGTGGTTTAGTGCTGCCTTCAACCCAGGGCCTGATCCTGAAGACCTGGGATCGAGTCCCACATCGGGCTCCCTGCATGGAGCCTGCTCCTCCTTCTGCCTCTCTCTCTCTCTCTCACTCATGAATAAATAAGTAAAATATTTTTTAAAAAATAATAAATAGTTTTGAAGGACAAACCTAGCATGTGATGTCCAACCCCTTCTTATTCCTTTCCCATAGCAACTAGCTTCAGTACAACCAGGGTCACTAACTCGTCAGGTATTTTTAGCCCTGCAGCCAAACAAATAAATCCCTATTCACGAATTTCAGCTTTATCAGAGGTAAAACAAATATTTTTATCTACATTTGCCAATTCTTTATCCTATTTCTCATTTGCTTCAGAACTTGAATGAGGAAGCTGGTGTTATTTACCAACATCTTTCACAGTCTGTCACATATATAGTTCAGCAAAGTAATTACAGAGCAGCTTAGTTTCAGTTGGTTCGTAGAGAAATATTTATTTCTTAATTAGGATCTGAAGTAAAGTCTTTGATAGTCAGGTCTGTCCCTCACTTACTACCTGACCTTAAAAAATCAGTTATACTTTGTATAATTTAGTTTCCTCATTTCTAATATGAAAATAATCCTTCCCCTACACACTTCACTTTAGTGATGGACACATTAATGTGAGGTTTGACATATGCCCCCTCCCAATCATTATACTATCTCCTTCTTCCAAGAGGTCACCATTAACCAGACTACCAACACTGGAACTTAGTTTGACATGCAAATGGACTTTATATAAATGGGATAACAGAGAAAAAGGGAGAGAGAGAGAGAGAGAGAGAGAGAGAGAGATTTGATTAGAACCAGGTTGGTTTTTTTGTTTTGTTAGGATTTTTAAATGTCTTTTTAAGTAATCTCTATACCCAACATGGGGCTCAAACTCACAATACCAAGATCAAGAGTAACATTCTCTACTGGCTAAGCCAGCTAGGCACCCATGAGAGACAGAGATGTGAATTTTTAAAAATTTAAGAAGGGGGGACTTGCAAAAAAAATTTAACTAAAATATTTATAAATAAGTTTTGAATATGATGAAGCACTATACAAGTATAAGGCATTTTTATTGTAATAACTGGTGCATGTGCTCCATCCCAGCTGGCACTGTGTCTGGTAGGGCCAGTAGCTTGATTATGTTTGCCTTGATCATAACAACGGCCTCCACAAAAGTCTTTTTGTCCCTCTAGAACTATTTCTGTCCCTTAGTAGTCTCAAACTCAATAAGAAGGAGACAGGATCATTAAGGGAGAAAGGTTTATCCTCGGAAGGGGAGCCTGAGACAAAATTTGTGTTTAGATTGTTTATTTGGGAGGAAATCCCTAGAGGGCAGGAGTGAGGAAAGGAGAAAAAGACTAATGCAGAGTCATTATTAAGCAGGTCCCTGGCCACAGGGAGCTGGATCTGTCTGGAACTACCGCAGAGGCTACACAATGTTCAGAATCGACCTCCTCAGCTTCGGTGGAAAGACAAGTGGATCCCGACGCTCCTCTTCTTGACAACTGCCCTCAGGAATGTTAGCTCCTCCACACAACAGAAAACAAAGGCATGGGAGCCTTGAGCTGAGACACTGACAGCATGAAGTGACTGAAATCCTTCATGAAACTGCTCGTTGTGACCCAGGCTGAACATAGGGGTGAAGTCAAGAGGGTGTGAGACAAATCAGCAGTTGACCTGGGCCGGGGGACTTTGAATGCTATTTTTATTCTGTGGATACCCTGAAACATTTAGAGACTTATTTCAGCACATAAACGGGAATTTTTCATCACAGAAAATACAATATTTTATATCATAAAGTATAAAAACACATCCACAGACAGTATGCTTGCAAAACTAAAGTTAAAAAGAAGCATAGATGGCTGTTTCAGTTATTATATTCATTTTTGTCAAATCAGTAATACTATATTTGTTTTTGTTATTAGTGGTACTTATAGACAAATAAAAGATTTTTTTAATGAAAAACGGGCAAAATTCTTACAGTTGAGGAATCTACCAGTTTTCCCGCTAATTAAAACCACTGCTACTTGATGTGAGCAGCTCTGACTATGCCAATATTCTTCAGGCATATAGATGGAGACTCATTAATCCAGTCTACTTTGCTGCCACACATTGATCTTTCTAAAACTCTAATCTGAACAAGTGACTTTTCTCCTTCTAATCCTGAGGCCTCAGGTCTTAGAACTTGCAGTTCCCTAAATGGCCTGCACTTGCGCTCATCCCTGCCATCTTTCTTCAGTACACATCATCCATTTCCTGCAATGCCCACCACCCCTCTGACTGAAGTCTATGCTCCTCTTGTAAGCCTAGTACAAGCCTCCCCTGTAATGCCCTGTCCAGGGCCCTGGAGGTAGGTTTTCCCTCCTGGGGTTTTTGCGCATCCTTTGCAAATGGACGCATCCATTTTTCAAAATTGTGGCTGGGCAACCACTCTGAATATTAACTGAACTCTAACTCCATCTCCAAATATGCATGCATGCTCTGGCCAGAAGTTATTCCCATTCACATAGCAGTAGCTCTCTGCTCTTTCGATCTCCCTGTATTCACCAAGCTAGGGAAAGCATAGGAAATACCATGTTTTCCTCTTGTGCCCTAAAATACAATCTTCCTTTAATCCTCTTTGAACTAAAAATTATCAGTGATGCAGTACCAGCTCCTTCAAATATGTCATTCACTGTAGTAAAAGCATGATTTTGAATTGAGAACATTGTTGTGGCCATTGATTCTTAAGAGAAACTACAAAAGAGTGAAATCTCAAATTAGCAAACTGAGACTCTAACTGTGGCAGATGGTATGGGGCGAATGGAGTGTAGGCTCATATGCTGTTTGTAATAGGAGGTGGCCTGAAAGCATTTCGGTTTATAAACTTCTCGTTCCCTTTCTTTATTCACCTATTGCAAGCTTGTTCTTAATGTTCTCTCCATAAAGCAGTACCATTAAATATTCATTGAGAGAGCTGAGGAGACAGATTTGCAAGGAGGAAGGAAGGAAGGAATGAAAGATAGAAAAATTGAAGAACAATAATAGTTTATAGGCTTTCTGAGGTATAGGAGAAAACTTGAATATAGAGTCAACTGGAGTGGCACGTGAAAAAAGAGAAATGTTATCTTATCTCCATGACAAGAAGTCATGGCAACCAATACAAAAGCAAACAATTGTAGTTAAGAGGCAAAACAGTAAGTTAAAATGACTTGAAATTCAAATACAGGTATTTATATTTGATCTGATCAATACTAGATGTCCAAAAAAAAAAATACTAGATGTGCAAAAGCCAAGTGCTGTGATACCTTGAATCACTACACTGGCTGTACACCCTAGGCTGTAGTAAGATTAGAGTATCAAAGATATAAACCCTGTAAGTAAGGAATGCATCTAAAACTGTAATAATCCAATCATGAGCTAACAGGAATTCACATTTAATTTTATAAAAGAGAAGAACATGAGAAAAGCATGCTGGAAAAGTTACGGAGTGTGTTGTTGGAAAATGAAGACTGCTGTACAGTAGGCAAAAATGGATTGGGGAAATCCTAGCAAGGTTGGTGCTATAATTGCATGAATGAGCAAAAAAAAAGAGGACGTAGATGGAGACACGAGATATCCACCTATTTTATTGATGCTGCTCTTCAGAATTTTCATTTTGAGATGACGTGGACACTGAGAAAGATCATGATCCAAACCAAGGATGAGACATACAAAGGATGAATGGGAAGCAAAAAAATGAATTTCATTCATAGCTTCACTGTTTATTGGAATGTTGCAATCATTTATTTTCCAAGGATAATCATTATTTTCACTTGGGGAAAAATATGTTTTTAAAATGTATACTCTAAGATATCATCCAAATACAGTTAGTCAAACTCAGGAAAGATTTACAATGGGAATATTTACAATGCTAAACAATAAGTAGTGATTTTTCCTTCTTTATTATAGAAAATTCTATCACTACTGACGTGTGGATGCAGTGTGAGTCAGGCAGGGTCAATGAGATGCTTGATTTACAGAAAATTAGTTCTCTTTTTTTCCTGTTTGTGACATCCAGGACTGTTTGAAGAAAGGGGGCTCCAACAGTGTCAGATGCTCTCCATTCTAGCTCATATTTGTGGGATGTTAGCATATGGTATAGCATTTGGATACCAGACTCTGCAACGGGGGGTAGTAGACAGGCTGAAACCTGCAGGGTTTTTAAATGTCAGGTTGGAAGGATTCTTTTCCCAAAAACCCTAAGGGAGTTATTGCCTTGACAGGTAATATGTGACTATCAGGCTACGTTCTTCAGACAACTTTGCTTGTCAACCCCATTCTATGAAATATTGAGTTGGGAATGTGGGAGGTGTGTTAAAATGGAAAACTAAGAAGTATACCTTCCCCAGGCTTCATCCTACTTCTTAAAGTCTCAGAGAGTCACTGCATGGCTCACTAGAAGGTTGACCCCAGTGGTTGGACTGTCAATTTGTTGGGTTTATTTCTGAGTAGTCTAAGATAGCAAGACTAGGAAAAACAAATAACTCAAAACTTTGAACAACATCCATGCATCTGATTGTCTGACCCTGGGTTCAATATAGAACCACCACAGACCTGACGGACTTTTTTCTGCCTGCATTCCCCCACTTCTCCTTGCATATGATCTCAGGCAAACCTAGTCCAGGGTCACCCAGAATACTACACACTCAACAAAACACAGACTGCTTCTTCTCAGCAGTCTTGAATGTTTGCTGCAGGAATAACCCTGGCTTGCAAATATTTCTCATGCTGTGCATCTGACAAGCTAAAGGATCTTGTAAATACCTGGTCTAGATCCCCTGCCTCTAGTACACGAGGAACTTTGCCCAGTGCCTCTGCAGGCACCTGAATATGAAGCTTTTCCCTCTAAAAGCATTTATGGATTAGTCACCATAGAAAACTGAACTTAATTATTTTCTTCCAAAATAACTCCACCAATTTGTCCTTCACAGAACATCACCTTAGGCATTTACAGATGCCCCTTCAGATGCCAAATCAATATCAGGCTTTTGTGTGGAGCCATCAGTAAGCAAAACCCAGGCAGACGACTCTTCTCAGGCCTGTCTCAGACCTCCTTATTAAAGCAGCCTCGCCGCAGAGCCATGAAGGTCTCGGCAGGGCTTCGTCACAATGCCACTGCATGGGGAGGAAAGGTTGAAAAAGGTAATCCCCCTCCTCTCTTTTCTCAGCTGATATTTGCAGATGCTCACACATGGCAAAATAAACTTTTTTTATGAATTTGGTTTTCAAATGTCTCCAGAGAGTGCTTGCTTTAAAAACGAAGCAAGGATCTATCAGCATGAATCACTCCACAGTACTCCTGAGGTTTAGTCATTTGTGAAGAAATCCACATTTATCACATAAGGAACCGGATTTGAACTTTTTGAAAAAGGTAACATTGTGGAAAATCTTTATGCTCGCTTTACTTGTATCACATAAATTAGATGTGCCTTGTATGGTCCAATAACCTTGCCATCCTGTTTAAACAAAGCAGTAGACTTCCAGTTTTTAGTTTTTTTGCCTTTTCCTATAAGCAATGATGATTGATTTGTGCTGATACAGAAATGCTCTCTCATTCAAACTCCAGATTCATGAAGAACTCCCATTTTTATCCAGGTACAGTTGGCTCTTGTTGTATGTTCTGTATAAGCTTGGGCAGCTTGTCTGCTACATAAGGTCACTCAGGCCAGGGCGTAGAGGTGACTGAGATCCAGTTTCTGTTCTTCATGGGTCAGAAAGAGTCACCTTTTCAAAACCAAATGGTTGCTAATGAATTAGCAGCTGCCCTAAATCTGAAGCAAGGTTTGCAACCCATAATGGGTATGGGCCCAGGCAGGTAAACAGGAATAGAAACAAAACGCTTGGAGGAAGGGTATGGGTGGCACACAGAGGCATCCCAAGGAAGCAGCAGCTCCCCAGCTCCAGCCAGTTGGTCTCATGTGGGGCCTACACATCTAAGCTCAGATAGAGCTTCTGCTTTTTTTTTTTTTAAGTAGTCTCTATACCCAACATGGAACTCGAACTCACTACCCCAAGATCAAGATTTGGATCTATGGATGGAGCGAGCCAGGCACCACAGAACTTCTGCTCTTTTAAGACAAATTAGACATCGAGATTTTTCTGTTGTGTATTCTCATTAGTTAACACTTAGAAATGAGGTTCTAAGGAGTCACATCAGAAATCCCAACCTTACCTGAGGGCCACGCATTAGCAAACGGAGTTATACAGTTAGGGATACAGTTGGGCACACGGTCTCTAAGAGTGCAGCTTTAAAACTCATACAGGGGTGGAACTCACAGCCTTGTTTGCCTCCAGAGTCACCAGGCTCTATACAACTCTCAACTCTACATATTTTACAGCATTCAAATCAATCTTCAAAATAGGAAAAACATTTATGGCTCTTTGGCTTGTCTTTTCTGAGTGTTGGAGATAAAAACAAATTAAAGGTGTCTTCTTCCATCGACCACACTTTACAAATTTGCAGGGAAGCTGTAGTCATTTTGACAAAATGCAGGAACTAACTCTCTCCAATATAATTTGTAACTGGCTCAGTAGACCAACAATGCTCAGAGAGAAGACGTCTTTACCTTGGAGCTATAGAATTCCCGAGCCTGGCATGTTTGAAAGGGAGAAGCTGATATAATTTTTTGATGTAAGGTGTCTTTATTTAATTCTGAACCGTGTCATTTTTCAACAAACCTTGAAGTTTATTAACAGAATGAAAAACGGGCAGAAGCCCATAATTTTACAGGGTTCACTAACTCAAAATGGTTTCCTATCAAATTGTTTGCAGAGAATTATTTATTAAAGAAGTTATGTTTTTCTCTAGCACTAAAGAAGAAGAGCTTCTGAATAAGCAAAAATATACAGGAGAAAAATAAGAATGCTCCTATTCTCTACTTTTGCGCTCTTAATTTTCTAAAAAAAAATGATTACTCTAATAATAAAATTAGAGAGCTGTTGAGTTGCTATAGAATGGAGAATAATAGATGAATTCAGGAAGATAACTGGGTGAACCGTGATATAATATATGTCTCTCCAGTATCAGACATATAATAAAATTAAACATGGTGGACCCCTATCTTTATTTTAACATACCTATTTTTACATTTAAATTATTATGAAATGCTAAATTTCTACACACTGTTACTGTAAGGTTGACTAAGGATTTACAAAGCCAATAATGAGCATAAACTCAAACTAGAAGCAATCCTTGACTATTTGACTTTTTACATGATTCCCATATTTAGAAGGTGATCTTTTTAACACTGTAGGTTAAATGAGTACACATGATATTAGCAAACTGTCTATAATCCACAGTGAATCAATGCTTGAGGCAGGGGGCTTTGGAGTGAGGATTAGAGTGGCAAGTTTCTTTCCCTCCCTTCCTTCCTCCCTCCTTTCTTCAGTGAGATTTGTTCTCCAACGTTGGTTTCCACTTTACTGGAGCTCTACAAAGGAAAGCCTGCTGATCTCTGCACAGTGAATAAGGTGCCTGGCCCCTCACAGACAGAATGGTTTACACACTGGTATCCACAATGGCACAATGGTATGAACTGTAAGCAAGAGTGAACAATCAAATAAAAATGCAGCTGTATTTTAATTAGTATACGAAAATGTAGCAAGCTGCATTTCCCCGCTCCAGACCTAGTGCCTCACTTCCATTGTTATGGTACTTCTGAATTGCTAACATTAATACACACTCTAATTTCAATCCCTCTCTAGCACTCAGTAGTTTCAGTTACTAAATATTTTAGATGCATTTGGTAAATTCGAGGTCATTTTTGTCCACTTCAAAATGGCCATAAAAACCCATGGGAAGGAAGAGTAAATATAATACAATCTTAAACCCTTTATGTTCACAGAAATTTCTAAATAAATATTTGTATATTTCTTAATTTGATAGTAATGACAGTAGTGGTGGGGGAGAGTGATTATGAAAATGTCATTTCACTGTAGTAAACTATGAATAAAAACCTATTACAGTTTCTCATTTTGGAATATGAAGCCTAATGTGCAACTAGAGTGAAATTGGAATGTTTTGCTAATGTACAATAAAAAATAAAAGTGTCCCTTATCATAGTAATGAGAAAGACAACTGCATCTCCCTCAACAATAATGTATTGCTGACTATTTCCTGTGTATACAACTCCTCAAACACATTTCTAATGGATATAATATATCCGTCATCTTATCGCTAAAAAGCCCTACCTTAAAAACTTATTAAAAGTATTCCTTCAAATTGCAGAGAAGGATAGAATAGGAGAAAAAAAGAGAAAAATGAAAATGGGAAGTGAGAATTTAAAAACAGAAAGAAAGAAGTTGTGTCATATTTTGGTTAACACCCAGGCATGGGCCAGTTAAATACTGGAGAGGCTCTAAAGGGTTCAAAAACAAGGAATTTGGTTTCAGCCAATTAAAAAAAAAAATAGTGATGAGTAGATCTAAAGGCAAACCACAGGCAATCGGAATTCCACATATAAAAGTAGAAGCATCTCCTTATGTTAGGCATGGTGAAGATGACTCCGGGCACAGGGAATTTAGGGAAACCTAAGCAAGCAAGTAGTTGTAATCAGAGACGCTTGTGCACTGGTAGGCTGACTAGGACTCTGGTCTCTAGGAAGGGGACCGGAAAGCAAGCCATTACCTAGAGGCTCACAAGTACGGGGTAGATTACCAAAACAGGTATTGACTCACCCTGCTGATACCTTCGGAAGGGAATAGATATTATAGAGATAATGTTAATTATAAAATATTAAAGTATTTATACTGACTTGTCCCAAAAACATTATTAAATTCATAATAAGGGAATAGGACAACTTAATCTATAAGGACAAAATAATGGGAGGAGTAACAAGAGTAGCTGGTAGAAATCAGCAGATTTTAGAAAGATTCCAAGTGTATAATAAGTCCAAACATCTATGTAGCATCTATTAGGTGTGTCAGGCATGTTTATAAATGCTTGCATCGTTGTCGTAGCTCTCTGGGACAGGCACTATTATTATTCACAATTTGCAGGTGAGGAAGGCCCTGAAAGGTTGAAGAATTTACTCAGATCATACACTTAATAAGTAGCAGCGTTAAGAGTTTGAAGCAAGGCAGTTTATCTCCAGAGTCTGGACACCTAAATGCTATTTGCTCTGTTGCTGTGGGTAGTAAATGACATAGAAGAATATAGAAAGTTTTGCCCTATGTGCTTGCCTAAGAAGAAACTGGAAGAATTAATCCGCTTTGAGTTACAGAATCTCAGAGAGACTTAGAAATTGAAAACATGTACTTTTGAAAGGGGTGGGGAGTGTAGGAGTCCATAGGAGGTGGGGGTGAGCTGAAAGTGAGAGGATTGGTTAAGACCACTGCCCCTCTCTACAGGAAGCAATTAATCCTGCAGGCCTCAAAGCACAGCTCAAGGAGAGCCGATGTGCTGTCCCAACACTAGGAATTAAGGGATGTCTACAAACTGAATGATGAGATTCTTAACCCTCTTCAAACACTAGCTTACAGAAGGCAACATCCAGGCAGAAGACTAGATAAAGAAAATGGAGAGATCAAGAAAATAAGACACATGTTCACAGTTAGTTGGCAGCAGATTGCCCTCTAGTACGTCTTAATGGTTAAGCCCCATTTGTGCACCCAGAGCTTCCATTTACTCTTTAATATGAATGTACAACCAGGCAAGAACTGAGAAATCTTCATAACACTAAAGATAGAAACAAAATTGGAAAAAAAAATTTTAAGAGAAAAAGAAAGCGGAACAATCTCAAAGGAAAGGGACACAATGTGGGGTAGGGAACAGATGAAATTTGCAGAAAACCTACAATTAATTTTCTCAGAAACATTAGAGGAAAATATTGTTTTCATGACACCAGACCCTAAGAATAGACTGAGATTTAAAGCAGGAAATAGCTCAGCTGGGAAGAGAAGCAGGCTGTGGAGAAAGGAAACGGGGCAGAGCGTTAGGATAAATGTCTGAGTAAAGGGTGAAGGGCCACTAATGACTGTCAGAAAAGGCATGATAGACCATTAAGAGAATCTCTACTCCAAAGTGTAGCATATTTTGTGAGAATATTGATCTTCTTCTACTTGTTGACCCCAAAAGGATGTAAAATCTATAGGTTTTCTTTTCTTTCTTTTTCTTTTTTTTTTTTTTTAAGGTAGAGCGGTAGAGGAAGAGAGTGCACAAGCAGGGATAGTGAGAGGGAGAGGGAGAAGCGGGCTCCCCACCGAGCAGGGAGCCTGATGCGGGGCCCAGGGCCCTGGGATCATGACCTGAGCCACAAGGCAGATGATAAATGGACTGAGCCATCCAGGCATTCTTATAGGTATTTCTCTAATGCTATTTTTGCAAGGAAAAGAAAAGGGTAGTGCTGATTCTCATTTGAGAAACAGAAATGCTATATATAGGGATAAAGATAGAAATCATAATTCTAGCAGCATGTATTATTAGAAGGAACACAGATTGCTGACAGGGAGATAGCAGGGTTCACATCCCAGCTCTACTTTGGGAATGTTGCTTTTACTGCCTAAATTTCAGTATCCTTATTGGTAAAATGGGAAGGATACCATGGACGGCATAAAGTAGATTATATGGAACAATCAGAAAATTCAAAATATGTCACATGTTTTGGATGTATAAAAAAGATGATCTCTCCTCCATAAATACCCCATATAGCAACCAGACAAAAACATGAAGGCCATTTCCTCGCTTATTCATAAATGCACTCATTGATCCAGCATATATACTTAGTGCCAGAATTTTTCTAGATATTGAGGACACAGCAATGGATGGATCAGTCAGACTCTGCCTTTGTGCATTTACCTTCCACTGGAGGAGGAGAGAACCAGTCAATAAGCAAGATCCATAGTATTGCAAACCCTGCTATGTTCTTTGGAGTGAAAAACAATAGGGAGCAGGGATAGGGAGTGCAGGGTGAAGAGGCATTTAAATAAGGTGGTGAGGGAAGGCTTTGCGCTGAGGGTAACATTTAAGTAAAAGCTTGGACCATAGAGAATGTAAATATCTTGGGAAAGTAATTTTAAGGCAGAAAGAAAAGTAAATGCAAATGCCCTGGGGCATGGTCTTGTCTAACTCATTAAGGGACAGCAGAGAGAACAAGAATGAACAAGGGTGAATAGTAAGAGATAAAGTCAGAAGTGAGAGAGGAATAGCTCTTGTGGGCCTTAGAGAGGAAGGTAAAAACATTGGCTTCCATTCTCCATGAGAAGGGACAACAAAAGAGGGTTTTGAGCAAAGGAGTTGATAATCGGAGCTTTTTGTTATAAGGATCACTCTGGGAAATCTATTAGAAGAGACTACACACAAATACAGAGGTGAAGCAGGAAAACTAGTTAGCAGTCAACTGCAATAATTCAGAGGAGAAATGAGAGTGACCATGGAGGTCATGGGGAGTAGTTGGATCCTGCATACATTTAAAAAGGTAGAGCCAAGGGCAGCCCGGGTGGCTCAGTGGTTTAGCGCCACCTTCGGCCCAGGGCCTGATCCTGGAGACCTGGGATCGAGTCCCATGTTGGGCTCCCTGTATGGAGCCTGCTTCTCCCTCTGCCTGTGTCTCTGCCCCCCCCCCGCCCCCCGTCAAGAACAAATAAAAAGAAAATCTTAAAAAAAAAAATGTAGAGCCAAAAGGACTTACTGACTTCATATGAGGAATGAAACTAAGAAAGTAGTCGAAGATAGCACCAAGGGTTTTGGACTGAGCGACTGGACAAATGGAGTTCCTATCAACTAAGGTGAGATAGACTGCTATGAGGACAAGTTTGGAAAGCGAGGTGAAATGAGGAGTAGTATCTTGGACATGTTAAGTTTGAGTTGCCACTTAGAAATCCCAAGTTGAGATATAAAGTGGGCAGCTGAATATATGAGTCTGGAGTTCAAAGACACAAATCTGAAGTTGTCGGAATATATACAGGATTTATAGCTGTGAGACCAGATGAGATCACTAAGGGAATAAGTATAGACAAAGCAAAGAAGAGATGTGGGACTGTGCCTGGAAAATTCAGTGTGACTATCACTAAATCAATAGAGATAGAATCAAGGTAAGACAAAATTATGAAGATTTAATCCCATGAATAAGCAGAGAAAACCTAGAATAGTGAGTGCACGAGTTATTTGCCTACATTGAATCAGCAATTAAAATTATTGAATAAGCAAATAAAACCAGTCTGCAGAGAGTAAAATAGAGATGAACAAAATCAGGTTGAGATAGAGAGATGCAATTTGCTTGGCAATTTTTCAATTCTTACTTAACTCAGCTGTATTTTATGCCCTACACTTTTATGGTTCCTTTATATCCTTTCAGCTAAATCTCTTATTATCTGAGTTAGTTGGAGTGGTCTTCTCCTCCTTATCAACAAATTACCCCTGACAACAAATTGCTTGCTATATCCCCAAACCCTTCTAGTTTAAGTCATCCTGTCTACAGTTTCTAAAAAGGGATAAGCCTGCCTACAACTTCCAGAAAGGTATAAGCTTCTAAAAAGGTATAACCCTAATTTTGCACCCAGGCTACCCCTGGACATCTGGCTCAAGAGAAATCATGGAAGTGAGGCCAAATACTCTATCTCTAGAAATTTTAAATTAAGATTGAGAAATACAAATTAGAGGCCACAATTCATGTGACCTATAAACTCCTGTGGACCTAACATGGGAATAAATCAGAACTAGCTAGAGACATATGCGATTATAAGTTATGGGGAGCAGAGAAGTCCTTTATGAGCGCAGAAACTGAGTGAGCATAGAGAAATTAGGCAGGTGGCATAGACACACAGGAGCATCGATAAGCCTTCCTGATTTCAGCCTATGAAGCTGTAAAGGAATAACTTAGACTCTGCCTCCAGCCTCAGCCTCAGAGGACTGATTGTTCTTTGTGTTTCGTCCTTAGACAATCATGATCCTGTTTGTTTGGTTGCTATTGCTTTCAGTTATAGCCTTGACTAGGCTGAGGAACACTGCAGAAGCTTCAGAAGCCTGGATTTGAAGGCTAATTTCTTTCTTTCTTTCTTTCTTTCTTTCTTTCTTTCTTTCTTTCAGGATGAATTTTTTGCATTTAGAAAGAGGAGAGGACTAACAATAATAAAGTTATCATCTACTGACTACTTGCAATTTGTGTCAAGTATTTATAAAAATTTTCTCATTTAATTCTTACCTCATCCCCATGGACAAGGTATAATCATCTTATCCCAATGGAATAGGTCTTCATTTTACAGATGAGAAGTAGAGAAGTTTAATGAATCCCTAGGTCATACAGCTAATAACTGGGGTGGTCCAGGAGTCACTTCTGGTCTGTCATACTCAAAAGTTCTCTTAAACATTCTACTATAACGTTTCCAATTGGGGAGAATAACAACAATTAAAAAAATAAGAAACATAACTTCACAATGCTTATGGGATATCCAGCTCAATCATAAGAGTGGTTATCTGTGAGCTGGGAAGCAATGGAAAATAAAGACGAGTAAGAATACGCCAAGCTCAGTCATACTATAGGGTGCCATGAAAGCTCAGCAGGTGAGTTTTCACTTTATATTGTGTGCAATTTTGCAGAGCGATTTTAAGTTATTAAGTAAAGAGATAATTGGCACTATTAATGGAAATTTTTAAAAGTCTAAAATGGCTGCAATAAAGCCTTTTCAGAGAAAGGCTAAAGAGCCTATGAAACTATGTGTGTCTCCACCTTTGATTTTGCCTCTAAGCTTTAGAATTAATTAAACTTAGCATCACCGTTTAAATGTCTAATGGCTATCTTAAATATTAAAACGTTACTACTTTCCATCTAGGTCCTCAAACCTAGAAATTATACTTGATTCTTCTTTTTCTCTCCATCTCCCATATTCATGTCAAAAGAACTCTCCCTTTAAATAATTAAGTCTGAGGATTTCTTTCTATATTGCCACCACGCTAGTCCAAACCAAAATGGTCTCTCACTTGGATCACTGAACCAGCCTCTATGGTGAATGTCACTTTATTATCTGGCAGGCATATGAATCCTTTCTTACATTTAAAGAATGGGTCATGCAAAAGTTGCTTCCTGCTGGTAAATTGAAATCACAAGGCATGTATTTCCCCAGATTTTGTTCTTGCAGAACTTCAGCAAACCAGAGACAACTTCCCAGGACCTTGAGTCTGAAGCCCGTGACCCACAGAAGTGGAGCAATTAGAACATTAACAGGAGTCAATATGTAGAGTCTGAATACTACAGAGCTTCCAGGTGTTCAGTGAAGCTGTAACTGCAGCCCTATCAACCAGATATGAGATGGGATTCTGGTTGTGTTTCTGTCTATATCTTCAACCTTCTGGATGATTCTCTATGTTAACAATATGCTGACCAGGAAAAAAAAAAAATCACTTTCTGTCTAAACCAGCCAAAGCTGTTTGTTTTGTTTTGTTTTGTTTTGTTTTGTTTTGCTTGCAACCAGGGATTCATTGAATAAAGCTCTGTAAGTTGTATCCATTCTTCATAGAGAACCCAAATGCCTGTATTAAATCTGACCTTGTCATTCCCTGACTTCAATCAACCAATGGAATTCCATCTCACTTAGAATCAATGATAGCTCCTCAAATGAAACATAGAGGGTCTATAAAATCAAATGGGATTTTACCTATAACCTACTTCTTGCCACTCAGCCTTTTGTTTCTTATATACCATCCAGAATGGCCTTCTTTGTATGCCTCAGACATAAAGGATATATTCCTTCTATAAGGTTCCAGCATTCACCTTCCTTCTAGATAAATGTCTACCCACAAATTTTCACACACTCAGTTTTTTTTCAAATCTGTTGGGTCTTAGCTCAGATAACTCTTCAAACAAGTCTTCCTGGATTATCCAATTCAAATAGCCTTCCTCCAACCTACTCACATCCAGAAAAAGTGCCCAATTTCCTTCTTAACACTTACCACTATTGGAAACTATCTTGTTTGATTTGTTTCCTTTTCCTGCATACGTGCATACATAAGCTTTAAGAGAGCAAGTTTTGTTTACCTCTGTATTGCAGGGCCTAGAGCAATATCTAGAACATTGGTAGGTGCTTTATTAATAAAATGTAAATCTGAAACAAGTTTTTAAGTCAAAAGGAAAAAAAAAAACAACAAATTTAACATCCATTTCCAAGAAAAGAACTTCAGTATTTATTACTTGCAAGAGAGTAAGAAGTAAGTAGAATAAAAGATGTTTCATGTGGCATAACTCAGAAGAACTGGGATAATAGTGCCATCATTTTTGTAGATGGCTATTTTGAAGCCCCAAAACTCTCAAGCATGAGCACAATAGTCTAGAATTTTATTCAAGTGTATCACTTGTTAGAACTCACTGTATCTGTAAAGGGAATCATAGGAAAACTCTGATGAGGAAAAAACAATTAGAAATATTCAAAACCTGAATAATTTCAGACTGTCAATGAGGAGAATCAGAGTCAAATGCATTTTTACAAAGGAGAGATCTAAATGAAGAACCCAGATCCCTGGAGAAGCTCACAATGGGTGACATAGAGGAAAGTCATACAATTCCAGGTAAACTTTTCTTGCTATTTATACCTAAAGACAATTACTGAATTAAATAGGCATCCTTGTACATGTCTTATTAGGTACCCAGTAAAGATGGTCAAAGACACTTTCTGTGCTGCCTAGAAGAGGGTGAGGAAAGAAGATAGGGTAAGGAAAACTTTAGGAGAGAGTGAGAGAAAGAGGAGGACAGGGAGAAACAGAGAGAGAAAAGGGGAGAACACTTTTGCTGCTCTACTAGTAGGCATATTTTTAGTGAACCCAGGGTTGCAACACTGAATCTGTTCCTCATTTCTTTTTTCTCTCTCCCCTGGAATATTTCTTTCCTTCTGTGGTATTGTAGTAAGAACCATGATTTCACTATAAGTATTTCCATCTGAGCTCAAAACTCAAGAAAAAATTTTTTTTTGCTTTGCTGACTGGTTCTTGTTTCACATACAACAGAACATACTGTGCATCTTATACTATAAAAGAATAAATATTTAACTCAACCTGATGGAACAGAGATAAAACATTATCTTTCCTATGTATGCAATTTACTCGATATATTTGAAATATTGCATGAGTGGCAGATGTTCAATCAGTACTGCAGAGATACCATATGTCGGCTTCCATTCTGAGTTCTTAAGGTAATCAAATCTGGAGCAAAAGAAGTAAAATTAGCAGCTAATAAATTCAACATAATTAATATCACATGTCCTAAGACAGACCAATGATATATATACTAACAGCTTAGCATTAATAGTGAAAGTGAAGGAAAAAAGTAATTTTCAGGATTTATCACAACAGAATTGGGCAAGCCAGTACCCAGATTTATGAGATTATTTCTTTTGTCCTTTATTTATGAACTAAATTCAAAATGAATGAAAGAATTGCTTGGTAGAGGTGGGGTGGAGGTGGATTTCAGCTTCTTCTCTAGTACTATCTGCCCTCAAGCAAGTGCAATGAAATAAGCTTCATACAATAGTGGGATAAACAGATCCATCCAGCGTATGCAACTTACTGACAACAAATCAATATGCTTTTTGGATTCAAGTCTGACAAAACCTAATAGCAAACAAGATGATAGTTCTCTGAAACAATTCTATACAGCAGTGCAAAAGATCTCTATCAAGCTTTTCTTTCTAAATACAATTCATATCCTACCTATTTCAAAACTGCTGACACTCTGCAGATGACTTCTGATATAATCTCTATAAGCTCCAAGTGGCTTAAATTTACTTATGTATTATAAAAAAAAAAGAGGTGCAATACAGGCTTCAGAAAGCTCTATATGGAATTGTAGCAGCTAACATAGATTTTTAAGAGTTCCTGTGTCAGTTTCCATTTATATAATTCTTTTTTGAAAGAATAACATTCAAAAATCCATATGCATAATTACATTAAATGCTGGATTTTTTCTAGATTCTGTTATATTAAAAAAAGAGATTTTATGCCAAATATACGCATTTGTAGTTAAATTGCACATAGACTTAGGGTGTCTGGCAATACACGATCATAGCTAACATTCTGTTTTATTTGCTGCCAGTGAATGTGAGGAGAAATTTGGAAAACTCGTCTTGCTAAGTACGAAGGAAATGGATCCTGGTGCCATTTGTTAAGCTTTAGAGTCTTGTACTGTACAGTGCAAAATATCATAAAATATGCTATTAATATCAAACTGTCTAGAAGTTCTCAGAAAGAACCATATTTATTTTCAAATGTCCCAGAAGAAAAATAACCTTAAACTTTACTGTAAATTTTTATACCACCTACATTATGGAGAAGGTCTATCAGTCCCCCAGTCTCATAAATAAATAAAACACATCTTCAGGGAGGGAAAGGAAAAAAAAAAAAAAAAACCTAAGTAGTAACTCTTAAAATTTAATTGAAAGTTTCTTTGAAACTAAACATACATTGTCATGGCACTCTATTATACCCTATTTACCTTATAAATGTGGTAAAGAAAAATTTTTAGTATTAAAAAGGAAATATTCTTTGGTCAAAAACATTATAGCTAGATATTGAAATAATACAGTTGTAACAAAGTACCACTGATAACTGGGGTCATGCTTTGAAAAGCACTATAACATCAATTAAAATGAAGTGAAATATGCATAAAAACTCAAAATATATACCTTGGGGCAAAGGGAAGGTAGGATTGTCATAAGATAAAGAACAAGTAAAATCAACTTGTCTTTAAGCAAAGAATCTCCAAGGGTAAAGGCGTAGGGGAGAGAATATATCTATAGATAAACCAGGATGAAAGAAATATCTAGCTTTACCTAACAGATACAAGAGAATAAAGTAAAACTTTTAGCTCATATAATACAATCTTAAAATCATGTCAGTGAACTGTTTCTTCTGTGTTAGAAATAGAGTTCTATTAGGCTTTCAGAACCCATTTAACATCCCAAATTCATATACATTCTAGCTAAGCAAAGTCCAAAAATCTTATAGCTAGAATAAGAGATTCTTATTACAGATATAAAGATTAGAAAAATGAAAATTATAATGTGTATGACTGAATTAATATTCTAATGTGAGCCAAATTCTATTATTTGGTTTAGATAGTTCCATATACTTACCACATTAATGCCCACAAAATCTAATGGGTATTACTAGGCATATTTGAAGGTGAGAAAACTGAGAGTAGAGATCAAAAATACTTCTAAATTCCTGAAGGTAGCAGCACTGGAACCCAAATATGTCTGCTTATAAAGGTTATATTATGCCTTGGGTCGTGAAATCAAGAAATGCGAGGACAGTGTTAGTCATGGTTGTGGAAATGACCCAAAGGAAGCTAGGTTATACACTGATAAGGGCACTGTTAAGAAATTAAAAAAAAAAAATCTCTTGCTTGGAAATTTGAATTGAGAAATATGGAGTATATAAGCAGCAGTATCCATGCATCCAACACCCTATTTGATCTGGCCTCTTGCATCAAATAGGTATTTCAGAAGTAATGTGTCAAAAATGAAACTCTTCATCTCCTCAAACTTCTTGCTCCAATAATCTCTGTTAGTTCAGCAAATGGAACCATCATCAAAATCATTGCCATTAAATATGCATACCTAGTTTTTATTTTGGAATTATCCTTTCAAAAAATTAAGTTCTAAGAGGCTTGATATATTTTCTGTCTTATTAATAATCATTTTACCTCAGCTCCTAATATGCTTGACACAAAGTAGATGGTAGATAAATAACTCAAATTAATAAGAGGCCATGACTGATCTTATGAGTAGAATGGGTCAAACTTATCAGTAATAAGAAGCTAGACAATAGAAAGTAGACTAGACAAAGTGCTCATGAGGATTTCTAGTTTCTCATTCATCACTATTGGAAGAAGTCACTCTTCTGTCCTAACAATTAAAAAGTTAAACAAACTGAAAGGTCAACAACTCTTCTTAGATCTATCAGAGAAGTGAGGTTACAGGCAATTTGCTGCCTGTAAAATTGCAGATATCAACAAGAGAATAGAGAGTATTGCAACTTAGTAGAGTAGAAACCGTTGAGCAAAAATCTCCATGGGAACCAGTGCTTCAAGTAGGGAAACCTGAAATAGAACTGATAAAATACTGGAAGGATCAACATGGACAAGTCTAAGAGATAAAAACTCCAGGGGTACCTATTCATGGTAGGAGGAAGGGTCTCCATACTTCAGTGAATTTTACCTTCAGGAGCTGAACCAGATCCTCACAGTATATATTAGAGAAAAACCTTCTTGGGCTTCCTGCAGGGGGAAGAGAAAAAGAACCATTTTGAAGTATGCCAGAGCACTGGTTCCTCCTAAAACCAGCTCTCAGGGGAAACTAACCAGATCCTAACCTGCTAGGGTTTTATCAGAACATAACTGACATGAGGTGGGGGGTGGGGATCCAAGCTCAATGCGGCTCTAGCTACCCTGCCTGATCTAAGTGAGACCAAGGAATACTAATGTGTGAGGTTTACAGCCCAGAGGTGCAGACCCAATAAAAGACAGACCTAATCATAGGACTAGAGAGCACTTTTTCTCCCCTATATCTTACCACCACATTACTGTGCCAGCTGCAGCCCCAGTGCCACGACCACTTTGTCCTTTACATGGTCTGACACCCTATCAGGTCCCTTTCAATGCGGTTGCACTCCGGATTATTCACGCTGATGTCGCTCCTACTCATATATTATACGCTGTGACTGCCAGCTGGGTTGGTCTTTGCAAGATCCTGGATGATGTCAGAGTCTACGCAAATGGGCCCATCCTACTTGCCCAGACTCCAATCTGTGATTGTTTGGGGTTTGGAATTTGTAGAGGGTTCGACATGGAGAAGAGGCTTTTTTTCCGGGGGAAGAGCTAAAAAATGTGAATTGTCTGCTGGTTGGAGCCATTTCCATTCCACAATGTTTTCAAGAGCCAGCGTGGGCTCAAAGGGACAATACCTTACATCACCACAGATTACAATTTTAAACTTCCAGGAGCATCAGAGAAAATTGGATCAAGAGAAACTGAGGAGACATGTGAAGAGAAAGTACACCCCAAACCTAAACTCTATAGAAGAATAAACTGACACTGACGTTATTAGTAAGGGAAGGAGCTTTTTTTTTTTAATTTATTTATTTATGATAGTCACAGAGAGAGAGAGAGAGAGGCAGAGACACAGGCAGAGGGAGAAGCAGGCTCCATGCACCGGGACCCCGATATGGGACTCGATCCCGGGTCTCCAGGATCGCGCCCTGGGCCAAAGGCAGGCGCCAAACCGCTGCGCCACCCAGGGATCCCGGGAAGGAGCTTTTACCTGAAAACTGGACTTCGTCTGCAGCCTGACATCAGGCTGATGGCGAGGATGGGGAACGGTGCCCTGAAGTAGCCAACAGTGTTTCCCATGTACCTCGTGGATCTAGAGTAAATTTAACTCTTAAAAGCTAAAAAAAAAAAAAAAACAAAACAAAAAAACAAAAAAAAAATCCTTTTTCCAGTATTTCAAGTCTGGAAATCAAAGACAAAGTAAAAGGGAAAAAAACACAATTTGAAAAGACAAAGCAACTATCAGAACCAGACCTGGATAAGGTAGAGATGTTGGCAATATCAGACCAGGAATTACAGCAACTATTTTTAGGATGCAAAGAGCAGACAACATGCAAAAAAGCAAACAAAATCACAAAACAAAACAAAAAAACAGAGGACAGTGTAAGAAGAGGGATGAAATTCCTAAGAAAGAACAAAAAACAAATGTGAGAGACCAAAACCACGGTAATAGGAAAGAAGAATGCCTTTAATGAGTTCAGTAGGACACTAGACACAACTGTGAAAAGAAACTCTGATTTGATGATCTCTTAGTAGAAGCTGATAAAACTAATAAAGACAAAAAAGGCTGAAGAAAAAAAAAAGAAAAACCCTTGAATATCCAAGAATGGTGGGACAACTACAAAATATGTAATATATGCATAATGGGAATTCCAGAAGAAGAAAGAGAAAGGTAGAGAATAAATATTTGAAACAATAATAACTGAGAATTTCCCGTAATGAAATCAGACACCAAATCACAGATCTAGAAAACTCAGAGAATAACAAGCAGGAAAATAGCACCACCACCCTCCCAAAAATATGTATCCTTTTAAACTACAAAAAATCAAACATAGAGAAAAATAGAAGATGTCTGGGAGGGAGGAAATACTTTACTTGTAGAGAAGCAAAGATACCAATTACATTCAACTTTTTATCAGGAACCATCAAGCAAGGAGAGGGTGGAGTGAAATATTTAAAGTATTGGGAGAAAAAGCCCAGTAACACAGAATTTGGAATCCAATGTGATTATCCTTTAAAAGGGAAGGAGAAATAAAGACTTTCTCAGACAAACAAAAACTGAAAAGATTTGTTGCCAGTAAACCCACCTCATAAGTCATGCTAAAAAGTCTTTAAGGACACCTGAGTAGCTGAGCATCTGCCTTTGGCTCAGGTCATGATCCAGAGGTCCTGGGATGGAGCCCTGTAGCCTATGTCTCTGCCTCTCTTTCTGTGTCTCTCATGAATAAATATATAAAATCTTAAAAAAAAAAAGGTCTTTAGAGAGAAAGAAAATGATACGGATAAGAAACTCACATCTACAAAAAGTAGGAGAAGCATCCAAGAAGGAATAGGTGAAGGTAAAATAAAAATGTTTATCCTTTTTATTATTAATTGATCTAATAGATAGCAATGTGTTCAAAATGATTAAAGAACAATATAGTATATATTTAATTATATAATCAATTATATATGTTTATGTATATATGTATACTTATATGAAATGAATGACAGCAATGGTATAAGGGATAGGAGGGAAGAATTAGCATTATTTTGTTATTTTAAGATACTCACATATAACTCATGAAATAGCATAATGTTATTTGAAAGTGGACTTGTATTAGTTGTAAATGTATGTTGCAAATTCTAGGGTAGCTATTAAAAAAGTTAAAAAAACTGTAAGTGATACCCTAAGGAAGGGGAGAAAATAAAATCATATAAAATATTCAATTAAAGCTTCCAATAAAAGCAGAAGAAGAATGGAAGGCAAGAACAGAATCAAAGCACAAGGACAACAAATAGAAAAGAGTAGCAAATCTGGCTGGTGTTAATCCAATATATCAATAATCATTAGGAACTCAATAGTCTAAATACACCCATTAAAAGAGATTGTCAGAGTGGATCAAAAAGCAAGACCCATTTGATTGTCTGCAAGAAACTTATCTTAAATATAAAGACATATAAATATTAAAAGTCAATGGGTGGAGAATGATAAACCATATTAATGTCAATCATAAGAAGGAAGGAGTAGCTATATTAATTTCAGACATAGCCGAATTCAGACCAAAGAAAGTTATTGGGGATAAAGAGTGGCATCTCATGATGATAAAGGGGTCAATTCTGTGAGAAGACACAATAATATTTGACATGTATTCACTTAACAAAGGATAAAAAGATGAGACACAACTGATAGAAATGCAAGTTGAAATCAATAAATCCATTATTATAGTTGGAGACTTCAACACCTCTATCAGAAGTGGATACAGCCAGCAAGCAGAAAATCACTAAGGATATGGTTGAACCCAATAACACAATCAATCAACTGGATATAATGGGCAAGTATAGACCACCTATCCAACAATAGAAGAATACACATTTTTCCCTAGCTCACATGGTACATTTATCAAACTAGACCACTTTCTGGGGCATAAACTAACCTAAAAAGATAGAAATTATGCAATGTCTACTGTCAATCCTTAGTAGAATTAAAATAGAAATCAATAACAGAGCAATAGCTGAAAAATCCCAAAATAGCTGGAAATTAAGCAGTATGTTTCTAAATAACACATGAGTGAAAGAAGCACTCAAAAATTTTTAAATACTTGTGCTAAATGGAAAGGAAAACACAACTTATCAAAATTTGTGTGATGCAATGAAAGCAATGCTCGTGCTCCTAGCTAATAAAAGGATATATACAAAGGCACATACATTGAAGAGGAAGAAATAAAACTGTCTGCAAATGGCATAATCATCTATATAGAAAACTGAAAAAAAATAGACAAAAGATCTCCTGGAACGAAAAAGTGGTTATAGCAAGATGACAGGATCCAATGTTGATACACAAAAGTCAATTATTTTCCTATATACTGGAAATACACATATGGATATTGAAATTTAAAAAAACGGTATTATTTATATCAGTACCCTCCAAAATGAGATATTTAGATGTAAATCTAACAAAATATCTATAAGATCTATATAAGGAAAACTATATGTATAAGAACTATATAAGGAAAACAAGTTCCGATGAACAAAAACAAAACCCAAAATACATGGAGAGAAATTCCATGTTCTTGGGTAGGAAGACTCAATACTGTTAAGATACCAGTTCTTCCCAAATTGATCTATAGATTCAGTGCAATCCCAATCAAAATTATAGTAAGCTATTTTGTAGATATTGACAAACTGATCCTAAAATTGGAAAGTTCCAGAAGAGATAATAATATTGAAAGAGAGGAGCAAAGTTGGAAGACTGAAGACAACTGGACTTCATGACTTACTATAAAGCCGCAGTAACCAATATAGTACGGTACTGGTGAAAGAATAGATCGATAAATGAATAGAACGGAAGAGAGCCCAGAAATACACCTATATAGTTAACCTACTTTGACAAAGGAGCAATGGCAATACAATGGAGCAAAGACAGTCTTTTTAACAAATGGTGCTGGAACAATTGAATAGACATATAAAAAAAAGTGAAAGAGAGAGAGAAAGAGGAAGGAAGGAAAGAAGGAAGGAAGGAACCTGGACTCAGACTTACACCATTCACAAAAGTTAACACAAATAGATTGCAGATATAAATGTAAAATGCAAAACTATGAAACTGAAGGTTACAGAGAAGACAGCCTAGATGACCTTAGGTTTGGGATAACTTTTGAGACATAATAGCAAAAGCACAATTCATGAAAGAAAGAATTGATAAGCTAGACTTCATTAAAATTTAACATTTTCTTTTCTACAAAAAGCACAATATGATGTCATACTGGTGGATATATGTCATTATACATTTGTCCAAATCCATAGAATGTAGAACATCAATAGCAAACCTCAATGTCTGGGTAATAATAATAATGTATGTAAGTTCATTAGTTGTGACAAATGTAACACCATGGTGGGGGCTGTTGACAATGGGAAGACTATGCATATGTGGAGGCAGAAGGTCTATGGGAAATCTGTATGTTCATCTCAATGTTGCTAAGATCTAAAAACTGCTTTAAAAAATAAAGTCTATTAAAAAAAACTGGTCATGAGAGAAGTTAGAAGATATACCTAAAGAATTAGAGACGGGGAGTATCTGCTTTGTAAATGGTGGAATTTTAAAATAAAGATTCACATATTTCTACTTCTGAGGTTCTAGATAATTTAGTTTCAGTGTCCGTTAGACCTGGAGTTCCTACATTTGCTGCTCTAGAGTTTTTATGATTTCCTATCTCTCTTATTGCCTCCTACATACTTAAAGTATACTCTGCCCATAGTGTTTGAATTACTGTGAGTGAATCTCTGTTCCCGGGAACAATAAAAATTTTAAGAAAGATAAACTGAAAAATAAGGAGTGGGGAAAGAGGAAAAGAAAAATATAAGTGTCATCAAATATGAAAAAAAGTAAAGTGTATATGTGTGGGGGGGTGAATATGTATATATGTGCATATGTATACATAGCTATGGTGCTGGTAGTGAGGGCAGAAATAGTGAAGGAAGGGACAGAGTAGGAGTTGATGACCAATTGCAATAAGTTTAAATGCAATTTTTAACCCTTACAACAGATAGAATACAAATGAATTAAATATTTTAAAATTTTACCATACCTTTAGGAATATAAAACTTTATTTATAAGGCCACTGCTTTCAAGAGCAGGAGCCATAATTGACTTTCCTAACACATGGAAACAGATATACAGAGCTGGACAAAATGAGGCGATAGCGGAAAATGCCCCATATGAAAGAACAAGACAAAATCTCATCAAGAGAACTGAATAAAATGGAGATAAGTTGTGTCTGATGGAGAATTTTAAGCACTGATCATAAAGATACTCATTGGATTTAGGAAAAGGGTGGAGGACCTCAGTTTAATCCTCAACAAAGAGATAGAAACAATAATAATAATAAGTAATCAGAGATGAAGAGCTTAATAACTGAAATTAAAAATATGGATGGAATAAATAATAGACGTGAAGAAGCAGAAAAATGGATCAGCATCCTGAAGAACAGAGTAATGGAAAACAATCAAATTGAATAGAAGAGAAACAATAATAAATGAAAATAAATTTAGGGAACTCAGTGACACCATCAATTGAAGTAATATTTTCATTATAGGGATCCCAGAAGGAGAAATGAGAGAAAAAATTAAAAAATAAAATTACCATATGATCCAGGAACCCCACCACTGGGTATTTACCCTCAAAACACAAAAACAGTAATTAAAAAAGATATAGGCACTGCTATGCTTATTGCAGCATTGTTGACAATATTCAAATTATGGAAGCAGCCCAAGTATCCATTGATAGATGAATGGATAAAGAAGACGTGATACACACACACACACACACACACACACACACACAATAGAATTTCACTCAGTCATAAAAAAGAATGAAATATTGCCATTTGCAGCAACATGGATGGTTCTAGAGTATAATTCTCAGCAAAATAAGTTGTCAGAAAAAGATTAATACCATTTCATTTCAGTCATATGTGGAATTTAAGAAACAAAAAAATGAACAAATAAAAAGAAAAATAAATCACGAAACAGACTTTTTTTTAAAGATTTTATTTATTTACTCATGAGAGACAGAGACAGAGAGAAGAAGAGACACAGACAGAGGGAGAAGCAGACTCCGTGCAGGAAACCCGTTGTGGGACCCCATCTCGGGTCTTCAGGATCACACCCTGGGCCGAAGGTGGATGCTCAACCACTGAGCCGTCCAGGGATCCCAAAAAACAGACTCCTGACTATAGAGAACAAAGGATGGCTACCAGAGGGGAGGGAGGTGGGGTGATGAGCGGACTAGGCGGAAGGGATTAAGAGTACCTGTGTCGTGATGAGCACTGAGTAATGTCAAAACTGTTGAATCACTATATTATACACCTAAAACAATATGACACTGTACATCAACTATACTGGAATGAATTTTTTTAATGAATATAAAACTTTAAATGAGAGGTCAACCATCCCCTCTGAGACCTGTTTGTACTTTACCTGAACATCACTAGCAAAATCATTTCTGCAGGTCTCTATAAGCTTACTTACTCATTGTATAGTTTTCTACTATTTCTGTGATAATTTTACACAGAGATTTGGTGGCTTAGATCTACACAAAATGTCTTATCTTCTAGTTCTGCCAGTCAAAAGCCCACCACAAGTCTCACTGGGCTAACATCCAGATGTCAGCAGAGCTGTGTTCCCTTTTGGGGTCTCTAAGGGAAAATCCATCTGCTTGCTTTTCCAGCTCTAGAAGCTACCCCATTCCTTGAATCCTCTCTCCTTCGTAGATCTGCAAAACAAGTAAAAGTCCGTTGAGTCTCTAAGCACATTAGTCTGACTCTCCTGCCTCCTTCTTCCACTTTAAAGATCCTTCTGATTACATTGGGCCCACCAGTTAATCTAGAATAATCTCTATATTTTAAAATAAACTAATTAGCAACCATAACTCTATGTACAACCTTAATTCCCCTTTGCTGTATAACAAAACACATCTCAGGTCCTGGGTATTAGGGTGTGGACATCTTTAGGAGCCCATGACTCTGCCTACCCCTACTCTTGTACCTCTCTCCACCTTCTAGGGAGTTGTATCAAGTCCCTCAATTTTAATGCATTCAAAAGAATATTTAACATTCATTGAGTGCTACCTATATACCAATCAATGTGCCAAACATGTTATGTAACTATGTAGACAAATATATGTGGGTCGGGAATAGGGAAGGGGACAGTCACTTTAGCTTTGTATACCTGAAAACCCCCACTCCTGCTTCATCTCAAGTATGCAGTTCACTTAGTTTCCTTCCCAGCCCTATGGACTTTTAGCCAAAAGAAAATCATTCTCTTCTGGAAAAAAGAACACATAGGAACATAATTTTCTTTCCCCAGCCCATCCATACCCCCATTGTGTGTATATGCTTCATTGTCACCGTTGCTGTGCTTGCTGATACCTAAATCCAATTTTATTTTTAATTTTATTTTTCTAAAGATTTTATTTATTTGCTTGAGAGAAAGAGAGAGAGAGAGCAGAGCACAGCAAGAGAAGGAGAAGCAGACTCCTCACTGAGCATAGAGCTGAACATGGGGCTGTATCCCAGAACCCTGAGAACATGACCTGAGCCAAAGGTAGATACTTAACTGACTGAGTCACCTGGGTGCCTTTCTATAATTCAATCTTTAAAGAATAATTATTTTGCTCTATAATCAGAAAAAGTCTTAACATGCTGCAATTTCATATGAATACTTTCTTAGGAATGAACTGCCTTAAAGCAAGATCATGCTTTTTTAAGGATGTTTCCTATTTTTGTTTCTAGATAAAACTTTATTGCTATTGCTACTGTCTTGGAAGAAGTGGGAAGAGGCAAGAGGTAGATATTAAACATGCTTTACACTGTTCCCTCCCAGAACTTTTACTTCTTTGGTTTTCTTTCTATCTCATCATCTTTTTCTCCCTCTCCTTCTTTCCTTCTTCCCATTATCAAGCCCCTCATGTATTCAGAGCTGCTTTTTTTTTTTTAACACTAGCTTTCTTTTCTAGGAATACTGTGAAAATAACAAGTAAGTTTTGTTATAAAAAGCTCTCAAGAAAATAGTCACTTGGCAAAATAAAGTGGCCTACAAATATTTTCCTATACCTTCATACTGTGGTCAAGACGGTGTTTCAAATATAAACACACACGAACAAATAGTGTTCCAGTCCAAAAGACATAAGAAATAAATATTTTATGCAGGAAAAGATTAAATTTTAAAAATGCATATTTATGGCCTATCACTTGAAATTTGGATTTAATGAAAGAATTGAAAACAAGAACTAAATCAAGATAAAAACTGTTACCATTCTTCCTGGCAATGGAATGTTCTTGTCATAAAGTAACCATAGTTTGAATTCTTTTCTATTTTCTGAGTTCAAACATTCTATTTAAAGTAGACTTCTTTCTCCTAAGAATGTTAATTATTACTAAGGATGTAGAAGTTCTCTACAAATCATAGATGCACACTGGCCCCAAAGATAACATTTCAATCAATTATTTAGGGACCAAGCAAGCAACAACTATTTAATGTTTATTTATTTTTCAGAACAGAAATGGAATTGGCATTATAGGACAAAAACTCAGTCTTTTATAACAGCCAATACAGGACAAAACACT
This sequence comes from Nyctereutes procyonoides, assembly GCF_905146905.1. Classification (NCBI taxonomy): domain Eukaryota; kingdom Metazoa; phylum Chordata; class Mammalia; order Carnivora; family Canidae; genus Nyctereutes; species Nyctereutes procyonoides. The sequence goes on along the minus strand of NW_026575122.1, from coordinate 9,017,711 downwards.
TAAAAGACTCATTTTATTAGACATACCCTGGTGTTCTTTCATTCTGTGGTACAGTTACTTGATATATCTATTTCCGGAGTTACTCTGTACTTACCATCCCATCATAATGCAGGAACTCTCAGGGTTTAGCTAAGCACTCAGGACTGCAGAAGCTGACTTTCACTGATGATTTTGTGCTGCTTCTTCAAACACCCCATTTTCTCTGACTTATCTGCATCCAGTCATCTTTCCACAGACATTATTACCCACCTGTTCTACATCAGAAGCTAGGTTCTGAGAATTCAAATGTAGAAAGGTTTTATATAATGATCTGGTCCCTTCCTCACAGAGTTCAGTCAAATGAGGCAAAGATATGTAAGCAAGGTGATGAGTAGTCTAAGACCATGTCTTTCAAGCTTTTTAAAACATCATCCATAAGAAAAGAAATAAACACTAGGTTTCAATCTAGTAGATACATATGTTGAGGTGGGAGGGATGATTCACAAAGCAATATTATTGTTGTGCATGATACATTCTGATAGTTTCTATTTTGTTTGTTCTATTTCTTACTTTTCATGCTGATCAAGACCTATTAATTTTTTTAATGATCCACCATGTTACAATTCAAAGTTTTAAAAAATGTGGTTCTAGACAATGTATATAGATTTTTAAAAATCCAAAAGCTGGGGACTTAGTACTTTGCATTCACTATGGCATCCCCAAATGATGAGCAAATTCTCAGGCATATGTTAGCTAACATAACCCAGCATAAGCCTGTTGGGTGGATGGATAGATGGATTAATGCATGGATGGGTGGGTGGGGGGAGGGATGAATGGATGGACGGACGGATAAAATAAATGTTTTCATCAGTCCCTAATTCTTCATAAGTAATCAGGAAAAATTTTACTGGAAAGGGAAATCCTAAGATAGGATATGTAACATTAGATATATTTTTCAGAGAAAATTATTACCTACTTGCCTGCAAAGATCCAAAGGTACGAGAGATCGTGGGATGTTTGAGATATGGCAAATAAATAAGAATGACAAGTGCATTTTCTTTCCAGGTGACAAACTCATTTGGCCTCTTAGCTTTGCATTTTATCCATACACTAATGATACCAAATCTGTATCTTCAGTCCCAACCTTCTCTGAGCACCGTAGACTTATTTACAACTCTCTCCTTAAAGTCTTCACTTGGATATCCAATAGCCATGCCACACTTAGCATTTCCAAAGCAAAAATCCTCTAGTTCCTATTCTTTCCAATTTACTTCCCACTCCTCCCGTGTTAATTGTCTCACCATCTACACATTCAATGAGCCAAAATTAAGAGTCTTCCCTCAGAGTCTTATTTCAGAATCTCTACTTCTCATCGATCAGCAGATCTTTTACTTCCACCTGCAAGATACATTGGAATTTGATGAATTCTCATGAGCTCTCTTGCTACCACTTAGTACCAAACACGGTCCTCTGTTGGCTGAATGACTGACTGTATTTGTTCTTTAGCTGATATTTTCTGCTTCCATTTTTGCAAATACTCCCTCCTAAACAAATACCGATGTGGCCAGAGGAAACTTTTTAAAAGGTAACTCTTATCTTCCTCGCTTAATACTTTTCATTAGCTTCTCATTGCACTTAGAAGTTAAAGTACAACTTAACAATTTAATTTAATGTTAAACTGCAATTAAAATACTTATTTGCTCTGACAAATGCCAACATATGCTATAGAATGGTGATTAGATTTTAAAGCTTGACTGCTTATGTAAGTAACAGATTCCACCACTCACTAGCTATGACTTTTTCTAAGTTATCTGGGGCAAGCCATTTGTTTACTTTTTGCTCAGTTTTCTTATTAGCGAAGTAGAGATTAATAACAGTGCCTTTCCAATGAGATATTGTTTGGATTAAAATCTCATTAGATGATGAGTTAATGTTTCTCTGAGATAATATTTGGCATATTATGTACGTTACATGGGGTTATTATCATTATTCCTCTTGTTAATCGAATAATTATTAGACTCCATTTGGACCTGCTGACTTTTTCAATGTGACTTTAAACCTATCTTCTCCAGCCCCTCTCAACTATATGCCACCTACTGTGGGCTTTGCAGTTTTGCAGGAGCTCTGTATAGTTGTTCTTTTCTGATGTTTCCTACTCCAGCTATATGTATAAATGGATTATTTCAAGTCTTAACTCAGGCATCACTTCCGCGGTGGCTCTCCCCTCACCATCCTACCTGGAGTAGCCCTCATTCCCTCTCCCAGGTTTAGTCACTGTATCTCATGCCTTCTTTTTTTCTCAGAACATATCACTATCTTTACTTATTTTATAGTTTGCTTTTTAGGGGAGGGTTTGTTTATTACTCATCTCTGCCTATGGAAATGTAAGCTCCTTTAACAAAAAATGCAAATAATGGGTACTCAGAAGCTATTTGAAAAATTATGACTGTATTTATGTAAGTATGTGTGTACACTGTATACACCCATGTGTATATGTTATACATACACGTTCAATTTATGAGAGAAAAATTGCAGAAATCATGGCTAGACATGTTTTTATGGCTTTTGGAAAGGGATCTCATTTTATTTTATAAGTCTGGGACCACCATTGAAGTAATCATTAAAGCACTAGAGCAGCATGATCAGATTTTTAAGTTATAAAGATTACTCTGGTAGCAGAGTAGAGAATGCCTTGGAATGGCTAAGACTGAAGGACGTTCTATCAGTTAGAAGTCTTGAAAAGAATCCATTTGAGATAAGTGTCTAAACTACAGCAATGCCAGTAGAGATAAAAAAAAATAGCCAGTATTTAAGAGTTACTTAAATATGATTGCTGTATCCTAGTAAGTACCAATATGTGGGATTCTTTTGGCTTACCCACAGTAGTGTTCCCAAATTGTACTCAAATCCAAAGATTTATGAGGAGCGCATATGGTGATTAAATATGTAAATTAAGTGTAACTGTTAATTTTAGAGCCTTAGGTAGAAGCTACTTTTCCTGTTGAGACTTAAAGAGAACAGCATCTCAGTTAGACCAAAGCTTCTGTCTTTTGTTGTCACTTCCTTCAGCATTATTAAACATGTTATTAAACCCAGTTTACATCCTGGCTCCTGTAAGAAGTAAGAAGGTTGAGTGACCAGGAAATATATTAAGCATATTTCACATTATACCTGAGACTACCTTTCCTGGCAATATTCTGGTTGAGCCTCTTCCTACAGCAGACATTACCAAGATTTTAGCTTATTCATGTTTGTTTGTTTTTTAAGAGATCTTGTTTCTCCCTTCAATCTAGCTTCCATTAGAACCCTATTTATCAAACAGGTCCAAAATCCAAAGCATACCATGTTCAAATTATTTTCATTAGGCTCTGAGTCCCAAATACATTAATGAATGGACTCAGTTTATGTTTTACTTTTCATGTAAAAGTTCATAAGCTACAAAATAATAAAAGACGGATTGGTCCAGAATAGCTTGAGAACCTCTAAAAAAGGCAATGTTGCCTAACTTCACATGCTGGCCTATCAGATTATGTGACCCTGTTAAAATATTATTAACGTGGATTTAAAAAGTGGGTAAGGAATTGAGTAGGATTCTCATATTTTTAACATGGATGACTAGATGGATGATAGACTCATTCACCAAAGAGGCAATAAAGGCACAGATTTGACAAGATTTTTAAAAATATTTGCTTTGAGGAACCATTGGCAGTTCCCTGATATAAATTATATGTACCTCCTATCTCTTCAAGATACATCTAAAGACAGGGGACTTGTCGCTAACAAACCCTTATTATACAGGTTTCAAAGCTGTATCATCCTTACTTACTCTGGGGGGTAGAAGTCAACCCAAACCAGGAGCCAATGAGCTAGTACACTAGTACATTTAAAATTAGAAACCAGATGTTTTCCCTTCTACCATGGGTTTTTTGCTTCTATTAACTTGCAAACTAATTTATTTCACACATTTTTCTCATTTGCTTCCTCCATAATAGAACTTCTAATTGTCCTCACTCATGGCTTTTTTATTCAGAAGACAAAAGGTGTGAAAGATTAAGAGAAGAAATGGATAAAATGCAGGAAGAACACAGATTAAAGATATTCAACCCCAGAGATGCATGAACTCTTTAAGTCCTGCCTGTTGGTCATAGGAAAGGCTGTGAAATATCCATTATTTTGAATCCTATACAAGAAATTCCACTTTTTTTGTCTCCATAACCCACAATTTCTTGCTAATTTTCTTGTAATATTAAAGGATGCAATTAGTTAAGAGTTCCATATTTATTTTTAGATTTATTGATCTTCTGACAAAATCCTAATTATGGGTCATCTGAGAGAACAAAAGAGGTTCACGAACTTCATTTTACTAGACATATATTTAGAAATGCAGACTTATTCTATGCAATTTACTAATATAGAATTGGAAGGAATAACTGTCAGGCCACCATCTGTCTCTCACCTTCCTCTGGCAGTTGCTGTTCCAGGCATGATCTCACTCTTGGAGAGCAGTTCCTGGAAACCATCACATACAAAAACTGGCAAACAAGAGACAGTGTGCTCACACCTGATAGAACAGAGGAACCGGTTTAGAAGAGTCTATGAGTACTATTTTATCTCAATGTCTAGACTAATAAAATTAGGTTATGGTTAGCAAAAAAAAATGTGGTTATTTGAAAGTTATTGCCAAGACATCTGGAAACTTAATAGACGTTCCAGAGGTCTTTGACCAAATGTTACCTTTTTTAACTATAAAAAGGCTATCCTGACCCTTTCTAAATGATATATTAGCTGACCTTTGGCAATAAAATATTAGGACTGCTGCGAAGGAACCTCACTCATTTCTATAGAGAGGCACATATCTGGCTGCTACTTCCTCCCTCAAGTTTCAGATAATGAAAAGCACATTGCGTACCACTTGAATAAATTTAAAACAAAACAAAGCAATAGAAATAGTTTCACATTTGCCTCTGATTGCATTTTATATTTTGTCAGCTATGGCCTTATGTTCACTTTTTTTCCTTTAGCACCTCTGAACATGGTATTTATATCTTTTTTTAAAAAAATGATTAGCAATTCTTAACTTGTATTACATAATAAAAGAGAAAAGAAATACTCAGGTATAATGTTAAACATTCTCTTTCTGCTAAATCCATTGTAAATCACTGCAGCATATAAATGTTAGAGTTCAAAAGTTGAACGAATCGACTGACCTTAAAGTCCATGTTTCTGATTCTCAAGACATATATTTGACTTTTATAAATCTCAAATTCCACCAGTTTGTATAGTAAAATTGGTTTTGGAGGATGCTGCTAAGTATAGAGATACCAAATTTGTTTTTCTTCTCATAGAATGCATTCCTGACTCAATTGTTAGAATGGCTTCTGGGCCAGGAAAATAGGAGAAGAAATAATTTTAAAAACTGTATTTTGGGCAGCCCAGGGGGCTCAGTGGTTTAGCGCCACCTTTGGCCCAGGGCCTGATCCTGGAGACTCAGGATGGAGTCCCACGTCAGGCTCCCTGCATGGAGTCTGCTTCTCCCTCTGCCTGTGTCTCTGCTCCTCCCTCCCTCTCTCTCTCTCTCTCTGTCTCTCATGAATAAATAAATAAAATATTTTTAAAAAATTATATTTTCACAAGATTTATAATTTAAATTACTTAGATAATCCATATTAATTAATCCTATGTGCTGGGCAAGAAAGCTCTTATTACTCTCATTCTATCGACAAGGAACCTGTGGTTTAGCCAAGAAATTTCCCGAAGTTATTCTCTTTGTAATTTTGCAACACAAAAATTATCACAGAAGCCTTCTGACTCCTCACCTTTCCTTCTTTTTATTATAAAATTTATTTATGTACACAGTAGTCTTCCTTTATTCACAGGGAATATGTCCCAAGATGCCCAGTGGATGCCTGAAACCGCGGATAGTAGCAACCCCTATATATACTGTGTTTTTTCCTGTCCATACATACATATGATGAAATTTGATTTATAACATTACGCACAGTAAAAGATACAATAATTAATAATAAAATAGAACACCTATAATAGTATACTGTAATAAAAGTTGTGTAAGTGTGGCCTCTCTCCTTCAAAATGTCTTATTGTACTATTTGTACTGTTGTGCTCACCCTTCTTCTGGTGATGATGTAAGATGATAAAATGCCCACGTGATTAGATGAAGTGAGAATGACATAGACATTGTGACATAGAGTGAGGCTACCATTGACCTTCTGACCATACATCACAAGGAGGATTACTCCTTTTGGATGGGCCCATGGTTGACCTTGGATAACTTGAAACCACATGGAGTGAAATCATGGAGAGGGGGCAACTACTGTTAGTTAGACATATGAAAGAAATCTACTTTTAGGGTGTGGTATGATAAATTTTGACAAATGCTTATATGGTTTAGCCACCACAGCCTATGGAGATTATAGAATATTTTATTACCTCAGATTTTTGTTGTTGTTCCTTTCTAGGCTACGCTCTCCACTCCGGGCTCTAGGCAGCCACTGAACTATTTTCTGGTATAAAAGATTAATTTTTTTCTAGAGCTTTATGTAAGCGGAATGATTCACTATGTGCTGTTTTGTGACTGGCTCCTTTCACTCAGGATAAGGCCTTTACATCATTCATCGGTAGTTTATTCCATTTCAAGGCTGGGCAGTATTCCACAGGATATGCCATAGTTTGTTTACCCAACATGCAACTGTTAATGGATGTTTGGTTATGTATATGACTTTGTATGGATATTTTTCTTTCATTTCTCTTGAGAAAAGACTAAAAGAAATTTCCCAAGCTGTATCACTTTATATCCTCACAAACAATGTGTGAGAATTCCAGTTGAGTGTGGACATGATCTGTCACTTGCTTCTTGGTCACAGGTTTGTATTAACTCCCCATTGCCATGTAACAATACGTCTACAAATTTAGCATCTTTAACACAGCACACCTTTATTTTCTTTCTTTCTGTGAGTTAGGAGTCCAAGCATGGTTTAGACTGGTCTTTGGGCTCTACAATCTTGTATAATATAATCTTGTAACTCTGTAAAGATAATCCTATACATGCTATCATCTTTGATGTATTCTCAAGTCAGCATTCTTAAAGTTAGCCATTCGAGTGGGTGTGAAATAGCATAACAATGTGGTTTTAACTTACATTTTATGTTATTTTGTGTTATAGATTTTAGTTTACGTCCATTATAACTTGAAAATTCATGGGTACTATTTTTGCTTTTGGCATTCAATTATCTTTATAAGCATATAAAAATAATAAAAATGTATTTTATATTCATCTGTATTTTAACTATTTTTGGAGCTCTGCGTTTCTCTATACAGATCAAAATTTCTGTCTGGTATAATATTCTTTATGACAGAAGTACTTGCCTTAGCATTTCTTGTAGTGAGGATGTGCTAATAAAGAATACTTTTAGCTTTTATTTCTCTGACAAATTTCTCTGAAAAAACCTTTATTCCTTTATAATTTTCTGGAAGATGTTTTTGCTCTATATATCTAAATTGATGGGGGTGTATGAAGACTTTAAAAACCCATCTCTCTTCTTTTCTGGGCTGCATTGTTCCTAGTGGGTTCCTATTTTACTCTTTTACAGTAAAATAACATTTTTTCTCTGGCCACTTTTAAGATTTTTGTTGTCATTTGTATTTAGCAAGTTGATTTTTATATTCTTTGGTATTGTTTTATTTGTATTTATCCTGCTTATAATTCAATAAGCTTTTGTATCAGTAAGTTTATAATTTTCATAACCTTTGGGTATCATTTGTTATCAATTTTTTCAAGTAATTTTTTCTACCCCTTTTCCTTCTGGGATTCACAGTATATTTATATTACCTTTTTTATATTTTCCCAGAAAGCTCTAATACTCTATCAATTTACTATCAGTCTGTATTTATTTCTGATATCTTCACTTTGGATAGTTTCTACTGCTATGCCTTCAAGTTCAAGAATCATCTCTTCTGCAGTATTCAATTAGCTGTTAATTTAATCCAAATTTTTATTTCAGATACTGATTTTTAACTCAAAAATTCTACTTCTTTTTGATTTTTTTATTTTTCTTCCCACTGTTCATTTTTTTCATATTAAGTATACTGAAAACACCAGTTATGTGTTATTATTTATAAATACATCATCTCTGTCAATTCTGTGTCTGTTTCTCCAGACTGAATATTTTCTTACAATTATGGGTCACATTTCTTTCTTCTTTACATGTCCAGCAATTTTCAGATTGCATTCTTGACCTCATAAATTTTATATTACTGAGTGCTAGATCTTGCTTATTCTTTGAAAGAATTTTGGATTTGCTCTAGCAGGTGATAAAGTGGCTTACAGATTTTTTTTTTTCAGATTTGTTTTTATTTTTTTGGAGGTTTGCTTTTTTTGTCAGATTTCTTTTGTTCTTTTATTAGAGTATTTATTCAGATTTAATTTAAGATCTGCTGTCATTGAGTTTATATTCAATATGTTACTTTTCATTTTCTCTTTGAATCAATTTTTTAGGGTTTTCAAAGGGCAGATCTTCAGTATTCTTTTTGGTTTGTTAAGCCCCACTAAGGCAGGTTCTTTTTGAGGTCTATGCTGAAAGCCCTTTGTCACCAGCAATGTCTCTTAATCCAGCTGGTGAAAACAGGAATGATTCTTGTTCCTGTGAGAGCTCTGGATAATTTTCTCTTCAGTGGTCCGTAGTAATTGTTCTTTACCTGGAACGACTTTTTGAAGCTGTACTGTACATACATGTAGAGTGGTATTCAAAGACTCAACAGAAATTTCTATGGAGATTTTTGGAACACTTTTTGTTGAAAGATTACTTTTCTTGGTACTCTGTTTCCACAAATTCTAGCTGTTTCAGCCTCCTAGAACTCTGATCTACGTCTCATACAATTCATGAGAAAGGTGGGCTCCATCTGGGTTCCTTTCTCTGTGTCACAATAAAAAGAATTTCTTCCAGCCGGTAAGCTAAGGCAATTATAAGATTTACTAACTCAATTGTTGCCCTGCTTTGCAGGGAGTCTGCTTCTCCCTCTCCCTTTTGCCCCCCCCCCCAACCCCTCACTTGTTCTCTCTTTCTCTGTCTCAAATAAATAAATAAAATCTTTCTTAAAAAAAATAACTCAATCATTTCCCTTCTCCTAAGGATCACAGGTGTACAACACCTATTGTCCCATGTCTGAAAACCATTATTCCACATTTCTCCAGTTTTCTGTTTGTGGACAACACAAGGATCAGTCCAGTCTTTACTACTTCCTGACTGGAGTTCATCCTGAATAATTTCAGTTAGAGGTAGTGGGGTATACTGGTAAAACACATAGATTCTGGGAGAAAATGGCACATAGTTCAATAACAGATCTATATGGTATTAATTATGTGAGCATGAAAAATTTATTAAGTTTTCTGTACCTCAATTTGTTCATCTGTAAAATAAGGATGGTAATAATGGTGCCTACCTCATGATTCATTGCTATGATTAAATGAGTCCATATGTGCCAAGCTTTTAGAAGAGCAGATGCATGTAGTAAGCACTTATGTAATCACTTTTATTACACAAGCTACTCCATACATCCTTTGACCTAGATTCCCAAAATGACTGTCTCTCATATTAAAGAGAATTGAATCTGCAAGAATTGAAAGTAAACTTCATACTGCAGTTATGCCTAGGGGACAACTAGAAGAAATTGTGGTAATGATCACAGAGAACTTCAACATTTATCTGTAATGCTTTGATTATTCACAAGAAGGCTAAATTTTTCTGTTAAATGTACAACTAGAAATGCTTTTTAAAAAAGCAACAATATTTCCTTATGGTAGATATTGCTAACTGACTACCAAACTCTATAGTTTTCTCTTCTTTTGTGTTCAAGTACTTAGATATTTCCCAGCTATTTCCCAGCTTCTTCTGTTATTAGAATAGTTGTATGATGAAGTTCTAGCCAATGAACTTTTACTGAAAGTTTTACATCTTAATCCTGGTCATGGCCAGTAAAAATGTCCCACACATGCTCTTTTATAAACATGATTTTCTTAACTTCTGGCTGACAGGAAGAATGTTAACCCTCAGAGTGGTATTAGGTATGCCACGCAGGAAAAATATGATTAGTTTTCCTCCGTCTGGATTCCTTGAAGGAAAACCATTTGGATAATTTTTTCCACAAATATTCATTTTAATTTTCTGCAAGTTGTTTGTAAGTTAGAAAGGGAGTCCATGGCCATCTGACCCAAAAATTTTGTTCTTTAAATTACTCATTTAATTGATTTACCTAAAAACAAGAAGGAAAATTTATTTAAAAAAAAAAAAAAGCAGAACTGGCTCCGGGTAAATAAATTGTTTTCTAAAATGAGACCAAGAAGGACTACTGAATATGGTCAACATTTCTGGAAGTTTCTAGAAGAACTAGAATAATCAAGGAAGTAATAGACAGTAGTGTTATACTAAATAAAATATATTGGATGAAGATTAATCTCTAAGATTCTATAATTATGTATTCAAATCACCCACATTTGATGCACTAATATCCAATTGAAGCACTAATATAACTTGAGAACAGGTGATCTGAATTTTTACAAGGTGTCAATTTAAAAAAAATGTTTATTTGGCACCATAGGTGGAAAAGAGAGTATTGATCAGTTCCTATAGTCCCTGAACTTATCTTCCAGGTAGTGAAACATGTAGCCTCACCTCAAAGAGGCAGATTAGGATTTGGGCTTTAGGTAGACTCATCTAAAGATCTATCACCGACTAGCTCAGTGTCCTTTCACAATTTACCAAAACCTCCCTAATTCTTTCATTTGTAAAACATAGACTAATGAAGGCTTTCTCTTTTAGAGGATAAGTGTAAAAAAACAAAACAAAACAAAACAAAAAAACTGTTTATCTATACCTTCAACACACTTCTTAAGCTAATACTACACAGGATTCTAAGAGATCCAAGGTAGTATTTGTGACTTCAGATTGAAGGGAACTTCTCACAAAAATCGTGGCCCTATCTGATAGATTCTGTTAATGAAGAGTTTACTTGGAAAAAAAAAATTGTCTGTGGTCTCAACTTCTGAGTCACTCTGTTTCTTCAATTATATTGTTAAACTCCCAAAACAAGAACAGCATTTGTTCTAATGTTCTTGATCCTCTTGGTATTTGGCAAAATATCAAGGGCCTCAAAAGCATTCATATAACCTTCATGTTGTTGTTTTATATTTCCTCATGTACGGATTTCACTGAGAACAAAATATTTTGAAGATTATTCTGTTGTCATCCTTCTTTACGTTTAAATTTAAGGTCCTTAAATTCAGCAGTGCTCAAAGGATAGCCTGCTACAAATCCCCAACTGTTTTAAAATCTCAATTGCATATATTTTTCGGTTTACTGTTTGACACAAGTTCAATAATCACAACATAAGCATGTCCTTTACTAGAACAACAAAACATCTCTCCTGGACAAAAATTCCTCTGTTATTAGAGATGGACAGGAAGATTAGTATATTAATAAGGGAGATTTAAAACTGTTAAAAATCAGCATTGCTCTTCATTTCTTATGTATAAAATAATGCATTTCCCTACGAATTCTTGCAATTAATTGATTGACACAATAGAAGATAAGAAGTTGAGTATTTAAAGACAATATTAGGGATCCCTGGGTGGCGCAGCGGTTTGGCGCCTGCCTTTGGCCCAGGGCGCGATCCTGGAGACCCGGGATCGAGTCCCACATCGGGCTCCCGGTGCATGGAGCCTGCTTCTCCCTCCGCCTGTGTCTCTGCCTCTCTCTCTCTGTGACTATCATAAGTAAATAAAAAATTTAAAAAAAAAAAAGACAATATTATCATAAAATCTATAAGAACACAAAGTGGAATTTAATAATACATTTAAAGCATTTAAAGAAAAAGGATCATAGGGTGAAAAAAGAAATGTGTTCTCATCTGTGTTTTAGAGTTTTAAATGGACGCACTTGTTCCAAATACAATGTTTCAATTTCTACAGTATTTTACAATTCCATCAAGGCTAGAAGAATTGACATCTTAAAAAGACATATCTTTTTTGATCCTGAAAAGAGCTATTCATTAAAGAATTATGTAGATTAACAAAATCAAAACTTTATTCACATAAAAATTGCCAAGAATTAACGCTTGGTGCTTTACATTCAATATTGAGAAATTTGTTAAAATCATAATAAAAACTGCCCATGAAAATTAGCATCAATAGAAACCAACAAACATTGAATATTTCCACCTCTAGGGTCTCTTTGACCCCTATGTAAAAACCTCACTTTTATTTTTTTTTTTATAAATTAATTTTTATTGGTGTTCAATTTACCAACATACAGAATAACACCCAGTGCTCATCCCATCAAGTGTCCCCCTCAGTGCCCGTCACCCATTCACCCCCACCCCCCGCCCTCCTCCCCCTCCACCACCCCTAGTTCATTTCCCAGAGTTAGAAGTCTTTATGTTCTGTCTCCCTTTCTGATATCTCCCACACATTTCTTCTCCCTTCCCTTATATTCCCTTTCGCTATTATTCCTATTCCCCAAATGAATGAGAACATACACTGTTTGTCCTTCTCCGGTTACTGTGGCCAAGTTCAAAAAGGGTGTTGCCTGAGTTCTTCTCTGGGATTTTGATGGAATCTTGTCTCACATTTAGATCTTTCATCTATTTTGAGTTTATCTTTGTGTATGGTGCAAGAGAGTGGTCCAGTTTCATTCTTCTGCATGTGGATGTCCAATTTTCCCAGCACCATTTATTGAAGAGACTATCTTTCTTCTAGTGGATCGTCTTTCCTCCTTTATCGTATATTAGTTGAGCATAAAGTTCAGGGTCCACTTCTGGGTTCTCTGTTCTGTTCCATTGATCTATGTGTCTGTTTTTGTGCCAGTACCACACTGTCTTGATGAACACAGCTTTGTAGTACAACCTGAAATCTGGCATTGTGATGCCCCAGATATGGTTTTCTTTTTTTAAAATTCCCCTGGCTGTTTGGGGTCTTTTCTGATTCCACACGAATCTTAAAATAATTTGTTCTAAGTCTCTGAAGAAAGTCCATGGTACTCTGCGCCTTTTGATGGGGTCATTAAGCCCATTCACGTTCAGAGTTACTATTGACAGATATGAGTTTAGTGTCATCATGATATCTATTTAGTCCTTGTTTTTGTGGATTGTTCCACTGAACTTCTTCTTAAAGGGGAGTTTTAAGAGTCCCCCTTAAAATTTCTTGCAGAGCTGGTTTGGAGGTCACATATTCTTTCAGTTCCTGCCTGTCTTGGAAGCTCTTTATCTCTCCTTCCATTTTGAATGAGAGCCTTGCTGGATAAAGTATTCTTGGTTGCGTGTTCTTCTCATTTAGGACCCTGAATATATCCTGCCAGCCCTTTCTGGCCTGCCACGTCTCTGTGGAGAGGTCTGCTGTTACCCTAATATTCCTCCCCATGAAAGTCAGGGACTTCTTGTCTCTTGCTGCTTTAAGGATCTTCTCTTTATCTTTGGAATTTGCAAGCTTCACTATTAGATGTCGAGGTGTTGAACGGTTTTTATTGATTTTAGGGGGGGGGGATCTCTCTATTTCCTGGATCTGAATGCCTGTTTCCCTTCCCAGATTGGGAAAGTTTTCAGCTAGGATTTGTTCAAATACATATTCTGGCCCTCTGTCCCTTTCGGCGCCCTCGGGAACCCCAATTAAACGTAGGTTTTTCTTCCTTAGAGTGTCATTTATTTGCCTTAATCTGTCTTCGTGGCTCTTTAATTGTTTATCTCTTTTTTCCTCAGTTTCCCTCTTTGGCCATTAACTTGTCTTCTATGTCACTCACTCGTTCTTCCACCTCGTTAACCCTCGTCGTTAGGACTTCTAGTTTGGATTGCATCTCATTCAGTTGATTTTTAATTTCTGCCTGATTGGATCTAAATTCTGCAGTCATGAAGTCTCGTGAGGCCTTAATGCTTTTTTCTAGAGCCACCAGTAGCTGTAGAATAGTGCTTCTGAATTGGCTTTCTGACATTGAAGTGTAATCCAGATTTTGTAACTCTGTGGGAGAGAGGGCTGTTTCTGATTCTTTCTTTTGAAGTGAGGTTTTCCTTCTAGTCATTTTGCTCAGTGCAGAGTGGCCAAAAACAAGTTGTATTGGGAAAAGGAGAAAAAGAGAGAGAAGGAAAGAAAAGAGAAAAAGAAAAACAAGAAAAAAAAGAAAAAAGAGAAGAGAAAGAAAAAGAGAAAGAAAGAAAGGTGAATAAAAAGGGGCGTTGGGGGAAGCAATCAGAAATCGAAAAAAAAAAAAAAACACGGGTGAGTATCTTCTCAATCTGTAGACTTTAAGGCCCTTGACTTCCCCTGGAACTGGTCCGTCCAGCTGGTCTTCTGGGGGAGGGGCCTGCTGCGCTGATTCTCAGGTGTCAGCACTTGGGGGAGCTGCTCTGCCCCTGCCTGCTGCAGGGCTCAGCGGGGGTTGTTTACCCCGTCAGGCCCCAGGAGGAACAGCCGCAGTTGCTATGGCAACTCTGGAAGCCTGGATTCAGCCTCCGCAGGAACTACGGGGCTCGGGCTCGGGGCTCTCGGCTCTCCGTCCGCAGGGCCTGGAGGCTCCGGGGCGGGGCCGCTGATGTGCTCAGCTCGGGGCAGGAGCGTCCTCGCTGTCCTGGGCCCTCCCGGCCTCTGCCTGTCCCGGGGGAGGCCGGATCCTGGGCTGTGTCCCGGCGCCCTGTGCTCCGGGGCCTGCGCTGGTGGATTCGCGCTCCCGCCCCGCAGCCCCCTCCGCGGAGCCGCCGCCCGAGCCCCTCCGAGCTGCTCCGGTGGGTCCCGCCGTGCGCGCTGCAGCCCTTAGGGAGCTCGGAGCACTCTCCCGGGGCGCAGGTGTCTGTTAGTGTCCCCGGGAGCCCGAGGGCATCCCCGCCCTCCTGGGTCCTGCTCCAGCTCCCTGCGAGCCCCTTTCCGCCCGCCCGGGAAGGTTGGTGCAGCTCCTGCTCCTCCGGGACGGGGCTCTCCTGTCCTGGGGACACTCGCCCCGGCCTCAGCCCGGCTCCTCGCGGGGCCCCTCCCCCTCGGAGGCCTTTTGTTTCTTTATTTCTTTTTCCCCGTCTTCCTACCTTGATAGAAGCGCGGACTCTTCTCACTGTAGCGTTCCAGCTGGTCTCTCTTTACATCTCAGGCCGAATTCGTAGATTTTCAGGATGGTTTGAAGGTTATCTAGGTAATTTGGTGGGGACAGGTGATTTGGGGACCCTGCTCTTCCGCCATCTTGCCCCTCCCCCCCAAAAACCTCACTTTTAGAAAATGAATCTGAGGTTTGATTCTGTTTTTAGATCCATATACTCAGCCACCCACGGAATAAAACCAAAGTTGCTTATATATAAAATTAGGAAATGGCATGATTTTCTGTCATTTATTTACCAGTTTGACAGTGAACCTTTGTGTTTTTGTTGCATAAAAGTTATGAGGAAAACATCATGTATTGACAAATGAAAAAAATCATTCTGGAGATCAGTCATGTATTATGAACTTAGAGTAGAGACTTATGTCATATACATGGAAGCCATTCTCATTCTTGGCACTTACTTTTACCTGAAAATTGGATAACCATAATTTAAAGGACCACTATAAGGGAAATTTTCGTCTAAAATTGTTAACCATGGGACGCCTGGGTGGCTCAGTGGTTGAGCGTCTGTCTTTGGCCCAGGGCGTGATCCCGGAGTCCAGGATCAAGTCCCTCATCTGGCTCCCCACATGAGGCCTGCTTCTCCCTCTCCCTATGTCTCCACCTCTCTCTCTCTCTGTCTCTCATGTGTAAACAAATAAAATCTTTTAAAAAATAAAAATAAAATTGTTGACAACAATTAATTTTGGCTGTATTATAATCTTCTAGCTGTCTACTACCGCTTACACCTCCCTTCTGTGGTACAGAAGTTTTGTTGGGAAGGGAGCCTGGGTGGCTCAGTCACTTAAGCATTTGACTCTTGATTTCGGCTCAGGTCGACCTGAGACTCCATATTTGCGGGTTTGAGACTGGCTTCTGGCTCTGTGCTCAATGGAGACTCTGCTTGAGATTGTCTATCCCTGCCCCGCTGCCTTTCCTCCTGCTTGCATTCACTTGCTCTCTCTCTCTCTCTCTCAATAAATAAATAAATCTTTAAAGAAACAAAAAGAAGTTTTGCTTGAAAATTAGCTATCAAACTAGGAACTACACTTCTCAGCACCCCTACTTCTATGTGTTCTCACATGTGACTTACTGTTTGCAATGCAATATGAATGGAAATGATATTATCACTTCCTTTCCCAAGTTTGAAACAAGTGTTCTTTCTTCACACTCTTTTTCTTTCTTTCTTTCTTTCTTTCTTTCTTTTCTTTCTTTCTTTTCTTTTTTGTTTGTTTGGCTCTGGAGACAAGTGACATCAAGGGTGTATGGAAAAGTCAAGCCATGAGATGAAAGAAGTATATGTATAAATCACTAAATGGAGGCAAATCACCTTAACAGGAATCTCTGTTTGAGACAACTGAATAAGCAATAAATAAATTCCTTTATTGTTAAGATCAGGAAGCACTATTCTTATTATAGTCTCAAGCTATTTGTTACAGCAGCTAGACTTACCCTAAATAATAACAGTCCTAATCGTTTTCATAGTTGAAAACATTGAAGCGTGATGTCAATTTGCTATCTTTTAGGCAAAAGAGATCATCTGCAGGAAGATTTTCAATGGAATGAGAGATCAACCTGGCTGTAACACTTGTCACCAGCTCATTTCCAGAATTCAACCAATTTCCGGAGATTAACCTGGTTCTAACATTTGTCACCAGAATTGATTTGACTGTTCTGTCTTCAGACGTGGAAATCTCTCTCTGCGTGCTGACTACTCCAAACTTCCCTTTATACACTTATTTTGTTGAAAATGTTTCCCTATAACCGAAAACAGTTGGTGAAGAATATAGAAAGAATTAAGATCCTCCGTTAGAACTTCCAAGGCTATGAAGCATGTGAAATAACGGTATGGAATGGGAGAAAGCAATCCTGTTACCTGGAACTTCATTTGGCTATGTTAATAGTCTAAAAATCATACCATAAACAAAGACAATTATTGTGATCTCATGTATAAAGACATTCAGAGCTATATGTCAAAATAGTATAGTTTTTCAAAGAAGTCACCATAGGCCAAAGAACTTCTCTCCATCTGCGTTGCCAGCTTTGTCTTGAGATTGTCGTATGATTGCCCCACAGACAGATACCAGGGCATTCCGGAGAAAAAGAAGAACAAAGGTGAGAGCCAAAAGATATATCCCCGCTGGCTTTATGCCTTTGTTATGATGACAACAATAACTCTCCTGGAAATTTACCTGGTAAACTTCTGCTTAAATCATATTGGCTAGGACTGAGTCACCAACCTACTTCTAGCTGCAAAAGAGACTACAGAAACAACGACAGTGATGTTCTAGAGAATATTAGCTTTGTTAGCATTTTCACGTGTATCACTTATATCCCAAAGCTCTTAAAAAGAAGGGCTTTAATACACAAGCTCTATTGAATATATGCATCTCTCCAAATATTCTTTAAGCCAAAGTATATATTTTTTAAAATTTATATACCAAAAATGTATAGGTGATAATGTGTAAATATGGAAGTAATTTTGAATTAGAATCAAAACACAATTTGGGAATTATGGAAATCATGTGCAGACATTATAATAAACACTCTGAAAATTAATAAATGGAACCCATAATTTAAAAGATATAACTCATATATTGTTGATCCTAAAGATCCCATGTTAATGCATTTTTTAAAAAGCTGTTTCTTAGCAGCACTTTTAAATAGGATGTGATGTTCCAATATTTTTACATCCTAACATAGTAGTTTGTGATGTGCACTGACATAGTCATATATACATACATATATATAGGCATTTTCCTGTGTCTTTTTTTAAAAAAAGATTTCATTTATTTATTCATGAGAGACACAGAGAGAGAGAGAGAAAGGCAGAAACACAGGCAGAGGGAGAAGCAGGCTCCTTGCAGGGAACCCGACATAGGACTTGATCCTGGGTCTCCAGGATCACACCTGGGCTGAAGGCAGCACTAAACCGCTGAGCCACCAGGGCTGCCCCCTGTGTCTTGATTACAGTTAAGATACTGGTTGGGTTTTAAATGTAGTACATTTTACACAGAACGTTTTGTTTTAGTGACAGATTCCTGATATTTAGTGAAAGTGACTTTCTTACCTTTTTAAATTCTGTATATTACTACACTGAGTAAAATCTGGTTTCTATTAAAAAGTAGGGGCAAAGGAGATTGAGTATGTGACTGGTAGTGTAGACTATATAAGCCAAATGAAGTCTTAATGTTTCCAAAAGAAATTTCATATGGGACACTTAAAATTGCATAAGAAAGATTATTTCAATCAATAACCTAGAAATTGTTGATTTTCTCAGTTTTATAATCACGTGGAGATACAATGTTGTGGATTATTTAATAATAAATAAAGCTTTAAAATTGTGGAACCCAATCAGTGTAGTGGCCTAAATGTCTAAACTACTCATAAGCAACAGTGTGTCATTTATATTGACCCAGATGACTAGTCACAAGTGCTGTGTACTTGAAATGATTTCAAGCTGATGTGCCTCTGAGTTACTCTAATGAGAACTGAAGACAAGGAACAATAAAGCTTCAAATATTCATAGCACTTTAGATGCCAGGCAAGTATTAATTCATTCTATCATTAGCAGTACTTAACATGTGAGTTGGTATAAGTAATAATAGACAATATTAATGCCAAACATTGTACATTTTCTTTGATTTTCACAGAAATTGTACAATCCACTTATTCTTATCCGTGTCATACACTTCAAAAGGTTACATTCCTTGCCCTAGTTCACAGGGCAGAGGGCACAACCCTAACATCATAAAGACAGGTATCAAAAACCTGTCCTTCTGTATGACTCTAAAAAATTATAAAAAATGATGGAATCTGCCTCCACTAAATTTGCAGCCTGGAAGAGGCGATAAGATGTAGTGAGGCCAAAGAAAGTTATGGATGGCAGAAAACTGAATTCTATATAAATTTTGCTTTGAAAGCACTTAGAAATGTAGTTTTGGAAATCTTGAGTCTTTGGTTAGTTTTTTTATGTCAAAGTTATGAAAGGAATCTGATAATAGAGTTTGATTTGCTGGAAATACTGAATATTTTTTTAAGTTTTCAAAATATATGTGAATAAAAATAAAATAAATAGACATTCGTTGATATAGAGTCTTTGTTAGGTAACTCTCATGGATAATAAAAACCTGTTTCTGAAAATAAGTTTCTTTAATTTTTTTTAATTTTTTATTTATTTATGATAGTCACACACAGAGAGAGAGAGAGAGAGGCAGAGACACAGGCAGAGGGAGAAGCAGGCTCCATGCACCGGGAGCCCGACGTGGGATTCGATCCCGGGTCTCCAGGATCGCGTCCTGGGCCAAAGGCAGACGCTAAACTGCTGCGCTACCCAGGGATCCCCTGAAAATAAGTTTTTAAAAGCAGATTGTTTCTGAAAATAAGTAACTTATTGAAGTGGTTTTTCTCAGTGATCAAATCTGCTTGACCTATCTTTTAAGAAGTAGAAGGAAAAATATAGGTCTACAAAAGAGAAAATAAATTTATTTTTTTTGAGAAAATAAATTTAAAAAGGCCTGCCAATAAAAGCTAAAAACTGAAACAGAGCAAGATATGTTTAAATGATGACTTCTTGATTTTTACTCAAGACGCATAAATACATCTGGGCATTGAATCTGACCCTGTAATTCCTTAAGATGTCTTCAAGCTCCATGTTCCATTTGCAAGTTCATTGGTCTCACAACTGATTCCATTTTCATTTACAATAAAGATGGGTCAAAAATTATTAAAGTTATTAATCATATACATTTTTCCTTGTGGCATTATTAATCATCTGCCTTTGAAACACAGATAAGTGAGGACCCAGGAACACCCATTAAAAACTGGTAAAAGAGGTGAGGGTTCTCAGATACAGGCAACCTGAAGATAGCTCCTTTCTCCTGATCCCCCAACTCCAAGCTGTCTATCACTCCTGATTAAAGCTGCAACTGGGATGTATGAGCAGCTGAGGGCAAGAAAAGGTATGGCCTCTGGTGGATTCCAGTTGATAGGGTTGGAGTAGTGGGTGGGTTAACTTTCAATAGGACCAGCTTGAAACCTCAGAAAAATATGAAAAATAATTCTCCAAGAAAGGCAAAATCATGAATTGCATATCAATTTAAAATAAGGATGTGTTGGGGCTCCCGGGAGACTCAGCTGGTTAAGTGTCTGACTCTTAATTTCAGCTCAGGTCATAATCTCAGGGCTATGAAATCGAGCCCTACTTCAGCTCTGAGCTGGGCGTGGAGCCTGCCTAAGATTCTCTCCCTTCTTCTCCCTCAACACTTCTCTCCCTCCTTCTCTCTGTCTCTATCTCTCTCTCTCTCTCTCTCTGTCTCATAAATAAATAAATAAATAAATAAATAAATAAATAAACAAACAAATAAATAAAGCATGTGTTAAAAGTTTTATTTAATTAATCATTGTTACTTTTTAGCTAATAAGAAAAACAGAAAAATGTCATGTGGTTAAAAATAGAACTCGAAGTGGCACACATTTATGGTCAGATAAGAAATGCTGAAATGAATTTAACAAAGAAGTGAAAAACTGGCAAAACTAGTCAATATTCTCAGGGCGATAATTAATTGCATTCCATCAGACGCAATTTGCATTTCTATGAATAGAATTTTTTTTGCATTACTTCCAGTTTTCTATAAATTAACATCTATCTCTGTGGAGTTACAGAACAGCCCACTCAAAGACAAAGCCAAAGATGACCCAGATGGAAAATGCTTATCAGGATACCTTCTACATTTCAAAGTCTTTCACAATTTTTACTTATAGGAAGTAAATACAAACAATTAAATCTGAAAGGGATAAAAATAGATTCTTTTGGAATGGACAAAACAAATTAAACAAAATCCTTAAAACAGATGAAATATAATAGAGTGGAGGTTCTAATAATATTCTAAAACTGACAGTATGGAACCATTATGAAGGACTGGGGTGTATGGGGGCAGATTGGTAATTCTCCAAAGTCCTCCTTGGGAGAAAGGGCAGGGAGGGTAGCAGATGCAAGAAGTGAAAATATTCTAAAAATCTTATCCTACAGAATTGGGAGCAAGTAAGGAAGAATGGGACATCTTGAGAAAATACAAATATCTCAATGGAGTAGCTACTATTTTCTGTCCAAGTCATAGTAGAAACATACATTTTGGATACTGAGAATAGGGACAAGGAAGAAAATTCAAAGCAGCACACACTGATGGTCATTCTAATCTTTCTCCATTACGTCACTCGGACTCCCATGTAGCTATATATTGTCATCGGTAGCCTAAGCTCTAACTTATTGATGAAGAGTCCTTAGACTAAAGAAGGAATGTAGAGCTTGATTTCTTTTATGAAAAACATCTGTTCTGAAGTGCCTTATCGTGAGGCCAGGGGTTTGGGGTTTTGAAGTTTCTGTTTGGTTTGTTTGGGTCTTGGCCGAGATTTTACAAATTGTTCTGACATGAAGAAAATGAATAAAGTATGGTTGTCATATCCTGTCTTGATGTTGTTTACCTTCTGCTTACAACTCACACTTATTGGTCTCCAGGTAATTTTAGGAGCTAGGTCTCAAGAAGTGGAACTAATCAGGGAATCAGAGTGACAATCTCACAAAAAAGACGAAGTGAGTTTGCTGGATATACATGTGAGATTCAGGAAAAAAAGCTAAGAAAAACTCAAGGAATATAAATGATGGCTTTAAGTTTGCAGCTAATGCAAACTGCTATAATTTGAATATAGCTTCTGCTGGTTAAAAGATGCCAATATTGAGTACTATGGCATTTAACATCAGGGAAATGAGACTCAGGCACAGATGGGTTTGCAGGCTTCAAGGGAACAAATCCTTAAATTTAAATAACTGTGAGAATAATTACATAGTTTTGCTGCAAGTTACAAGGAACACATCACATTCTTTCAAATAGAGCTCTTTGTCTGCTATAATTACACCTTCTAGAAGAGTGTTGCAAAAAATACTGAAGCATATCTTCCTCAATCAACATTACCATCATCAACATTGAAGTTTATTTATTAATGTTCTCATGAAGGCTTCTGTGAGAGAAACTATCCCAAGCAACCCAAATAAGAGCTTTGTTTAAAAATTATCATGTAATTATAAAACTTTATATTTCTAAACAATAAGAATGACCACAATTTATATAAATTAATGTACTTACATAATGCATGTTATATTTTATTTATATACAATAGTATCAATCAACACACATTGACCCTGATATTTTTCTGTCTTTATTTCATAGGGACAGAGTCAGGCTAGGGGTTTAATTTCTCTAGGAAAACGTTGAGCATTCAGGAGCATCTGGAACCCAGATGTGCGGTCAAGCACTGAAAGTCATTCTGTTCCTAAGCAAAGGGAGGAGAAATATCCCCTGAAACTGAAAAATTGGAATAGGCTTCTCCACTACAGTTTCATATAAAGAGATTTTCTTCCCCATCAACTGGAAGTCAAGTAAAATACCTCCCTAAGTGTTTTGTTTTGTTTTGAACAATTCTATTTTAAAGAAAACATCTGATCTTTAATTTTCTCAAAGGACAAAGAAGAAAGAGTAAGGATTAGGCAGACAGATCCAGCAAAGGGACTCCCATAATGTATGGAAATGTGCTCAGGACTGTTTGGGTAGGAAATCCCAAGATCCCAGAACTTGAATTGGATGCCTAGGGGATCGGGAAAGGTGATATCTGTGTGTGTATTCCCCATGGCCATGCAGATTCCTCAGCCTCTGGGGTAATTTGTAGCCAGTGAATCAACAAAATGTGGGGTTCAGGGAAGGGAGCCTTTTACAGAGACTATGGTTGGTAGTGTTTAACCACAGTTCCTATTGGATTCAATAGGCTCGATGCAAATATATATATTATATATATATATTATATATATGTAAAAATATATTTTAATGAAATTTAACTAAACCAGAAAATTTTAAAATTAAAACAACTGCCATTTAATAATTACTTACCTACTTTACAAATTAAGAAATATATTCACTCAAACACATTATTTGAGTGAAAAAAATACAATAGAAACACATTCTGCCATGTATCTGGGCATTCATCAGAATATTGGATTGGTCTAATATCAATAACATCATGCTAATCAGATTGTATGAGCTAGAAGTACCCAAACACTAATAATATTCTTTGATAAGTGCATATGCACATGTGCCTTTGAGAAGGCACATATGCACTCTATGGCTCGGGAGATAAAATGGATGAATGAGGATGCAAGGACTCATCAGACCAGTGAAGTTTTAGTGGTCTGGGACATACCCATTCATTGGAAAATTAAAAAATGTATATTGCATATCCCCTTTATACTTTGAGAAAAAAAACACAATGCCTGATGGTTTCTTTTAGGTTCTGGCCCATTCCATTGTCATATGGAAGACAGTTATCTTTTAGTGAACTCAGAACAGGAAAGGACCCTTCGGTAGGACCAGGCTGTGGTCCAAGCTGCACTGCTATTCCTCCAGAGGAAAATATGGATGTGATGGAAAAAGATGTCACATGGAAGTCATGGCAAACCCCAATAGGAGAATCACAACGTAGATGCCTAAGATTTTGTAGCTAGGCCTAGTAGTCTACAGCAGAGATTATGGCATTCTAAAAATCAACTCTTGACTTGCCTCTGGGTCTTCATAGAAATACAGCTCCTGATCCTGATACATGAAGAGATGATATAGCCAGGACTGCCCCTAGAAACTGGGTTTTGCCAAACCTATAAAGTTCTAAGGTCATGCAGATCCAGTAGCAGTTCATCCCAAGATAAGGGCTGTATACTGTGGAATCAGGAACAAGGCACAAAGCACAGGAAAGCTGCATGAGCAAACAGCCCAAGCACTTTCTAACCACCATTCACTCACTGCACCAGTGAAAAGGCAGTGCCTCCTCTCAGCTCACATTTATGGCCATATGGATGCCCTTAAAAAAACAAAGAATGAGGGCCTAGCAGTCTGAGCTGGATTATGGAATGAATTGGCTTGGCCTATGATTACCAATCAAAAATTGACTGTGGCTGCCCTTTGGCCTCCTTCCTCTAGGGTGACCCTGAAAGGCAACAATGAAGACCAATATTCCCAATGACAGGGGCTTTTATCATTCCACCTGGTAGAAAGAAAAGTAGCCTCAAGGAAAAGTATATTTTGACTCAAAGGTAGTGCTTAATGACCTGGCTAGTTGGGCAGGGGCCTGTCAGAAGATTCGAATATTGAGGCAAGGAAATGGTGGGAGACACAATGGAGGATGGAGGTAGGTATGTGGACATGGAATGCAAAGATCTTGTATCACTGACCAGAAGGCATCCACAACCAAAGAGGTGCAAACCACCACATAAAATGGAATGACCAGGCCAGTTGACATCACCTGCATATACCATGGAGCTCCGGTGTTGGCACAAGGGGTGTATCATGGAGTAGCCATGGTGGCGGGAATGGAGGCTACGCACCCAGTCCAACTCTAACTCTCCCCTGTCTTGCTCCTCTCACCCCTCACCACTGCTGCTGGCAGCATTCCTGGTGAACTCCCTGCAACCAAATCTCCATCACAGAGGCTGTTTCTCAGGGAACCTGGACCAACAACAATGCTCTTCTGTTCTCTTGTCCTCTCTCTCTCCACCTCTCCCGCTCTGGCTTCTTTCCTTTCTTCCTTTTGCGTGTGGGCCAGCATCTTTAGACTCTGAGGAGTGGGAGTCTACTGGGAAATGTTTAGTCTGCATCTAGCAAATAATGACATCAATCACTTGGTGACCTCACGCTGTGGAGAAAAATGTTATTCTATGAGAGCAGGACTGGGCAAACTTTTTCCTGTAAAGACCCAGGTTGTAATATTTTGACTTTGCAGACCGCTTAGTCTCTATTACAACTACTCAGTTCTGTCATTTTAGTGCACAAGTAGCCATGGAGGGTATGAAAACAAATAAACCAGGCTGTGTTACAGTAAAGGTTTGCCTCTAAAAAGAGGTAGAAGCTGGATTAGGCCTATCAAATCACAGTCTCATTTTAAAACACTGAAGATAGAGTGGGAGTGTAACTGCCTAGTGGGGGCTGGTTGTGGGAGTGGATCCAACTAAGATCCAAGTTCTAGAAGCTTCTGTACATATCTTTACACAAAACTTCCTTGGTTCCCTCCTTTCTCTCTAGAACTCAAGTCATCAAAGACTGTTTCATCTCTCTCTAGACTTTATCTTTATTGCCCTTCCTCGAGGCTGCTGCCCCTGAACATCTCTTCCATTGTAGGGAATAATAGCTTTTCTAATATGGGTGAGGCTGACTTAGAATAGCCCCATTCCTCCATTGATCAACACGCAGAAACCAAGAACCCGGTGTCGTCACCATAATGAACTTGCCAACAGAAAGAACAGCAGTGTGAAGAAAGAAAAGGTCACATCTTGTCAGACAGTCTGGCTTTGCTTTAACTCTTTTAAATATTTGGAATGGCTGGTACATTTATATAGTTCCAAATCCAGAAAATATAATCAGGTACCTCTACTTGATTTTTCCCTTTCTGTCTGGTTATCTTCCCATCCCCCACTAGGCAACCACTGTGTCCTTTGAGTGTTTCTTTGTTTTGCTTGGGTTTTAATTAGCTTGGCTATTGTATGTTGTAGTCACTATTTCTAAGGTAATGAGCTTTTCATTCTTCTCATTGCTGAGACTTCATTTTAAATTTACAATTTGGAAGTTTCTGTTTCACTTACTGGAACAAAGGATCCTAATGTGAAATGAGAACTAAATGAACACTTGTATAACGCACTTGTAAAATGCACATGTGAGAAGCAAAGTCTTAAGTTTTTTTTATATTCACAAGTCATATTTACATGAAGATGGAAAGATCATTCGATTTCCTATGACTTGGGTAAAAAAATGACTTAGCTCTGATATGCAGAGAGCCTAGCTGAGAAAATCCTATGTGACTGAATAATTACAGCACATATGGCTGTCAAGTTGTGGGTTCTAGAAGCAAGTCTATACACTCGGGTGAAATGGATCTAGACAATATGAAAGAAGAAAGGCAGTCAGGAAGGTGACTGTCCAGAACATATGAGGTGTGACTCTCCCTGAGCACTGAACTCAAGTCTAGGCAGGAAAATTGCCATGCACAATGTCTTTAGTTAAATAAATCTTGGAAAGGGAAGAAAATCATGCTAGTTACTATAATTGCAGTGTAGGACCAGCCCTAGATCCACAGACTTGAGGACAACTATGTCACTGAGTATAGAATGTTTTTTGCTTATACTACATTTTCTAAAGTCTGTTAATTTATTTACTGAATGGAAAACAATCCAAGTTAAATGATGGTTGATAAATATTATTTATACCTCTCTTGGATTTTAAAGTCATCTGATCCAAATTTCTATTTTATTTTTTATTTTTTTTAATTTTTTTTTATTTATGATAGGCACATAATGAGAGAGAGAGAGAGGCAGAGACACAGGCAGAGGGTGAAGCAGGTTCCATGAACCGGGAGCCCGACGTGGGATTCGATCCCGGGTCTCCAGGATTGCGCCCTGGGCCAAAGGCAGGCGCCAAACCGCTGCGCCACCCGGGGATCCCCCAAATTTCTATTTTAAATACCCCGAAATTATGCTCTAGTTCTGAGAAAATAAAATAAAAATAAATTGAATAAACTAAAAAGAAAATGATAGTTTTCAAGAAAGCCTATAAGAGAGCAAGGCTTACCTTTTTCAGGACCCAACTCTTAGACCTTAACATCAATCCGGATTTGCCCTGATGAAGTGGTGATAGAGGTAATTAGCTTGATCAGGAAATTCAGGCAAGTATTAGCCCGGGCCAGAAAAAAAATGTGTGCACCATATTATATTCAAGAAAATATGATACAATCTGATGATGAAATGAACTAAATTAAGGTGGTCAGAATTTTTTTGTTTAGTTTTTTTTTAAACACAAATGAGTTAGTTACAGGGATATTTAAAACATGTCCTCTCTCCATGCAGGTCTGGCTGGGGGTAAGTTAGAGGAATGACTTGGTAGCTAATCAATAAGAAAAGAACATATCTATGATGAATTGCTAAGTGAGGAAATTGTATTATATATTATTATAAATATGTATAGGCTCAAATATGAGATTTTTAAAAATATCTAATTTCTTTTTCATGCTGTATACATTTCCTATATTAAAAATAGAAAAGAATGATGAA
The DNA here is from genome assembly GCF_905146905.1 of Nyctereutes procyonoides. Lineage (NCBI taxonomy): Eukaryota > Metazoa > Chordata > Mammalia > Carnivora > Canidae > Nyctereutes > Nyctereutes procyonoides. The sequence goes on along the minus strand of NW_026575122.1, from coordinate 8,990,477 downwards.
TTATTTCAAAAAGGCCAAAGCATACCAACTGAATTGGCTTTCATTAATGTTCCCAGAATCAAGTTAATTCATTGTAGTACCCTCAGAAAGATTGGCACCAGCAGAGGGTAAAGAATTCTGAAAATAATCTTAAGATTTTGTTAATATTTGACAATTCAGGAAAAAAAATTACCCAGCATCTCTAGACCATTCATGTAATTGCACAGACCTGATAACACAAAAATTTCACACTAAGTCCTATTATCAAAAAAGATGAGCTTGCCTTCTGAAACTGATTAATAGATTTTTCTTTTCATCTGGAAGGTACTGTGTGTTTGGAGATTAGATAATAAATCAAACCTTCTTTAATTTCTGGTCTTGATGACACCCAATTGGATTTGGAGGGAATTTCCACAGATTTTAAATATGTTGGGGGAAAAGGAAATCCTGACTCAACTTTTTCTTTATCACATCATCTCATGTTCTTATATGCTTTTCCTGAAGATAAACTGTTTTGGGGCCAGACTGAATTACTATAAACATCTCCCCAACACACACAATTTTAGTGAAACATATTCCCTTCCCAGTTAGCACTGAGGCAGTCTGGGACCTTTTCTTTCCCTGCCAGCTGTTTGCTCATCTTCTCTTACTTCCTAGGCAGCTTTCTCTTTCCTTCCCTCCCTCTAATCAGATTGCCATGGGTGCCATAAATCCTTAGCTTTGCTAGTAAAACTGTCTCCATATTAAGTTGTGCAATAAACTTGTCAATTGATTTCCTTTAAGTATAATTGATATAAATGGTCATTCAAACAACAAACACTAGGCTACATGGTCCACCTAATATATAATATTTTTCTCTAAATATTTCTATAAATTTGTACAACACTAATTAAATTATGTAGCCAAAGTCATATATGCCATATTAATAGCATGTCCTTTCTTAATGGAGAAATGTATAGTCTAATGCACCTTCTAAAAAAGGCTATGAGCTGAGTCCAAAATATGAGAAAATGAGATAATTTAATGTATTATGACACCTTCAGTTTTTTTCATGAGGTTAGTAGGGCTAAGAACAAAATAAGTAAAATAAGTAAATAACTATATTAAAATATTTCAAGTCAAACTCTTTAATATTAGGATATTTGCTTAAGTCTAGAAAATGTTCTCTAATCATACAAATTTGAACATGTTTATTAACTATTTTCAGCTTGCTATACTAAATTAACATTGGTTTGATGTTTTTGAACTGCTTCTGGCAAAATTCATGATTTGGATGAAGAAACTACAGATGTCTCAAGGCAAGTGGAAAACAGCACTTTTGCATCAGTATCTTTTGTAACATTGTTTAAAATTTTCTACACATTACTTAATATTTCATAATAAAAAATGATCCATACTGTTCAAAAGAACTCTAAATAACAGGAAACTGTCTATTATCTCAAATAAAAGTTACTTTTTAATATGCTGATAGGTGAAAACTATAATAAAATTAATCTTCTATAGTGTATATTGAGCCAGCCATCCTTTCTAATCACACACACACCCATCCTAATGGAACTCTACTCTCCAACTTAATCTTTTTTTTTTTTTTTTTTTTTTAGTTTTAATTTATTTACTTGAGAGGAAGAAAGAGAGCACCTGAACAGGAAGAGGAGCAGAAGGAGAGAGAGAGAGGGGGAGAATCTCAAGCAGACTCCTTGCTGAATGTGGAGCCCTTCTCTGGGCTCGACTTGGGGCTCGACCCTAACATAATGACTAGAGCCACGATCAAGATTCCTGTACTTAACCAGCTGAGCCACCCATGTGCCCCTCAAACTTAAGCTTAACTGCTGTTCCTCAACTGAAAATAAGGCCTCAGGTTGCCTACCCACATCTCTTCCCACTCTGCTCCTGTGGATTAGGTCCCTCCTGCTTAGGGGGAATAGGCACAGTTTCCCCTTATACTTGAGTAGCAGTGTTCAGTTCCCTTCTAGCCCACACAATTATACAGTCCATCACATTCTTCCACTGGAACCAGGGAGCACCCACACTCTACATATTACAAAGACCGCTTTCCACATTCTCTGATTGTTTACCCCATTCCCAAGTTCAGAACAGTGTGGCCTCGTGTGCATGTAATAGTCTCTTGCCCAGGACTGTGGCTATATGTGACCAACAAATTACTGTCAATCTTGTCTGTCCAGTGTCAGGTACCATGTGTTTGGTCCTCCCCACATGCACAGGGCAAGAATCTGCCTCTCACCAATGGTTGAATAGGAGCTACTTATAATGATCACAGAAAAACAAGTGTGCAATAGAAACCTCTTAAGCAACATGGGACATACGATCAACCTACTCAGAACATTTGTCACTGGAAATTACACTGAGAGGCCAAATAAGGAGTAGCTGAAGAACAAGTTCCCAATCTGTAGCACCAGACAGAAAGATTGAGTTATTTAGATTGCAACTGCAAAAAAACACATTTTATTTATTTTATTTTATTTTATTTTATTTTATTTTAATTTATTTTTTTATTGGTGTTCAATAACCCCCAGTGCCTGTCACCCATTCACTCCCACCCCCCACCCTCCTCCCCTTCTACCACCCCTAGTTTGTTTCCCAGAGTTAGGAGTCTTTATGTTCTGTCTCCCTTTCTGATATTTCCCACACATTTCTTCTCCCTTCCCTTATATTTCCTTTCACTATTATTTATATTCCCCAAATGAATGAGAACATATAATGTTTGTCCTTCTCCGATTGACTTACTTCACTCAGCATAATGCCCTCCAGTTCCATCCACGTTGAAGCAAATGGTGGGTATTTGTCGTTTCTAATGGCTGAGTAATATTCCATTGTATACATAGACCACATCTTCTTTATCCATTCATCTTTCGATGGGCACCGAGGCTCCTTCCACAGTTTGGCTATTGTGGACATGGCTGCTAGAAACATCGGGGTGCAGGTGCCCGGCGTTTCATTGCATCTGAATCTTCGGGGTAAATCCCTAACAGTGCAATTGCTGGGTCGTAGGGCAGGTCTATTTTTAACTCTTTGAGGAACCTCCACACAGTTTTCCAGAGTGGCTGCACCAGTTCACATTCCCACCAACAGTGTAAGAGGGTTCCCTTTTCTCCGCATCCTCTCCAACATTTGTGGTTTCCTGCCTTGTTAATTTTCCCCATTCTCACTGGTGTGAGGTGGTATCTCATTGTGGTTTTGATTTGTATTTCCCTGATGGCAAGTGATGCGGAGCATTTTCTCATGTGCATGTTGGCCATGTCTATGTCTTCCTCTGTGAGATTTCTCTTCATGTCTTTTGCCCATTTCATGATTGGATTGTTTGTTTCTTTGGTGTTGAGTTTAATAAGTTCTTTATAGATTTTGGAAACTAGCCCTTTATCTGATATGTTATTTGCAAATATCTTCTCCCATTCTGTAGGTTGTCTTTGAGTTTTGTTGACTGTATCCTTTGCTGTGCAAAAGCTTCTTATCTTGATGAAGTCCCAATAGTTCATTTTTGCTTTTGTTTCTTTTGCCTTCGTGGATGTATCTTGCAAGAAGTTACTGTGGCCAAGTTCAAAAAGGGTGTTGCCTGTGTTCTCCTCTAGGATTTTGATGGAATCTTGTCTCACATTTAGATCTTTCATCCATTTTGAGTTTATCTTTGTGTATGGTGCAAGAGAGTGGTCTAGTTTCATTCTTCTGCATGTGGATGTCCAATTTTCCCAGCACCATTTCTTGAAGAGACTGTCTTTCTTCCAGTGGATAGTCTTTCCTCCTTTATCGAATATTAGTTGACCATAAAGTTGAGGGTCCACTTCTGGGTTCTCTATTCTGTTCCATTGATCTATGTGTCTGTTTTTGTGCCAGTACCACACTGTCTTGATGACCACAGCTTTGTAGTACAACCTGAAATCTGGCATTGTGATGCCCCCAGATATGGTTTTCTTTTTTAAAATTCCCCTGGCTATTCGGGGTCTTTTCTGATTCCACACAAATCTTAAAATAATTTGTTCTAACTCTCTGAAGAAAGTCCATGGTATTTTGATAGGGATTGCATTAAACGTGTAAATTGCCCTGGGTAACATTGACATTTTCACAATATTAATTCTGCCAATCCATGAGCATGGAATATTTTTCCATCTCTTTGTGTCTTCCTCAATTTCTTTCAGAAGTGTTCTATAGTTTTTAGGGTATAGATCCTTTACCTCTTTGGTTAGGTTTATTCCTAGGTATCTTATGCTTTTGGGTGCAATTGTAAATGGGATTGACTCCTTAATTTCTCTTTCTTCAGTCTCATTGTTAGTGTATAGAAATGCCACTGAGTTCTGGGCATTGATTTTGTATCCTGCCACGCTACCAAATTGCTGTATGAGTTCTAGCAATCTTGGGGTGGAGGCTTTTGGGTTTTCTATGTAGAGTATCATGTCATCGGCGAAGAGGGAGAGTTTGACTTCTTCTTTGCCAATTTGAATGCCTTTAATGTCTTTTTGTTGTCTGATTGCTGAGGCTAGGACTTCCAGTACTATGTTGAATAGCAGTGGTGAGAGTGGACATCCCTGTCTTGTTCCTGATCTTAGGGGAAAGGCTCCCAGTGCTTCCCCATTGAGAATGATATTTGCTGTGGGCTTTTCGTAGATGGCTTTTAAGATGTCGAGGAATGTTCCCTCTATCCCTACACTCTGAAGAGTTTTGATCAGAAATGGATGCTGTATTTTGTCAAATGCTTTCTCTGCATCTAATGAGAGGATCATATGGTTCTTGGTTTTTCTCTTGCTGATATGATGAATCACGTTGATTGTTTTACGGGTGTTGAACCAGCCTTGTGTCCCGGGGATAAATCCTACTTGGTCATGGTGAATAATTTTCTTAATGTACTGTTGGATCCTATTGGCTAGTATCTTGTTGAGAATTTTTGCATCCATGTTCATCAGGGATATTGGTCTGTAATTCTCCTTTTTGGTGGGATCTTTGTCTGGTTTTGGAATTAAGGTGATGCTGGCCTCATAGAATGAATTTGGAAGTACTCCATCTCTTTCTATCTTTCCAAACAGCTTTAGGAGAATAGGTATGATTTCTTCTTTAAACGTTTGATAGAATTCCCCTGTGAAGCCATCTGGCCCTGGACTTTTGTGTCTTGGGAGGTTTTTGATGACTGCTTCAATTTCCTCCCTGGTTATTGGCCTGTTCAGGTTTTCTATTTCTTCCTGCTCCAGTTTTGGTAGTTTGTGGCTTTCCAGGAATGCGTCCATTTCTTCTAGATTGCCTAATTTATTGGCGTAGAGCTGTTCATAATATGTTTTTAAAATTGTTTGTATTTCCTTGGTGTTGGTAGTGATCTCTCCTTTCTCATTCATGATTTTATTAATTTGAGTCTTCTCTCTCTTCTTTTTAATAATCTTTGCCTGACTTCATTCATGTATTTAGTCACTCATTTAATAATTTCTCTATTCCCTAAACTATATTTTTGAACATACAGCATATATTAGATACTTTACTAGAAATCGAAAGTGCAGAAATGAACACATAGATCCTGTCTTTGAGGAGTGTTTGAATGAAGGAAGGAAAAGAAAAGTTCTTGCCATGGGAATCTGAAATTCTAGACACATTTTCCCATAGCACTTTTTATTTATGCATTTAGGAGTCTAGAACGGTTCTGTCCAATAGAAATCTACATAAGCCACAGAAGTAATTTTACA